>NC_135242.1:15341476-15652630 GCF_947623445.1 Clavelina lepadiformis
CAACACCAGCTTCATAAAGTCAAATTGTTATATTGTCCGAAGTAAGTTGTATCACATTAGAAACATTTTTATCATCTTTTCACATTTAAACAAAACTATAACTCCAATTCAGTAATGAACAGTCCAGAAGGTAAAACTGATATTATGTGTAGAGACAAGAAGGGGAGATTTTAACCAAACCTTAGTTTTTATAGAAACACATTAGCCAATCAGGAAATAACATGTCATTTTGCATTGCTACGTATAACCTATGTAATATGTAACATTATTCTATTGTCACCGAAGTTCTTGATCAAAGTACCATCAAAACGGTTCTGACGTGAAGAAAAAACTTTTTACCTATTACCTTTCTTAAAACAAAGTTTTGCAAAAGCGAAGTACACCACATATACGCATAGATGGGTATCGCGACAATTCTAATGATAATTTAAATTAAACCGTCAAATTCAGAAAACATTGGTTTAAAGTTAACTTCCACCAGCTAGAAACTGTTTGATATTTAGCCAGAAATATCACCAACACGATGACAGTCATCGTGTTGACACAGTTGACCGTTATCTGTCAAGCGAGATTTTAGTTTATCTTCGTGCAGTTGCTTACATTTCCCATGCATGACATTGTTACCTAGTGTGTACGGTAGCCGATACTGTAAATGTGTGATTAAATGTCGCGTGATTAAATGTCCTAGTGATTAGGTGTCGCGTGATTAAATGTCCTAGTGATTATGTGTCGCGTGATTAAGAGTCGCGTGATTAAATGTCCTAGTGATTATGTGTCGCGTGATTAAATGTCCTAGTGATTATGTGTCGCGTGATTAAGAGTCGCGTGATTAAATGTCCTAGTGATTATGTGTCGGTGATTAAGCGTCGCGTGATTAAGTGTCACCAAACCCCTCATCATACATGTAGGCTACCTGACCAACACAGCCCCACTACAGCAAAACCCTTTTTTTGGATATTTACTGTAGTTACTTAAGAAAACGTTATACTTGAACGACAAATGCCACTTCATCTTCTTCAACATGCGGCAACCGCATTAAGTGTATACAGACAGAATCGCATATAGCCCGCAGTCGTTTTCGTGCGAATCACTTTCAGTGTGCAAGCACCTTTCGGGTTAATTTGAAAAAGTTAATTTGAGTGTAAGCATGAAACACTAACTGGAATTGTTATTGGTCTGTAAGGTCAGACGATATAACAATAAGTAAAGATTTCCAAAATGGTTGCACTGCAAGCCTGCTGCAATGGTTGCATTTAGTCAACATAATCGCGATTTAAAAATACGTTCACACTTGTTCAAACATATTTTTGTCCTTTCGAAAAGCTTGCCATTGCGTTTATAAATTAGTCGCACAAATTATGTTTTCTGTGCCTTTGTATTTAAAAACTGTCATCCATTATAAATGAAAGTTTTGATGATAACCTGGTAACGCTGATAACGACTGTGATAACAAAGTAAATTTATTTCATTTTATAGGTTCCTCTGCCAAAAACGTGATGATCGGGCAAGGAGGATGGACTGTATTTCCCAATTGTTCGTTCTCCTCCAAAGGGAAAGGTACCTTAGGAAAGCAAAACGTCAAAATAGGCCATCACCCCATGAGCAATAATAATATGTCCATCCCACATAGACTTGATGCTTCAGGTATAGTATGTGTACAATTCCATCCTACTTTCTATTGTTGTAGTAGCTCAATTGCACGCGATTGCGTGTTTTTTTGAAAGATGACCCTGTTGGTACGTGTGCAATAAGCATGAATAACCGCACCTTTCCAAACGATGCATAATTTATGTCCTATGTACTTGTTGTTTCGGACTATAGTTTCTCATTAAAAGTTAGAGAGATATACAGCAGTTGAGTAACTTTTGAATTATCAGTTTTATAATTCACAGATTACAATGAAGAGAGAAACACTACGGACGTCACATCAAATGCGAATTTAGAAAGTTATGTGCCAAACAATGCAACATCACATTCTACATGTACGACGCATAGTCCATGCGGCTCGCTTCCGTCTCGGAAAAGGTTTGTCAGTCTAGTTTTTCAAATTACTGGATTACGCAGGGCAGGCTGCAGTTATGCGAGCTTGGCTCTTTATAGCCAAGTGGAGGGAGCGCCCTTGCCAGACCATGTAGGTCTGCTACATTCGCAGCCGGGTTCGGGACGTTAGCATTAATAGCTATCAACGTCCCTTGTTCTTCCACCTCTAAGTTATGCCAATTTTCATGGGTTTTAACTTTCTCTTTTTATCTTCCATAGCGTGTTACGCCATAATCTCATTTATGCTGTTTAAGTTTTAGTTATAGGAAATTAGGAAAAGTGTACACGTATTTCTCTCGCTTTTTAAAATGTTTCGCATCCTGTCCGTCTTGACCATTTGTCTAAGATTATATCCATACCAAGTTTTACAAAATAACATGCTGTATCGAGCTATTACGTTGTGAATGATGCTGTATGGACCTAATTGTTGACCAGCATAACATGCGATCACGTGGTCCATTTTTGGGCTGTTTTTAAATAATTTTATCCAAGAAGTTCGCTATAATAACGGTATTTTTAAATATATGCTAACTTTTTTGTTACTGTTTCATGAAATTAAAACATTCGATTCTCAAAATCTCCTCATGACGCCAAAATCAAATTTAGCGTTTTAATTTTGAACGACAGTGGTTCGTTTGTGACACATGCGCTTCGAAAAGTTTTTTACGTGTCAAGCATCATTGAACCCGTATCTAAAAGTGTTCCATCATCTGCAAGCAGTTTGCTTCGTAAATATGAAATTGCAAGCGAATGACAAAATTGAAAGTGAAATTATGTCATGTAATGGAAAGAAATACTAAAAAACAAAACAACTATTTTTTAAAAATTAGTCAATCAACTATAAAAGGGTACAGTTGTCTTTTTTTAGAATAATTCTTTCAGAGAAGCTTTCAATTAAACACTGTTTTATTTCACTTTCTAGAACACTTAATTGAAAGGATGTTAAGTAGTAAAAAACAATATATTTTGTTCATGAAACACAATAGAAGTTGCACTTTTACAGCAATTTTTGTACATTTTGTTTTATTATGTTACTTACTGGTTCTGGATACTAAGTCAAACAACGAAATATTGCAAAGTTTCAAGTGAAAATGTTTACCCCCTAATTGTTTTTAAAAAATGAAAAAGGTTGATAGATACTAGTATCAGTATGCGACTTAGGCATTATGTAATCCAAGTACTTGTTTTTTCACTTTACCATACAACACTATGATTATTTATTACTATAGTTGTTATACTACAACGACTAGTTGTTGTGTGATCCAAATGCATGTCTATACAATGAAACTTTAATTGTTTTGCAGATGGCATCTTTTACCAACATCAGCTTCTTTACAGTCATTGCGGTATGGAGCAAATTCTGTTTCTCGCCTTTGGAATAGTTTTCGCTTGTCAGACTCACGTACGTCAGCTAACACCTCTCCATCAACCACAAGTTCTCTGAACACTTCGTCAACATCGCGAAAAGCTGTACTCGCTGTGACGTCAATCGCCGATGTTGTTGCTAGAGTGGTGGCCATAGCAACAGTGCTTTATTTCGCTTTTCACGAAGACATTTTTAAATTGCAGGGTCGCCCGCCCATATGAATTTAATGGTGCACTTAATAAAGTTTTTATAAGTTGTTGTCCATTTTGATATAATTTTTACGTTTTGCAAATGACTCTCAGTGTTATGTGGCATAACTGTCTACATATCGATATTAGCATATGATCGTGTATTGCAAATTACAAAAAGGACCTGCAACAAAGGAAATAACGTAAAAAGTCATAAAAACTTTAAGAAGACTCGGTATTTTTTTAAATGATGCTTTGTACATCAGTTCAAATAGAGGCGACGTTTAAATTTTAAATACGTTAAGTTAAAATCATTTCAACAGATTACAAGCATCCTCGAGCACTGAAGTACAACAACGCGTATATGGTGATCATAATTCGTTATTTTGAATTCAAACAAATTGCAATTGACCAGTTAAAAAGCTCGACGCACTCTCATCTTCCTTTCATCTGTAACTGTCAACATGTTTAAACCAATGCCGGTAATATAAGCCAGTTAAAGACTCATTTAAAAGTCGGTATATATATTGATAGGGAGGTCCCACAATCTACATACAAGCACACGGTAACCGATGTAGAAATATACTGGGTAGTGAGAAAACGAGAGAAGATGAGGAAAATGTGTCAATTTCAGGTACGATTTTTCTTCAAATATACTGAGATGTACTTGACTTAATCACATGTACATATGTATATTTTATATGCAACTTGTAGATATGTCTTCGTCGAGATGCTAAAAGCTGAAATGGGTGTTTTACAGATAATGCTCAAGTTAATTCAGAAATTGTCATCATTTAAATTGACATATAGTCTACACTACTCTACAGCTAAAATATTAGTAGTGGGTGTTTAAAAATTATCTACAATAATGTTCTCTTCTGTTAGAATAACCTCAGCAATGCAAAATGGAGAAGTAAACTTCCGCAAAACAAAAACAAGAATTTGGAAACCTTTGAATTTTATGAGAACTTGGTTGATCGAGCATTTGAGCGATCACTTCGAGCTAAGAATAAAGTTGTTACCAATGCTGAAGAAATCGTGAGCCGAAAAACGAAAGTCAACCATGTTTGCAATAGATGGCAAAAGCAGAAGTGCTATGCAGTTGCTGCTATGTCTAGCAATCTTATCGATGTTGAAAACAATTACCTTCACTCACTCGACTTTGACGAATACGCAGTTCAAGGAGTGAAAAGAAAACGCAATAGGAGAAAAACAAGCTCCGTTCATTTTCGAACATTTCTTGCCTAAGGTATACATACCTGTATATTTCATTTAATCTGATTAGATCAGATAAATTTTGTATTTCATTATTTTTTCGCTTTGCTTGTCACTTTTTATGTTATATCTCACAAAGATTTATGCCGAATTGAAATAAATAAGCTTATGTAACAATAAATCCTTTATTAACACCTGGGCCAAACGCGGCACACCTTTTTATGACTTGTTGTTATGAGTTGTTCAACTTTTATTGAAAAAGCAAACCGTTTCGCAAGGTTTACCATGAAGTCATTTTTCTGCTTCGCTTCGCTGAGAATGCTCGCTATATAGGAATAATTCCCTCTAAACGTTTAGCCTGTGTGTAGGTTAATCTCAGAAAGCCGTCTAAATTAGATCATTCAGTAAAACTTGTCAGAAATTGAAAAGAGTTAGACACTTACATCAAGGTCATATAAAGTCTATTAAATCAATTCGCATTTCAAACCTGGAAAAGAATTTCTGAAAGCTTTATATACGTTACAAATGGCTGATGTCCAAGTTTCTTCTTTCGTTGATAGTTTGTTGAAAAGCCAAGGAAAAGGTTACGTAATGTTGATATTCTCTTTAACGTCGCTATAGAATTCAATTATGTATAAAACTATTCATCAGCAAGTTCAATGAATTAGAAGTATTATCATATATAGGTATTTGACAGTTAGATTCTCAAGGCTTTTAGGAAAATCATAGATTATAATTTAAATGCTTTGAAAATTTAGTTTTAAGCCTGCCACAAAGAGTCATGTTTACGACGGCGTATTTTAGTATGGTCGTAGGATGTTTATTTCTATGCGGTAAGTTTGCATGCGACAAAAACAAGCTTAAATTAATATTTTTATATTTCTATATGTGGATAATATTTTTCTTGGCCGGATGTAGCCTATAACTAAGTTATACGGATTTTTAAATTGTTTATGTTAAAAATGATTGTTAATAAAGTTATTGGAATTACAGAAATTGCTGATTTTCCTCTAAGGATTTATGCCTATCAATTGTATAACAAGAACTTAAAATAGAAACAAATGCTTTAGGGTTTAGATTTTTATATATCGCTGAATCATTTTCGGTTTGATTCAAACAATATCATTTTGTTAAAAAAAACACCTTTGCACTTGCGCATGCTTTAATCAGTAGGCCTAATATTGTAAAGTAATAAAAAGTCCAGGAAAAAAGTCACAGGTTTGCTAAGAAAAATCTCATGGAAAACGTTTAAGGTCAATTTATACAGTGGTGTACATTGCTACCTGTGTTGTAAGATTTCTTTTGCAGATAATCCACATACGTAGTTTCGGTAGACGCGTTTTTAGTGCTTCTGCATTGCATTAAAACGATCCCAGTTTAAACGTGAAACACACTCTCGAGTGACTAAACCAAAGCAAGAATGGATGGTTTTTGGTTACTTTCCAAAATACATAGAACCTTTATAACATTTTAGCTGCCTGTGATAGAGCGGTGGACACGACCTTCAGGAAATTAGATGCAGTATACTTTGCTCCTACGGTTATATTGAGATATATAAGGATTTGTTCTCATACTCCGACAAAGGATGTATATCATGTTATCCTAAGTCCGAAACTTAATTACCAAAGGTGGCCGGACAATTCAACCAACGTACGATTAAACCGAGAAAATTTTTACAACTTTCTTCATTTTTTTTAGAGACAAAAAGTGTAATCTGTTTGGACAAGAAAAGAAAGATTATTTGATTTTAAGCCGTAGCTGTATAAATGCTACCAACTTAAGATACTTAATGCCCAATTTATAGTTTAACTGCAGAACTTTCCCGTTTTTGGTAGCCTCGACGAAACAAACATGTCGTTGTATGCAGATTTGGCCAATTTTTTGTTGACTTATTGAACCATGTCCCAAGTTACATTCAAGTTTGTAGCTGAATTTATTGAACTACATAGTTTCTCATATAATTTCATTTTGTCGATGTTATATTGTTAGGTTTTGTAATACTACGTTTTCAAATTTTTTCAACCATCCATTTCATTTTTTAAATAAATAAAAGTTTACGTTAGAGCATTTTTATTTATGAAAAAATATGTAAAGAGCTAGAAAGGTTATTTTTCATTAAAAAAAGACATTAGCAACCATAATTCCGACAATAAAAGTAAAATAAAAGTTAATGTTCCTTTTATCTCGACATAAGTATAGTTGCAAACACGTATACTCGGAAAAAGACCCAACCTGTAAATTGTGGCCCAATCTACCGACCATGGTAACCCAACTTGGAATTAAAGAATGCACGTTGGGCCAAATTTGCAAAACACAATTTTTTTGAATTACCTTTCGCTGGAAGAAAGTAGAGTAACAACAGAGCTAAACCAACAAGTTCAGCAATAACCTTGATTGATTGATCGATTCAGTAACGTCCTTGACGTCCTACAACATTGATTTCATTGAATTTTTTAAGTACGACCTCATTAATAACGCTAGCTGTTCGCTATAGCTTCTTTTTACTCACGGTCTTTCTTCTTGACAATCAAGTCAACCTTATTTTTAGTCATTCAGGCATCTGTCATCTTAAGTCAATTTTTTTACATTTGGTAGGATCCAAAAGTTTGTATTCATAAACATTATTGAAAAGCTGAAAACCTAATAAAACCAAATATAGTTTCTGACGACTTGGCTTAGACTACCTAGTGCCACACAAAGCACATATAGTAACACTGTTTAATCAAAACCTCTCTATAATTAGTCGATCATCCATTACTGAAAAAATATAAAAACACTGTCCAACATGATCATTATATGCCGAAACGAGGCTTGCAACAGCAACGTTCCATTAATCGCAATATGCGCTTGAAGCATGCTTGAACACCAACAACCCTGGTGACGTCACATACACTCCCCGCGCACTGCGCGCAGTTGCTTAAAAACGATTTTGCCTATAACTCGTAGACGGAAAGAGATAAAGATATGTCATAAGTATTTTCGGAATCAGTGTATTTTTATACTTTTTTAGAAAATAGGTTGAAAATGACTTCAGTTCCACTTTAATCCACCGCAGAGAGAGATATTGGGGCAGAAGTCAAACTCGAGCAGTAACTCGTATAATCCAAAAGTTGCAGGTCATGCTTTTCACGGAGGACAGGTTATGTGGAACAGTTTGATATGTCATTTGCTCTGCAGTTGGCTCTTCTGCGCCACACTTCCAAGCTGCAGAGTTTGGCACTGTACCATTTGTACAGAGTCGATAGGAAATGCCAAACGCCGGCTCGGAAACAATTAAACCGTACCCAGGCAATTTTTTGTAGCAGTGCGGTGTTGTGAGAATCCACGTTTTATTTGTGGTCTGTCTAACGAGTTGCACAGTTTCCTGAATTTTCAGCCTGTTCAAACAGTTGCCGTGGAGCAGGTGCCGGGAGGAATTTCATTCAATTAATCAATTTATTTTTTAACGGATGGTTCCATTGTCCGAAGAGCATAGAAAAGAATGGTTTCGTTACGACAATGACTGCTAGAATGGGAAGTTTGTCCTGTGGTGTAGGACGCCGACATCCAGTAGCGTATTAATATGAGACCTTTTTCCGCATAACGAAAATAAGACCAATTTTGCCGCATTCACTACCTAAATTGATCCCACAAAATAAACTAGCCTAGACAAAGGATTCGAAAAGTATAAAAGCCAATTAGCATTATAACCAAATAATGAAAATTACTCTGTGACAAAGAAAAGTTACATCTAAACTAAAACGAAAAAAAAAATCACACTAGACTGGCGTTAGGGCGATGTCTTGTAGCCGATAGGCCTAGATGCCCTAGAACGATCGAGCTAGCCCTGCATCTCGTCAGTAAATTAACATTTTCGCTTAGCAATTTTCAACAGTAAAACAATGTCAAAGTTTAATCTTTAGCACTAAGCAAATTCTTACTGTGAAAATATTGCCAGTTAGGTTTCATAAAATACATTATTCAAAAATTCCGGACATTTACGTACTTTTTAACATTTCTCTCTGACGCAGATTTGAACACTAAAATCTCGGACATGTCCGGGAAAATCCTGACGTATGGCAACCTTAGAGTAGACGCACTTGGACGACATCGTGCTCGGTAGGATATGGGATGGGATAGGATGGGAAATATTTATAGACATAGATATTAAAAGGGAGGGATACCAAGACCGATCTTTGTGGGACACCGTGTTATAGTTTATACATGAGTTGTGGTAGGCTGCTTCGCTGACCATGGTGTTGAAAGTAACGCTCCGCTTGTAGACAAATTCTTTGGTGATATGGATTATATGCTTCTATGGGAGCGGACGGAGCAGCTTGCGTACAAGACCACGGTGCGATTTATCGTATTCAAGTGAACGGTCAAAGTACAATGAAATAGTTTAGCAATTTCGTTGCGTAGAAGCTGTTCTCGATGTTCTGGACAGTAAGAGCTACCTGGTCCATGATTGACATCCTGCGTCGAAATCCGACCTGCTCCCGGAAGGAAGATAGAGTCGGTTATAAATTTGAAGTGGACGTGGATCAGGCGTTCTATAATTTTGAAGTAAACACAAAGAAAAATATCTGTAGGAAGATAGCTCTTTGGATCCGCCAGCGTCTTCTAAGGCTTGATGATCACGACAACAAGAGCTATTTTCCAGATCTGAGAGTTTTGTGGTATAGCAAGCAGGAAGACAGGAAACTACGCAGTCAAGTCGTCATGGCCGTACCTTTATTGAGTATGAGTTACGTGCCGATTTTGTCTGGTTTTGTTTGTTGGAGAACGAAGATAAACTCCTCACGGAGAGAAGTGGACAACAGAGAGGTTTTCGCCGTGAGTTGTTTCTGCCTTGGACAGTTCCGACACTTACTTGCTAAAAGTCAAGTTGACTTGTTGTTCCTTTTCTCGACATATGCATTCTATTTTTTACCAGTTGAGTGGCCTTGGCTTTATACAGGTGATTGGTCAATTTTGTTGCTTACTACGTGAGATGGTTTTTCTTATTGCATATACGCTTGAATCGTTTGTTTCGACGTAGTCCAGCCAGGTAAAACGTATCCATTTTTCTAACAGTCTTGTTGGGCAAAGGTTGCCAGCACTCATACGTGAGATTATATACACGGGCATCATAAAGTGAAAATAAGTAGACAACATTAAATCTTTTTCTCTAGTTTTTTATGGTACTTTAATTCAATAAAATAATTTTGATTAATTTTTGACCCCACAATCGGCACAGCTATTGAAAACCTCCGCTCTAAACATACAGTGTTACTAGTATGTTCGACGTAGGCTATTAACTATACTGTGGTAACAATGTAAGCAGTGTTACCGTAAACGCAGCAACACAGGTAGCGCGGTGCAAGCTTTCAAGATCACATTATCTGGGATGACATGGATCCAAAACGTGCAATTGATCGTTTTCACGTTGTTTCCATACAATTTTCTTTTATCGATGAACTATGATCGATTTTATCGACCAAACTACATTTGTTTTAACGTTCGCGAAATTGGTCAGTCAGGAACGCTGGATTTATAATTAATCAGCGATAGCATAGTCTGCATAGGCCTATAGGCCTAGTATGACACTTTAGTACATTCTTGCAGTTACATAGCAATAATAATTATAATTAATCAATGTGACTGTTGCTGTCGAGTGTCGATATCTGAAAAGTGATCAATATAAGCTGCAATTCGATATTTCTTGTAACGTTTGCAATTGTGAAAGCAAATTAACATGTTCAATTAAATATAAGAATAAACTAGGTCATCAAACCAGGGATTTATTTGTTTCATTGAACTTGCTGTGTTTCAATAGATATTTGTCAAGGGCAGACAACCCTTTTGATGGCCAATGATTCAACAACAACTACGAACAGTAACTTAACAGCAACGACAATATCAAGTAGTGACCCAATGTCAACAGCTGTAAGTGGTACTGATTCATCCACCGCATCAACCATAAGCAATGCGGTAACTCTCTCTATTACCATGGAATCACAAGCTATGACGTTATCATCAACGTCAACCGCGAGTGCAACGGTTTCATTGAGTGCTACCACAACCACTGAAAGTCCCGGAAGCACGGTTACCTCCACCCTTACCATGTACTCCACCTCTCCTGCAGTAACTATAACGCCTAATTCAGTTATAGAAGTAAGTTGTTTATTTTTACGTGGAAAAAGTTTTTCACCTTGAAATATACCATGTGGGTGGCAACAGATGCAAGTCTCATAGTTATTACAGCTTAAACTGACATGTATCGAACATAAACATTTGCCCTTTTGCGTAGAAAATCTAAGCTGGTGTAAATGGTAATAATATAATCGGCAGTGGCTGAACATATGTGCATGCCATATACCTGTATATCGAAGCTGCACGAAAATGAACAGGAAGTATATAAAAACTTTTAGACCAAGAAATTTAGTAATGGCACGTTGTCAACATATAGCCTATATGTATGTTTATGGATTTGAATTAATATTGTTTTCGGAAATGTCAGAAATTTTATGGCAAATATTTCACAACAGGTTTTAATGTAATAGCATTGCACTATATTAGCCTAGACCTATATATATATATATAGATAGATATGTTAAGATAACAAATAAATGGAATTAGAAAATCGTAAAACACCATCTATAATAATAACAGAACATTCATGTCTCAAGTACAATAAAGGTGACGATAAATTGTCGATAAATAGTGCAAGAAAATTGTCCCTTCGTTTCTGTGTTTTTTAAACTTAGTCATTAGATTTGTGAAGACGGTAGGCTATACGAACATTGAGCAGTGGTGTACGAAACCAACGCGGAGTGCCATGGGGCCCGGCATTGGTGGGGGCCCTTTCATTGATAAAATTATACTTTAAGCGCCTATGTGCCAAGTTTACCTTTATGAACTTCAATATCTTTTTGGAAGTGTCTTTAGACTAACCAGTTGTTGTTTTTGTTCAATCGATAAAGTATTGCGCAACTAGTCTACAGCCTACTTAAAATAACAGCGCCGGCGTGAAAATATTAAAATACCGATAACCATCACTGCAATATTGCTATAACAAGTAAACTGTGTGTAGTTAGCATGTAGCTGCATATTTAGGGTTGCCTTGAAGGAAGCCAAAAAGCTTTAAAAATTGATTTTAAAATTCTCAAGCTAATATGGATAATATATAATTATATGGACCCCTCCGTAAATACGTTAGTCTTAGCAAGACCTTTTTGAGTCATCGACATATGCAGCCGGCATTCAATTAGTTTTAGTTAAAACAAAACATTTTCTAGTGCAGTTTGAAACTATTAAAACGAAATAAAAACGCAATGCAATTTACATGTTTGAAAAGTTATAGGTTAAATTTAGACAAAACTTTAAATTTGTTAAATATTTTTGCATTACATATCAATTTATTTTTGTTCATATGTGACACAATGTAATGTTGCTAGCCAGCTGGCTTGTTGTTGGCCTGGGCCCCTTGGAGTAAATCTGGCCCTGTATCAAACATTTCGTGGGTGCAGCTGTTAATTATTGCTAAATATTATACGTCCATGTATAGAAGGTATATAGTTTATTTACTTCTAAAACGTGATGCTAGAACACTTCTTTCAAGCGCAATTTGATAAACGCATACAGTAATTAATCGCTTTTCCACTTTGATGGAGCGATCGCCAGGGTTGTCCATGGGAATGGGATTCCCACGGGAATCCCATGGGAAATGTCCCATGGGAGGGGATGGGATGGAACAGCACGAATTGCAATTCCCATGGGACATGGGAACCAGTACAGAGGTTATTGTTTGAAGCCATTTTGTGGGTGAAATCGATTTTAATTTAATATATCTATCCGAAAATGTAAATCTAAAAAATAATATCTGCCCGAAAATGTCATAGCTTCATTCTAACCTGCCAATTTTAAATGGGATGGGACATTGGGATGGGATGGGATGGGACAGGCATGAATTGCTATGCCATAGCATAGCAGCTATGGGATAGGATGGGATGGGACAGAAAAAAATGTCCCATGGACAAGCCTGGCGATCGCGCTTCCCCAATGTATCGTTATCGTATATTATATAGGTTGCAGAGGCGTAATTAGTGGAGAAATTCTGCGTTTATTCCAAGTGTTTATTTTTCAAACATGTCAGTTCAACTTGTAATAAATATGGCTCCCGCATCTTGTTGCCTTGATTACAACCACTCCACAACAGGTTCTTCCTCTTGTACTTTTACCTTTTTTTCTTTATTTCCTTATTTCAACAAAAAGGAGTCAACACACTCTCCATATTTACTCAATTGTAAGCCGCCCTTGATTGTAAGCCGCGCAGCATGTGTGGCAATTGTGATGGAATTAAAATACAATAAGCTGTTTTAGGTCAAAAGTTTTGTATTGGTAATATATTAATGTTGTAATATTCACAACAATATCATAAACAGAAGACAATATCAAATGTTTCATAATTTTAATTTAAGCTGCATGGATACAGTGATCATCATCAAATAAAATTTTTATTTGATAAGAAAATGTAAGCCATCTATGAACGCAAACTGCACAAATGATAATAATAAAAAACACTTTGTAAGTCGCGGCTTACAATCGAATAAATAGGGTATACAGTAGTTTGCTATAGGGATGGGCCGATACGAACCCAAACCCGTAGATTCGGGATTCGTTGGTGTCGACCTTCATGATATTCGGGTTCGCACGAACCCGAATAATCTTCCTCCCATCACATCCCTAGTTTGCTACGTTCTGTTTACACTATTTACTGTGTTGTATGAAGAAAGTTTCAAGCAACGATGATCTTCAGAACGCCTTGATGAAAGAGAATATAACTATCGAAATGTTCTTTATGAGGGTGGTTGTATATGCAAACAATCAAAGCAACAATTCCATTCAAGTAAATGAGTTCTACATTGATGATACAGTATCAACAGCATATATTATACAATGTGTATAAAATTTCCTTTTAAATCTTGCCCAGTATACAAGATATGTATGTTGTACGTAAAACGTTCAAAAATTTGGTAGGCTTACATTAATAGCTTGAAAGAAACCACAACCATGTTTTGACATCAGTATTCATCCTTTAACCGATGTTTGTAAAAGTTATTGTTTAAAAAATATTTTTGAATGTAGTAAATGGATTTTGTTCATGCAGGAGATTTTCAATTCTACAACCGGCCAATTGTTATTCGAATTAATTCAGTCAAATAGTTCAGCAATTCTGGAAAATTATAATGAAGAAGTCGAGGAAGAAAATCGTGTTTTCTTTTACGCAACATTGCTTGATTTGGAAAATCGCGCTTCTGACGAAAGTTTTGTTTCAAATTACTTAAACCATGTTGTGCTGGGAAATACCTCTATCTCTTATAACCTTAACACGACAGACTTGCGATACATTGCTTGCGACGTATACAAGGAAGCTGGGGGTACTAGAGTTTGTAGCAGCAATGTTACGGAACAGGATTCAGTTTTAAATCTTGGCCTCATAATAGGTTGCTCTGTTGCTGGTTTACTTGTTATAGTTATTCTTTCAGTTGCATTGTGCTATTACTTTACAAACGTATTACCTGCCTCAAAAGTTAATCCAGGTCAGGGTAGTGATATTATTGATGGGCATATTAGCTGTCAACGACGGTCTACCGGCAGCGAAACTACTTCACAATCAGCCATAAGACAAACACCTTAGGTGTCCAACTGTTTGGAGACATCGAGTAAATAGATCTGAATCCCGTAGTAACTTATAGGCTATGCTGTATTTCTACGCCTATATACTAAATTTTATCACTAAGGTTTGGTTAAAGCCAATCCTCGGTTTTCGTTGTCGCGTGTCAATAACGCTCCATTCGCTTGAACACAAGTTTTTGACCTATTCTAACAGCAACAATTTCTGAAAACTTTTTCAACGGTGCTTTATATATGAAAATTTGCTGTAATTAATGATTGCCCTGCATTGATCTGTGTTGTAATTTCGGTTTACCGCGTTGTATAGGCCTACCTGTTATATAAAATCACCAGTTTGTTACGGTTTGATACTCTGGTATATTATAAGCTGCCACTAATTTACTGGAAAAAAAGCCACAGTTTGGAGCCATTTTTCTCAGTTTCTTGTTAACTTATATGTTATTTATAACATAGTAACCAATAAACATAACCTAAATCTACCTTATAATCGATATCTAACCCTAATAAAACCTTAAATAGCTGAAATCAACTTTTTACATACACATTCTCCTCTAACCGCCTATATTTAACAACAAGGCGCGTGACTTACGTACAGTGAAATAGTCACTTCGTACCGGTACTTGGCAAAAACTGTACCGACGGCTCCGGTATTCGGTACTATTTTGAAAAGTAGTTCGGTACTCGGTATAGCGGTACTTGTTGTGTAAAAGATTTTTCTGCAAATGCATGTTTGCCGCTATTACGCCTCCGGTAAAGATTGTTCCTGGTCAAAACACATGTGACGTTAAACGCTTGCAATTTTGCAACATCTTTTTGATCAATTTTACTTGTCATTTCTAGATTAAAAAGATCAACAGATGCTAAAATTAGTATCAAGGTTTAGGGCGGCTAATTAACATGTAGGCTATTTTTGAAAACATAGTTTGAATTTGCATAAAATTTTGAATTAATTAAGTGAAAAGTACCGAGACCGACTGCAATTTTTTGAAAAAAGTAATCCGGTCCAGACATTCGGATTTATCTTATATTTATTCGGATTTGGATTTATTGGGACTTTGTTATTTGCATTTGGAATTGTGTTCTTGGAAACGTTGAGATATTTCATTTTGAAATATCTTATTTATTGTCATGCTTTCTGTGCACCTGAGGACCCTAATACCGTGCCCTCACCCTGGCCACAGAAACAGGATTTTGATCCCTAGAATGGTGTTTCGTTTGGTAGGGTTTTGTTTTTGTCATCCACGTGCACAATGGCAATTTCCACAAACACATCTTCTTCATTTCCACGATTTGTTTTAAGTTAATTATTGATTTTCTGTGATTTTGTTATGGTGTGTGTATGTTTTTTGTTTTGTTTTAGGTGATAATAGTTTATGTCAATGCAAGCACTTATTGCGTTTCGTGGTCGTGCTAACCTCACATCGTTATAGCACTACCGTAAAATTAACACCTTGCATGTTTTAAGCTTCCGGGCTTTGCTATATTTTCCCGTTGTTTGATTGTCCGTGAGAATATTTTCGTGTTGTTTTAATAAAGCAAAGTTAGCACCTTTTTCGCTCCTCACAGTCAATGGCGAAAAATAAAATAAATAAATCACGCTATAGTAACACAGCACATTGCACTGTAGGCTACACCGTTGGCATATGATCGACTCTGAAAATAGTTAAATGGTTGCGAAAAGATGGTTACTGTAGTTAATTCGTCTCAATGAAAGGAAGATTCATTAGTTCATTTACCAACAAAATGGCAACTTAAAGCAAGCGGAAAACGTAAAAAATCTTTCATGCAAATCAGAATTGCTGAGTTTTGTTAACAATCGATCAGGGTTGAAGTAAACGAGGTTAAAATGACCGACCTGTTTATTTAAGTCCATTTCGTTCGTCAGTTTTTACCAACACAAGCAAACGAAAGTCATTGAAAGTTCATAATATTTGAATTTAAGTTCAAAACAGTTAGATAGAACAGTTTTCTCAAGACAATCCCCAAGAAGATTAAGGCAGTCTCTTCTACGAGTTCTGCAGGCTCAGCCAGTCTGAACTGGTGTTAATAACTCAGTTACTATTACTCACTTACAATATTGCCCCGCTTTCTCAAAAAGGAGGAATATTTTTTTGTGGAATCAGATAGGAGTTCAATTATAAACGATAAGAAATGAACAAGATGCAGATTACTTGTATTTAATGGTGTTTTTAATTCGTTAAGATTTCTATTTTTCCAATCTGTGTACTTCCTGCAACAAAATAAAGCGGGAAATCCACCGTTTTCTCAGCAAAGTTTTACAGTTGCACAGTATGGTGATAATGGTGTTGTTTATTGTTCCATTAACTTAAAGTGAGGGGCAAGTACATAAGTTGGCCTTAAATCAACAATATTTGTCAGTAAATGTACTAGTGAATGGATTTTTAATAACATGCAGTGGTTAAGTCAGCCCTTTTCCATATCCAGTGGCGCCATACCCATACGTAATCCAGACCGCAGAGTTTGGCGTAAGCGTATACTCAATACTGTTTTGTATAAGTTTCAGTGCAGCACTTATACGGTGCGGTATTTTGCACTTATTAACTTAGACTAAATAGTACTTCTGTTCACTCCAATGTTAATTGATTTAAAAATTGAATTAGCCAATCTGTGTATATTACCATGTACAGTGTTTTTTTAAGGTGTTTTGGGGGACCGAAACGGTCCCCCAAATTTCTCCAGCGGTTTCCCAAAATTTAGACTTGCAAATATGGCTATTTTTTGGTATTTAAATGAAACACTTGCGGTCTCTTAAAACTACTTAGCGGTCACCCAAACCAAACCTTAAAAAAAACCTGACCATGTAATTGCGCACGGCACTTGTCATGTCAAGTCTGACAGTATTTGTATTATTATGTTTGATAAAATACTAGAAATACAGCTTTGCCTAGCAGGTTTGGCACTTCAGTATGTGTCATACTCATAGCATACATTGATACATGACCTTATTGATAAAAATTATTATTATAGATTGATGTAAACTTCTTTGTTTATTATGAGACACTACTGATGAACAGTGCCCTATATTTATTCAAGAAATATTATCTTGATGCCATATATGAAAGACATGGAAGTAAGTACCAAACAAAATATAACGCCTGACACAAGAACAGTGGAAGCTTTTTTAGAACAACTGAATAATGAAGACTACTTATCTAAAAATCGTCAACAGTGTCTGAACTCATTAAAATCATTCAAGTAGGTTCTGTATTTGGGTTGTTAGTGGGGCCTCTGTGTTTATGTATTTGATTGCTTAAATGTTTTATGTTTTATTTTTTAATCAAATCGTTAATTTAATCATTGTTACCAATTATTTTGTTAGCCTTCTTGATTGCATGGTTTATTTCTTGGTTCAGGCCTTGACTATTCTCATTAATGTACTAAATGCATTTTACCAATAGTTTTGTTGTGTTTTCAATTTAACATTATGTTATTAACGTCTGCTTGGTAATCAAAAACATATAAAACGTCAACTGTGCAAAAGTCCACTGTTCAAAGTTAGTGTGTGTTGCACTAAACTTCCAATGTCATCTGCGTTGGTTTCTGCTGAAAACATTCCAAGGTAGTTTTTGGATCATTTTCAATTAGCTTCTAAGCGGTAGTCATAGGCACCAAAGTTAGAAAATAGCAAAACATTTTTTTGGGATTTCCCTTGAATGTTAATTTTCTTTTCTTATAATTGTTGCAGGCTAAATAGTATGATATGCTATAGATGTAAACCTCATTTTCTGAGTTTTAACTGGTCTACTGGTAATAACAGATTCAACACTTCACTGGCCTAAATGATAACATTTCATTATTCCCCTATGTTTTTGAAAATTGTTTGCTCTTTGCAGATACTAAGCTTAGTTTGTTTGCATCGAACATTTTCACGAAAATATTCTTGCATGATTTTGATATTTTTGTTAGCCTATAAGTTAGAGCCAAAATTTAGTTGTTTTATGCAGTATAGTGGAGTTCAACTGGGAGTGTTTTAGTGAATACTCTTGTACATTGCTCACAAATGATTAGGTAATTTATTCACATAGCAGCTATTGTTCTGGTAATTTCTTCATGCTGTGTGCATAGCTTGGTGTGACAAAGATCAAGCCTATGAACTATGGCATTATCCAGACATCAGAAGCATCAGCAACCTCATTTTGTGGTGAAGGCTGATTATTATCAAAAAAGCAATGGGTGCCCAGTGGGCAACCATTCCGGTGAATTTTGAATGCCCAATACGAAATGGTTGGTTGGTTGGTTGCCATGGCATGGGACACCAGTTAAAATCCGACCCTACAATATTTGAGAATCTATTACATCTGTAACATTCTGATGTGAGCTACCATTTCTTTCATCATCTGCACATTTTGGAATAATATCAACTGCGCTTGCGATGCTAAATTACGTTAATCATTTATTGTGAACATTCTGGTGCAAACAATATTACCAGTGTAAATAAATGCAGAGCTTGTTAAAGAAGTGGCGTTTGTCTAGACTGTAGAATGCCGTTAAATAATTGTAATTGTGCCAAGAAAGAAACAATAGCTTGGCATTAAGATTTTGCCAAGGAGAACGATAATTGACATTGGTGTAACAATCGTGAAATGAGTTAAAATGTTTGTTGCTCTATTAAATCAATAAATGTTAATGCTTCTAACAAAGCTGTAGTACAGCTTAATATTATGCTTGGTATGAAAGAAAAACAAGACGCCATTAAAGATTTGCAATACAGTTCAAGAAAGCTATCTAGATGGGCCTATATCACTTGCATACTCTTCGCAATAATAGCCAGTAAGGATGTAAAGAGAAATTAGAAAGATGGTGAAACATTACAAGTCTGTTGAAATTAAGATATATTAACACAAAATATTGCAAGGATATGTAAATTAGAATTTCCATATTCTTGCAAAACAATATGCTGGTTGATTTTCTTGTATTTTTTTCTGTGATGCTTGTCTAATACTCTATATTATGTTTGGATAATAAAATATCATAGTGTGAAAGTATTTCATTGTAATGCTGCTATGTCTAAGTTTATTTGAATATTTTTAGGAGATATGCACTGCAAGTTGGTCTCTCACCACAACAGCTTTTGGTAACATGCAAACTTTCGGCAAGTAGAAAAATTGGTAAGGAAAACTGTTATTTAAGTCTGGCACATGCCGTATTATTTACGAGAAATTGAGTATTATTTGGTAAATTGATATTATATATATGCATATATATATAATATATCTCTGCAAATTCAAGTAAATTAATGAATATACCAAATTGCTGTTAACAGTACTTTACAACAGCAGCAGGAATATTCGTAACATTATTTTATTTATAAACGAAAGACTGACATGCCTCGGACATGTTAAGTCAGGATTGAAAAAAGAATGCATTGTGCAAGAAGTGGGTTTTCAATGCTCATGGACTGTATTTTCCAAATTTGTTTTGCTGCTACTTTTCAAAATTACCTGGATGATATTTGGAAGTTTGTTAGAAATTTTCAAGTGTCCCTTCTCTGTTAAAAGGGGAGGTATTCCTAAAAAAGGCATAAGTTTTGAACTTGTTTGTTCTGATTTCAATGCCAAGATTTCAAAATATGGGAAATACCCTAATTTGCGACTTTAATTATAGCTTTGATGAAATAGCATAGGTATATGTAGCATCTATTTAAAAGCCGAATAAACAGGCCTACCCTCTTGGTCATAGACAATTTTATAAGACATGTACTATATATTGTTACGGTTATGGTGCACAGTACAGTGAGACCTCGTTAATCCGAATCCCAAACAACTGGAATCCCCGTTATAAATCCGACACAAAACTGCCGGGAACAGATTTCTTCCTATGCATTTTACCCCTTTAAACCGGAAATCTCGGTGTCCGACTCCGACACAAAAGTTTTGAAACAAATGTGCTAAACAAATAGCAATAAAATCCGATAAACTGGATTATTAAGAGTGAAGAGAAAATAATTCACGATTGTCCTAGATACAGTAGTTTGTTGACGAACACAATAGCCGATTATCTACGCATACTTTGAATTGGAGTGAGATGCCTAGTTGCCTACCGCTTTTTGAACACGATGCAAGATTTGAGCAACACAACACAAGCAACACATTGGCTAGGTTGATTGATTTTTTGCATTCCGATAATCCGAATACCTCGCTAAATCAACATTTTATGACGAAACAAAGTGGTCCAGATCAACGAGTTCTGACTGTATTTTATCAATTCTAGGACTCCTTGTTTCAACATAATCATCCAATGTTTACTTTTAATTTACTACTGTATTAAGTATCGCATTTCTTCGAATAGAAGTTGCGGCTGTTATTTTTTTATTTTTGCTCATTTTGCACGGCTTCTCCTAGTTTTTGATCAACCGATTAAAACTGTACCACAAAGAGTATCTACCGCAGAAGCTCATGTGTGTGAGTGACTTTTTATATACTAATACTTCAGCATCGTTCTATTCGTTGGCTTCTATTCAAGGGCGGCTTTTAATCAAGTAATTATGGTACATACGATGAGTTCTCAACATGATGTCAGAATGATAGCATTTGTATTTTCCTGGTGCAATATGTTGCTGCCAGAACAATACAGTTTTGCGAATAGCAGGTGGCGGATAACATGCGTTGTTGGTATCAGCATTCTGTTACTTTATAACATTGCATGCAGAAAGTGACAACAGGTTAAAAGAGGATCGTTGCAAGCACTATGAATTCGGTCAATGGCAAAGATAAAACAGTAGGTTGTTCATCCTACTTTTAATGTTTCATTTTTTTGCAAAGGAGTGCAACAGCATTCAATGAGTTAGATGTCATAAACATTACTTACTGACAATTTATGTCATACTTAACAACACACATAACGCGATTATTTTTATCAAAAAAGTCCAGTGTGTTTTATAGAGAGCGAAATGTTTTTTTCTGCAACTGTCCCTCAACATTTATACTTCTGCGATTACAGCAGGTAATAAGCGGTTAATCTTTGAAAGTTCCAGCCTCTTAAAATTTCTCAGCAGTCGCCAAAGTCAAACCTTTAAAAACTGAACTAGCCATGTGTTGGTAAAGATATCTGCAGGGAAAATAACATATTGTAAAGTTGTATTATTGGTAATTTTGATACTATAGCTTTTGCAAAAAAACTTTTCATTATGTCTGACTTTTTTTGTTAAGTCGTATGATGTTGTTCACAACAAAAGTGTGCTAAGTGCTTGATCTGCACATCGTGCAGCAAACAATTTAATGCAATATGCCAATTTTTAGACTGGCGTTTAAATACAACAGCCAAAAGATCGGTAATTATAGTCAAATAGTTTTTTGAAATCCAGGTTGCATCCTTTTTATAAGTGTATTGCAACCACACAGTTTAACAGCTGAACGTAATTGAAGTTTACGAATTTTTCCTTGCAAATTAAAAAATGCTATTGACCAACTTTTAACATTGATTTCATTGATTACCTATATTTGACATCTATGGTCTCCAGTATATAACTACGGTAACATTTTCTCTTGATTACAAGCAAAGTTATTTATAGATTTTTCAGGTTTAAAATACAACAGTTATATTGTTTTATGGCCGTGTGTGTCAGGTCTTGTTTCATAAAGTTTGATTGCTTTCCATTATCTCTTACCGCTGTTTTCACATTATGTTTAACACTAGAACTTCGGCAGTGTCGATTTCAACATTGTCTGATTTGCCGGCTGCTCACATCTATAGAATACTTTTTTACCACAAGTCTTTATTGATTTTTTTCAAATAAAGTTTATGGCATGTGAAACACGACATTTCGTGCAACTGAACTAGTGGTAAAATGCGAGTGTTGCCTGTGGTTTAGGCGTGGTTATTCAATACCAAATTTAACCGGTTTTATTGAATAGAAATATACAGTACAACAAAGTGTTATCGTGACAGGTCAAACTCAATTCACTGATGACATATTAAATTCACTTCACAAAAAAGCAAAAATTTAGAAGTCTTATTTATATCATGATCAGTGGTGGAAAAACTGATGCAGCTTCGCGTGATCAAGAACAGGTTTTACACACAATGACTTTGTAGTTGCCGCTTCCACATTTGCATTCCATGTGTGTCTTTGGCAAATTCTGCAAACAGTTTTTGTGGTGTTTACGCAGGCTTCTGCTGCGCATTTACGACGTTTAGGAGGAGGAAGCTCACTGAATGGAAATGCTGGCTCGGTGGGAGTTTTCGCTGCGATGAAATTCTTTCTCAGGCATTCAATCATGTTTAAAATAAAATTACGTCTACTTATGTTTTGCCCGGAGGATTTTATGAAGAGAGTTCAAAACTGCTATGTCCAAAATATCTTTCCAAATGGCAAGTGGCCACCTACGGTTAACAGTGTGAGTTGAGTACTGCCTTATTATCTGATCTACTACATCAACTCCGAATTTGTTCTTGTTATAGAAGTGAATAATAAGAGGCTTTTCTTGTTGGTTTGATCAGTGCTGGGATAGTTGTGTATTGTTGAAATCAAACTTACACTCCATTCTTTCTTGCTGTAATAATTGACAAACATCAAGTCATATTCATCACTGAAGTAGAACTTGCTGCTGTTTACTTCACGGTCGCTAATAAACTTGTTGATTTCAAAGAAACTGTCTCTCAGCATGGTTTCGTGGAATATGCTTGGTCCACATGTTTTATTCCACAGGAAATATGCAGAGTGGTTTTTTCCATAAATTCCTCTGGCGTACTGAAGTGCAATGAAAGCCTCTGGCATTGTAAGGCTAAAACTGGGATTGTTTTATTTGCTTTTCGGTTGGTGTGCATAATAATGAATTTCAGCATGTTATTATCAACGAAGACCTTCCAACACTCGTATGAGTTAACACCTGCTCTTTTTCTTTTGAGGGACTAACCCAAGCGACTGACTGGGATAGCTGTCGTGCATCTGAAAGACCAATGTCGAATTCGACACCTTTGGAGTTCTAGGTACAACTCAAAAGAAACTTTGCTACGTAAATTTTATATTCTAATTATTGAGCTGAAAGTAAACTGAACAGAAATTTGTTCGACAGCGTAAAATCTGAGAATTGTGAGCAAACAGTAACTGTTAAAAATTGCGTATTGAACTTATAAAAATGTCGAAATCGACATTGCAGGAGTTGTAGTGTTAAAATTGAGATAAAATCATATGTACCTTAGAGTTGTACAGTTGTTTCTTAAATTAGCGGAATCTTCAATTTGTATGAAGACCTGCCCTGGAATTTGCAAAGTTAGGCGCATATGGATACGACCATCTTCTGACCATCAGGAAACCTGCATTGATCTATTCTTTGTTACCACATCTTTGAAATTTCAAACACTGCATGTCATTTAAATCGTTCAAATATTTGATTTCAAAATTGTTCTAAGTATGAGACATTTTTAGTCACTTCTGTGTCATTATTTAAAGAAGAAACTGGATTCTGGCCGGGTTTAACTCAAAATGCATTGGAACGCATTGACCTATTTTATACATCATACCGAACTTTTTCATTTCATTTTTTGTTAAAGAATTGCTCATGGTTTTTTGCTTGCAGTATAATTCTGTTTTTCTTAGGAATCCCATATATATAAGAAATTTTTATGTCCTTTAAGTACTTGCCATTGGGGATGCTAAATTTCTTTTCGTCTTAGCTTTTTTGTATTACCACAATTTTTGTCTTAAAATTATTTACATAATAAACATATACAACATTAGTCTCTTTTTGCTATGTATGGTAGCTTCAGTGTGTTTTTGTTGTTGCTGAGCAGTATAGTTTCATTCGTGAATCATAGATTGTTGATCTTTCAGCCTCAAATGGAGTTTTTACTAATATTATGTTATGGTTTAGCAGTTAAGTGCGAAAGGTGGTAATACTTGAACCAAACATCAGCGTTACGAACATCTTTTCTCATAATCGCTGCCACATATTTTATGATTAGGGATCAATTTCCAAGTATGTTTTGCCAAACATTTTTGGTAATGTTTGATAAACCACTATATAGTACATATCATTGAAAAATTGTTTTGCCCAGTATACTGAGACAAGTATTTATTAATTTTAGGTGAATTTGTTTTTGGAATTACCCCTCACTTTAAATAACGTTAGTTACACAATGCATCCTTATCTAACTTCTTCTAAGAAATACATTTTGAGAGCTTCTATGATGTTTCAACTACTACTTTTTGTTAGCTCGGTAACAGAATGTTTGAATGTTGTGCTTGCAACCGGGTGTTGAACTTGTAGAAATTTGAAGTCCATCGGACTAGCCCAACTTCATTGCACTAGTCCAACACAAAATTTTACTCATAAACCAGTTATCCCTCAAACTCAAATGTAAAACCTAAATCAGCGATTCTGAAAATGTTGGACCCTCACAGGTCACCATCGATATAAAGGAAAAATAATATTTAGAAAGAATACAGTAAGGCAGTACCGTATTATACCAAAAAATGGCGCAACTACCACTTAACAGTAATTTCTCAAAACTTCCTGCTATCGTTGAGCACCAGCCAACTTCATTTGACCCCCCATTTATGTAAAATGCTGTTGCTGCAAATCCAGCCTGTATATTAATTACCAATTGCAATTTTGATGCCACAATTGAGTTGTTACATTTGAATAAAAAGATGCATAACAATACTATCGTGGTATTTTCTCCAAACCAGTAGAAGAAATCAGTCTATGTGAAAAAAGATTATTTTGTAGGACTTTGTATGTGTACTTAAAATGGCCCCCAGATTGGGAACCACTGCTTTAAACAGAATTGTAAAAGTTTGTAATAAGAATTCTATTAAAATAATAAACCAAAACTAAATTGTACTTGGACTTATCTGTAAAAACTGTCAGCCCAAGTTAACAGTTCTAAATTCGGGTTATAGGTACATTCTAAAAAATTGAGAAAACCAAATAAAGAGAGTGTGCAACTATTGGGACTTGCATAAAGAGCTCAGTAACCAGGGTTTGAGCAGTTCTCCAAGTAGAACTTTCCTCAGTGTGAGGATAAAGGTTATGATTCATTCTTGCAAAGGTTTTTATTAATTTTAATAAAGTGTTGTGTGAAACCCATTCAAAACATTAACTTGCCAGATTGTATAATAATTAACAGTGAAACTGTAAAAAGCTTATGTAATCAAATAAGCATATATGTATATTTTGCGGAATGTTGAATAATTGAATTAAATTTCAGACAGTCAGAGCATTTCTTAACATTGCCTTCCTTGTAGATGGCAATAAATCAAAACTTTTCAATCCCCCCCACCCCCCCACCCCGGGTAGCAAACGAGTATTCTTATGACAAAAAAATAAACCATGTTATGGTGAGAGTTAAACGACGAAAATGAATGCAGGCTGCACATTATTTTTCACTTGTAATTTCTTGTAGATGTACACATGTGCTATAGTGTATAAATGCAAAGTAAGAACATCTCACATCACCCTAGTTTTAAAACAACTGAATTAGAGTCAAGATTAATAAAATTTAATCACCATGCAGTCTGCCTGCAAAACAGTCATGCAATTAATCATACAATATCTTAGTTTTACGAAGTCTAAATTTTTTATTCTTTGATATAGGTTTAGCTGTCAGAACTCAGCTGGTTTCTTGCTTGATCCCCAGAGAAAACGTACCTGAAGACATAGCATGCCTGATTATTTCTAAGATCTGTGAAGATCTTAAAGATGTTAAAGTAGGTGTTTTCTGCATTATAATAATTAACAATATCACCATAGGCTTCAAGTTTTGAAATTTTATGAGTCTGCCAAAGACAGTCTGCGCTGAATTTCACTTGAAGTTTTATGCAAATAATTTTCAGTTTAAATTCAAGTTTAGTTATAATTTTCCCTCGGACAAACATGACATTTGATAGCGAATTTGACCTATATATGTATTTTAGTATTATGTTGAGCACATGTTTATTACAGAGATGGTTTGGTGACACTTAATCACGCGCCACTTAATCACCGACACATAATCACTTGGACATTTAATCACATGACACATAATCACTTGGACATTTAATCACGTGACACATAATCACTTGGACATTTAATCAAGCGACACTTAATCACTTGGACAGTTAATCACGTGACATTTAATCACACATTTACAGTATTGAAAATTGCAAGTCTACACATGGGAAATGTGAGCAACTGCACGAAGATAAACTAAAATTTCACTTGACAGATAACGGTCAACTGTGTTTTGCATGCGCAACGTAATGCAACGTGCAACGTTTCTGCAAGGAATTGCTGGTACTCAACCTTCTATTCCAAAGCGGTACAAGGCACTGAAACTGCGCGTGCAAAACACAGTTGACCGTTATCTGTCAAGTGAAATTTTAGTTTATCTTCGTGCAGTTGCTCACATTTCCCATGTGTAGACTTGCAATTTTCGATACTGTAAATGTGTGATTAAATGTTGCGTGATTAACTGTCCAAGTGATTATGTGTCGCGTGATTTAATGTCCAAGTGATTATGTATCGCGTGATTAAATGTCCAAGTGATTATGTGTCGCGAGATTAAATGTCCAAGTGATTATGTGTCAGCCATTAAGTGTCACGTGATTATGTGCCTGTACACCACAGAGATAGACTAAGATTTTGAAAAGTATGTTAGTTACATTTTAAAAACTTTGTTTTGTTTGTTTACAGATCAAGTGTCTTCTGTTACGGTGGCTGATCATAGTTTACGATTTGCTCACATCAAAAACAAAGCTCCATTGCTTATATGGAATTTTGTTTCATTACATTGGAAGTGACATTTTGTGTCCTTCCATTTGCCAACTTCTGTTTCTACTCACACGAAAGAATGAAGGTATAAACAAACAGTAAATTAAATAGATAAACATTTAATTTCTATATTATGCCAGGAGCAGCAAAACTGTGGTTGTACAAAGCCAATTACAAGAGGCTATCTAAGAAACTTACTAGAACAATTTTTAAAAGTGTAATACTCATTTTATTTCAATACAAACTACAAATATTGGTTCACTTTCTTCAAAATTTTAGTGTGTTTACTACTTCACGTGATAAACCCATTGCTATGTCACAACTATCAAGCATGTGAAAATGTTGCAGCAATGTTGCCAGGCGCCAACGCCACATTATCTTTAAAAATAGTATCAGTAGCAGTAGTTAAACCTTCAGGTGTTACTTACGTTAAAGTACATTCAAAAGGTTGGTTTAATTGGTAATTCGCTTACTTCATTAGAATACTAGACTAGCGTATGTTTTCTAGCGTTTTGTTTTAATACATTAGAATATCAGTGCAGTTACTTTTAAACTAGTAGGTCATGCAGTCACATTTAACGTGGAAAACAGCTTTGATAGTAAGATGTTTAGTTGACTGCCTTTTAAAAAATGAGTGAATTCTTGTTTAATTCAGACAGAATTTTAGCTGCCAAATCCCTTGTTAGAATACACAAATCAATTGCTTTAGGTAGACTATAATGAAAGCCCACAATAAATGTTGCACCATTAGTCTTGCCACATTTCAATAAATAGTTATTTTAAGCTTATTGCTTTTTGTGGGTTTTATGGTTCACTTATATTTGAGATTTACCAATTGCAGGTCTAACATAATGTAATTTTGCCCACTCCTGTCTAGGCCTATTTAGTTTGCATAACTAACTGTAACATTTGTAAACTGCTTTTTCTTTATTAGTTACTCACTACCGAATATCTAAACTATTGGAACTGCAGAAGAGAGTTGGAAATGTTCCTCATATTTGTGGCTTGCTATCTGTATATAGGTAAAGAAGATATTTGATTTTTGGCCTACTTCTGTCAGTTTGTGCAATTCAGGTATTCCAATGATTTTCATGCATGATTGCCCAACTTAATCATAGTGTTTTATTCAGGATGTATCAGCCCTCATTAATCTCCATGAGTGGTAACTTTAAAACATTCTTTAAGAAGCAGGATAGAGCATGGGAACAAAGTATACTTCGCATGCAGCAGAGACATGGAATTAATATGTTTTCTGAAGGCATCAATCCTATGATCGTAAGTAGTGAGCTGATCGGAATTATACAAAATGTGATCAACTAATCACTGTTAACAGAAAACAATTTTCTCAGAGAGTGATTTTGTGCTGAGTATTTCAGTACTTCTGTTTTGCAATTTTACAAGTACCAACACCATATTTTGCAAGTTAAAATTGTTTTCATGAAAAATCAGCTTATGGTTATAAATAAAGTTTAGTTCATTTATGAACAAGCTAAATGTCATGGCCTAAATGGAAGAGATGTGATGTTATATCTCTTTCTAAACAATCTTCATATGGGCATGCATGTAAGTGAACTCGGCCCTAAAACTGTTTTAACCGACAGACCCCCAAGTGCCCAGGTAAGAGATGGAGATTACGAAGATTTGATATGACTTTTAAACACATTTGTTTTATTGGAAGTCCAAAGCAAGCAGGCAACGTGATTTTCCTCCAATTTATCACAATCTCCATCGTACATGTCAAAATAATTATTCGATTTTCAATAAATTTTTGGTGATAAGTACAAATACTTAAGTACCGGTATTGAAAGTTTTTTTAAAATTTTTTCATTAGTTTTTTGAGTAAGCTTTGGTCTTTGATAAAAGAAACATTTTATTCTCTTTTAGTTGATATCTTTGCTAATTCAAATGCTAAAAACCACTAACCATACGACACTCTAACTGTTCTAACCACTTTTTCATAAGAGTCCAACATTTTCATTAAAATTTTATGACTGGAATGTTTGGTTCATCCTTTTATTGGAAGAATAACTGACACTGGTAAACGATAAATGATTTACACTTTTATTTATTCCTACTTTGCACACAATGCAACCAGTGAATATATCTTAAAGTCCACTGGTCTCAATTAGTAAAACCAAAATAGATAATGCAGAATGATAGATTTTTGTAATTCAATGTATAATGAGTAATGACATTAACATTCAGAATGTTTATTGTAGTTTTAATTATAGCTTACTATATGTTTATTTCTATTTTCAAATCTGTTAATTTGTTTTTAGCCCATGCCAAAAGTAGAGAGAAAACTAATGCATCAGCCACTTGTTACAATGGCACATAATGATACTCAGAATATGCAGCCATTGGCTGACCATTTGCTGGGGAAAGTACCCATCTACCAAATCACATCTTTCCAGGAAGTTGGTTTTTAATTTTTTATATGAAGTTTTTGGATTATTGACTTTTATGTACCAAGTTAACCAGCTCTTAAATTTATTTTCCTCTTGATCACAGTTGTTGGATCATTTTGGGCAACTTGATTTAGATTGTCAAGCATTTACTTTGTTGAGTTCAACCACATTCCGACATCTTGTAGCAATCGCCTGTGATCGAACTATGCCATTGAGACTTAGCTTTTGGCTTCATCACTGCCTAAATGAAGGTATTCAGTTTTGTTCCTCACCACACACTTTCGGTAAATATCGTGTCGAATGTGTGTCATTTAAAAAAAATGTTTCTCTTAAATAGAGCTGATGCTCACTGGTGGTGAATCAAAGAGGGGAATCGAATTGTTGCATATAATTCTACAGCTCAGTGACCTAATTCAGGAATGTTTACCCGTTTGCGAAGCATTTTTATTCCGGTATGGTCTGAGCATAGAGATTGCATTGCTGTCTTAACTAGCAGTTATGGTAATTTGCAATAATAATATATTTTTTTACAGATATTTATGTACATGGAATGGCAAAGATTATTGTTCTTACATTTTAAAACTTCTCACTAGAATTAGAATTTTTCCGTATTCAGGTAAAAAAACAATACCTTGTTATTGATACTGGTAAGCATTTATGTAAACAATTTTGAAATGTGGATTAATTATAATTAGTTACAAGGTTTTTACGTTATATCAATACTGTCGATTGTGTAAGTAAAACATGGAGTCATTTTCTTTACGTAGTTTACCATACATGCTAATCATAGATATACAGGGACATAAATCTACTGAACTTCACAAATTAACAGTTTTTTGTTTTGGACATTGGTATAATGCTGCCACAAAAACAAATCCTATTGTTCTTAAAGTGTCCATGCGATGAAGTTTTATTTATATCTATCTATTTTACAAGGTTTTTGAAAAAAGATACCATTTTTAAAAAATTTTTTTTGCTTTTACAAAGTTGTATTGGAAGCAAAATGCTTGTCAAACTTGGATGTGGTGATTTTAGTATGGCAAAATGTAATGCTGTTCCATTATGTCGTCATCAGCTACTACAATTTAATTACTTATTTATTAAATGTAGCCAAGCTTAATAGTTTTGTATGTGCGCATATTCCAATAAATTCAGTAACTGCATAGTATTTTAACCAGAATATTACTCACCCCTAACCAGTTACATAATATGCAACTTTTTGATATTTAAGCAAGTAGAGCTTGAGAACAAGGAAATTCTTTAATACTTTGAAAGAGGAATTTTTTTTTTTGATAACTAAAAGCACACATAGCTTTCAGATGTTGTAGAAATGACTTCCTTTAAGCATATAGGATTAAAATTACAAAGTACTGTTGCATGTCCCTGTATGGCTTAATGGTTATGCTCAAGTTTTAGTAATAATGCTGTGCATGATTGACCATAAAATGCATTCATACACTGATATACAAAGTATGTGTAATAAAAGTGAATGAAATGGCTATAACGTACCTGGTACAAAAATTATTATGCTTCACTTTAAATGTAATTACTTGATGTGATTTGCTATTTTGCTTATGTTTGAACAGTTCTTCACGACCTTGTTTTATCACCATTGCACAAACTTTTTGTATTCTCATCAAATGTATATTTGAAGGTAAGTAGATTGGTGTTTAGTCTACTGTTTTAATTTTTACGTTGATCTACTCTAGTGTGATTATGAATATTTACTCGTTCCTGTTGGGAAATTATTAGTATGCGGTAACATACCCATATCTATACCGGTTCCTTTGCTACGCTTCAAGCTTGCAAGCAATTTCACACACTCCTTGATTTTATCTTGTACGATGTTTCTGCCGAAATATTTACACGTTTTCACTAAACGCATCACGATTGATGTCTAATTCATGATGTACTTTCGTCGATATTACAAACTACTGTATTTTATTTCAAAAAGATGTTCCGGTTGATTTATCGAATAACACTATTTGGTATTAGACCAAGCTGTTTTGCACTACCTTCTTCCTTTCTAAGTTTAACGTATCAGTATTGCGTTAGTGCTTTCCGAGTATGCAGTATTTACGTTCATTTGTTTTTGGTCCTTGCACATTTAACTGGTTACAAGTACTCATACAAATTGTAAGTTGTACAAATAAATTGAAAAACCTCTTGCTAATGTAATAATTATTATCAGACATTTCAGAGTTATGTTTCAAGAAAAGATAAAGTGTAAAACAAAATGTGTATTTATGTGTTTCAGTGCTCCATCATCAACACCATGACAGAAATGTTATGCAATTACCTTTCACTGGAGACATCAAAGCATGAAGTCCTGTCGAAACTAAGTGCTCTTGATGCAAGCGACATTACTGAACAGTTTAGGTAAAATTATAGTTTGCACGGAAAAGTGCAAAGGGTTTGCTTGCTGAAATTATTTCCATTTTATTATCCAGACACACATTATATCCTCATAATGCCGACCAGTTAGACCCAGAAGTTATAATCCGAAAACTAATTGTTTTTGTGGGTGAATTGTGTGCTGAAGGATTGCGGTTGGAACCAAACAATTTGTTATTGATTCATTATGCTCTCCAGTTTCATCTTCAGGTTGGTGTTCAGAGGAATGTTGCTGCAAAATTTTAAGTTTAATAGATTTTTGTTGTTTTACATTTCTGGTGTGTTTGGAAGTGATTGGTGCCATCTTCCAATACGCTTTGGTTTAGACGTAATAAATTATTATTTTTGCTCTACTTTCCCACAAACCACCACGTTTCTTGATTATGTTAGGGGAACCCCAAACACATCACTGGTTACTCAATAAGTTCACTAGCAAGTTCTTCAGAGCCCATTCAGTCCCAATAATCTGATTAGACTGTTTTCCTCCACTGAGCGAGATAAAAACAAGCTGCTATATGCTACTGAGAGTACTGAGTGCAAAGTCGTGGCCATAGTCAGTAACAGTTTTATGTACAATTGATCATTTCTGTCTTCGAGCAAGCAAAGCATAATAATCAATTTATTCGTAATAAATTTGCTGTCAACTCTAATAGTAGCCGATTTTCCTCTTCATGTCATGTAACGGTTTACTTTTAAGTTCTAAAGAGCGTAATGTTTAAGTTAATCGTAAACTAACTACTCAGCGGTTGACAGCTTGGCTTGGTCAATGGCAATGTGTCAATAACGGACTGTACGGTCAGTCAAGCGTAGTTTATTGTTTCAAACAATCACATTGGTACGTCGTGAGAAGGTAAATGTGGAACAGCGTGCACTGTATAATTACGAATTAAATAGTAGCAATGTTAGAACAGAGCTGTATTTAATGGGTGCGCCAGGTCATAAAAATTTATGACACATTTGGTCCCATAACTGCATTCCACAATCTGGAAATCTTTTCATGAGGACTTAACCATTCCAGTCAAACAAGGTTTAAGAACGAGTTTGAGAACTGCTTTTCGTTTACTTCATTCATTCTGCGCAAATTAGCATTAATGCCCCATAAATCATCAGAAGTTGTTCATAATATAAATTGACAGTGTTGTGCAGTGTGCAGTGTTTTTCCAGGTTTGATACATGTAAATCCTGTTTAAGTTCAAGCCTAATTAATTTTTTCTTTTTATTCGAAAATAATCAACACTTTTAGCAGTTGTTTTAAATTGGCAATACCGCTTTACCTCTGTTAAGGTAATCAACCAAGGCCTAATAATTACGTCATACGTGTATGAAAAATAAATCATTTTATTTGTCAACAAAGACAATTTAGTTGAATTGATTGACCACAAAATTTCCATTTATTCCTAACTAAAGTCCATAAAAAATGCTAAATGACCTTTTAAACGCCAATTCAGCGGCTAGGCCGCTAGGGTGTGCCATTTTTCGAGAAATGCAATTCGCAATTAGGTTTGCATTTCTACATGATGAAATTGGAAACATTATATAAGTGCAAATTAAGGACTTATTTTGTGTACTTGAGTGTCAAATTAATATATGCCCGTTGTTAACAAAATGATTCGTCTAATCTTCTGTCAATGATATAGCCTTTTTAGTACATACAACACAGTATACTGGTTACTAACAGTACATTGATCCGAAATACAAGTAATCAACAATACACAATAATATCGCCATCAACCAGTTCTATTGCCGGTAAGCCTGTTTTAATATTCATCGTAAAAAAGTGTGTCGTAATACTGCTGTCCTAAGCCATATGCCCTGCTATGAGAGTTATTCGTCGGCCATTCTTAGGTTTAGAATTTTCGAATTAGGCCTATGCTTGAACCTGATCTAGATATAATTACAGTATACGTTTTTTCTATGGTCAATGAACTGACACAAGTCCCACTGGGTAATCACCACTGTATTGCGCAAACTTACCTTAGCGAGCCGAGTAACCAGTGACGTCACAGCAATCCGTGCTCAATATTTTTTTTGCGACAAGCAAAACACTAAACATCGTGACCAATGCTTTTTTAAACTGTAATCACTTCGTGAAAACAAAACCAGTTTATATGAAATTCGTTGCCTACGGTTATTTTAAGAATGCCGAAAAAATGCAAGTAGGCTAACTGTAAAGACACCCATGATTTTAAATGTGCTATCCCGCTGTTTCAACAAACTTTTGTCGGAACACAAAGTGTCCTCGTGTTTGAAAAGAAATTGAATAAAGCTGTAGGTTTTGTTTTTCGTCAAGAACTTTCTAAGAAGGCTGAATTTTTTAAACGTTTTGACATACTTACGCGGAATCTTTGCATGATTATTAAAATTTGACTTTTGTAAAGCATTGTTTGCAATTTAAAATTATTTTAACAAATTGAATTGATGTGTGGTGGGGAGGTAATTGGTATTCTTCACTTTCAAACTAAGAGTGCATTGTCCAACCTCCTAGTTAGCTATTCTCAAAATTTGCGATCCCTACTTAATTATAACGATGCGTACTTGCGTTATTATTAACTTTTAGGTCAGTTCGACTTTTGAAATCCATGCAAAACCAATTGTTGTGGCACCGACGCTTTCACTTGTGAGTGCAGCTCTATTTACATTAAGCAGTCCTTGCATCTCGGTTTTGTTGGAAATTTTATGCAAGTCAGTACTCTTTATGATGGGTTTTATCGCTTAAAATAGTTATGGTTAGTAATTGTGGTGTACATCTCAGCCACAGGATTGCTTTAACGAAGTTGAAGGAAGAAGGCTCTCTCACACTTGCATATCAGGAGGAAATAGATCTTTTAAATCAGTGAGTCATAAGCACCACACCTTTCAATACGATGTTTTAAGTTTGTGTTAACTAAACTTTCTCTGTGAAATTCCAGATATTTTGTTGATGTTTATGATTCAATTTGGCGTAGAAGAGCCTTTAAGTCTGGCAACGACAACAGTATTTTTTACAAAAATCTTGATTCAGGAGATATGGATGAAATGCTGAGTCACACTGCATTTTTATCCCGCAGGATGTTTTGTCTGGACAGGTGTAGTATGCATGGAGTTTAGGCTATGTCTTTATTTCTGTATAGTGTTGTACTCTTAACCATGTCAAGGTCGGACGATTCTCCGAAATACTCCTGGATGTACTCGGCTCGAAACAACAGACGCCTTGAATAGGCTTCATGTAATTATTAATTACACCTTTTAGTGCAATTGACGTCCACGGTTCTCTTGCGCTTCTCTCAATTCACACGTATTAGCACTTGGTTGATTTTCACTGCAATCTAAGAACAAAGTGTAGCATACTATGATACATTCATTTCGTACTGCGACGGACGATCCGAAATGGTTCATACCCAATTCTCTTTCATACTCCATTCCCAAGAAAAAATGTTAATAACGTAAATAAATATGACATAATGAAAGGGAATTTGGATTTGATAAAAATCTGTCAATAGATAGATCTGAATTGAATCAGGAGTTGTGCTGATTGAAGTAGACCACCACTCAATGTGGAAGGTAATAGTTAGTGGTTGTCATTAAAACTTGCGCGACTAGAATTATATTAAGTTGCAAAGAAATCTAATAAAACCGTTTTCTATTGTTCTTGTCGGTTTTAGGGTGATACACCCCAAAACTTTTACCCAACTGGAATCTATTTTCGTATAATGAACTTTGCTCGTTTATCAGAATATACTGTTTTCCAAATTTGTATATTAGGCATCCGGCGTTTGCGTTAACTACACGACAATACATTGAAACTTTTGACCTTCCACTGGAAAGCATATTTAACGCAAAGGTAGGTATATGCGTTGTGATTACTCAGTTTTCAGTTATGAGTGTTTACCAAATGCTTTATTTTTTAGTTTGTTTTGGAAGAAAACTACGCCGAGTTTTTGAAGAGCAGAGGCTTGCACAAGGTCTTAAACTTCATCATAGCATTGCGATCCCCATCAAACTAATTTTTAATTGATTGATTTAATTTAATTTTTTAATTTCATGCATTATCAGTTCTTATAACATTTTGTGAATAAAGTTCTTACTTGAATTTATTTTTTATCTTATATGCCATGAGTTCGTGAAATTCGAGTTTGAAGGGACCGATCGAACCGCTAGGCGCTCCACCTTAAAAATAAATATGTCAAAATAGGATGAGAGCTATTCAGATAACACTCTTCAAGGTCACAGCCTACCGTGAGCACCCACTAGCGGGTGTGGGGGCGTTGGGCGGTAGGCGTTTTTACATTCTTATTCCTTTTCGTTCATCGTGTGTGGCGACCCATTATCGGCTGTAACTTTTGCAATGTCAGGTGCTATGGATACTTATGTCATGTTATGCCTAGTGTTACAAAACAAAGAACACACGGTAATAAGCTCAGCTTCTTAAACGTTTTCGACGCCCTACACGTCCAACTGAGCAGATTGAGCATTGACATTGTTGATACCTAACATTTTACGTTTTCATCAAACAGAACAGTTCTTCTCAGACTTATAACGATCACGACCCAATTGCACCTGATCACGCAGATTGCATTTGATGAAGATGGGAATATATTGTTGTGAAACCATTTATTTTATGAATTCATCACATTTTTTGATATTCAAATTTCATAGCAGTTTAATGGGAGGAATCAGCTTGTTTATTGTACACATGTGCACTGATACGTAATTGAGTGCCCAAACAAACCACAGTCATGTTGCTGTACACTTGTATTAATTTTGTCTGAACCTGAATCATTAAAGACTAAGAGTAAAAAAACCCCAACCATGGTCGAACCTTTCTCAATTGTAACCGCTGCTTTAATACTATATCTTCACGCAAGAGTTAGAGAAAACGTGTTTCCCTTACCTATTTCAAAAGGCAGAAAATTCAAACTACCGGTAAGTAATACCTACTCATAAAATTCCTTGGGTAGTGTTAAAGAATTTAAAAAATGATTAACTAAATAATGTCATGCAAACCTTATGTTAGCAAGCTTGTTAAACCTAAACCCGGAGCGTAATCAATGTGTTTGCCCCCTATGCAAACCTGAACCGGAAAAAAATAAGATTTTATAAACTTGAACTGGAGTTTAACCTTTGTCAACTGCGTTTCGACTACCTGGTTATAACGTAGTGAAATAAAACATCAAGGTAGGCCTATAAGTTGGCACTCTGAGGTTAATTTTAATCAAACTCCAAAAAAAACCTTAATACCGAAAATCAACTTTTTGCATGACCATTCTTCTAACCCAGCGGTTCCCAAACTGGGGTCCGTAAAACAGTTTCAGAGGGTCCGCAATGAGAATTCGTCTTTAAAGCAGTTTCAGAGGGTGGATGTAATACACGACATGAGAGTTGCGCTATCCAAAATCAAACATTGATGAGTTTAAGATACGGTCGTTTGTAAATATCTCGGAGACACAGCGTTATAGAAAAATACGTTGTAAAACCAGTTTTAAACTCAACTTGGCCGAGGATAGATATTATGTAAGCTCTAAGATTTGCAACCAAATACTGGTATCGTAATGTAATTAAAGCAATCACTGTGACAGCTACGTCACAATACAAACATCCATGTCGATAATAAATTAAGCATTACACTTGAAATAATGTAAACTGAGAAATTGTGTTTACACTATGTTATAATAAATCACAAGGTCCTAGCTTCCCTAAACGTGTGTAGTGGAGAATAAAGAAACTGTAGATCTATGCAATTTCCTGTCTTATGCAATGATGTGTACGATTTTCTTGGTACCCTATAAGTAAAAGTGTTTACTTGTGATATTCCTTCGGGTCTAGTTTGGACTTTCAACAGTCTATTACGCCTACTCAAGCCTATGTCTCGTTGTTGTTGTTCTACACCAGCTATGTCCAACGGAAATACTTTAGTGGGCTATAAATTACGTCACTAGTTTAATTTAGGCCGCACATTGCCAAAAAGAATAACTTCCACTGCTAACCACACAAACACACTACTGACAACACGCACAATAACGGACGTTATAACGTTCAAGCAATTTGTTACGGCTACGAAATCTTAAATATCCCCAGGTATCAAGACCTGCTCTACTTAAAATCAATTGGACCATTCTGTCAGGAAAAAAATTATCGGAAAAATAACAACATAATTAAATAAAGAAATAGAATACTAAATTGGCCATCAATTATCCAAAGTTTACAACCTCCAAATTAACAATGACATACCTCACGATTCCCAACCGCGGCTCTTAGAGCCGCATGCGGCTCCAAGCTAGCCTTCTTCCGGCTCTCATTGACCCCTGAAAATCCCTCAAAAATCTGTTTATAATAATTAGGGCAATTATTTTTTGACTTGTCAGTTGGAGTTGTAGTAAAGTTGGACATTAAATTGATTTGTGTTATTTTTCTTGTTAGTGATGCTATTCGTTGATACATGCTTTAATGTTTTAAAATTGTCGTTCTAATTACTTGACTGTTTTCATGCGGCTCCATACGTACTCTGGCGTTTGAAATTCAGCCCCGACACCAAAAAAGGTTGGGAACCACTGATCTAAGTTTTAGATTAAATGCATCCAATTTTATTCCTATTTCAGACACCGCATGTCGGTTTTGCTTGATCGGCCTTCACATGTTTTATTTAAAAGTAAAAAACGCCCCTATATGGCATTACGCATGCAGAGTAGGAACCGTTTTCACAGGAATTGCTATCTCCTTTTCTGACGTAACGGAAATAATAAACATGCATCTCCCCGAAAATCTTGAGAGTGAATTTTGTACAACTTGCATTTTGTCCATCGTGTCCAACCTCCCTTTGGATTTGTCATAATACTTGATTATTTCAGGTTTGCTTGATTGCGTCACTCTCGACTTCTCCAGTAATGTGCATGGATGATAGAAGCACAAACAATTTTTTTTTCTTTGGCACATATGAACAGACTCTTGCATCTTGATGGTAGACGTAATTTGTCAAGTAAACAGCCCTTTCCTCGGCAGGCTGCATGTTGCTAGGCAAGAACCTTTCGTTTTTTTCTGACTGTTCCAACTAAAGTCACGTCCCATGTGTTCAATACTTTAGCTAGCTGTGCCTGTGAAGAAATTATTGGTGGTGACATTTCTTCCAGAGCCTAAATACCAACAGACCAGGTCGGAAACTGCTCGCTCACCAATATTTACTTGTCTGGGACCATCTATTGGTTTACCAGTATAAAGCTGACCGTGTAGCGGGTAGGAGTTTAATGCATCACAAGCCCAGAAATCCTTGATGCCATATTTAGCCGGTTTAGATGGTATATACGGTGTAAATTTAGTATGTCCTCGATATGAAAACAATTGTTCATGTATGCTGATGCATTCATGTGGTTTGTAGGCTTTCTCCAAATTTTTATTCAGCATGAGCCAAATATCTCGTAGTGGTGCAGCTTTATCTTTTTGCACGCGCTCTGCACGGGAATTTTTGTTGTCAAATCTAATAAATCTTAGCATCATCTTGAAGCGGTCTCGAGACATAGCTGCACGTACAAGAGGCAAAGCATCTACTTTCCAAATATCTTCCAGATTATCTTTGTTATTTCTGAGTACACCAGCAACAATAAGGATGCCAATAAATGCTAATTAATCCATGCTAGAATTCGACTGAGGGAAATGCTATGCAATATCAGCGGAAATTTATGGGAGTTGAGTGTGAGTATAATTGAGGTCACAAAGATAACATATCATATAGCGTTGTCCAATGTCTACGTGGCCTAACAACACGTGTGATACTTCCGTAGAGCACAGCATTTAAACGTTCGGACCTATAAATACGGCACACCGCACAAAAAATATAACTAACTTGGGAATTTCAATATAAAATGTATGTGGGTACAATTGTTCCCATACCGCCTGTTAGCAGTGTAGTATTATGCAATCCGACAAAGGTTAAACAACAAATTTGGTGCCACAGGAACGCGATCATTTTTGAAGAGGAGGTTTTTAGCACAAAACCATAGTTGCTGCAATTAAACGCTCGCTCTACGCGAGACGAGCCAGAGCCTTTAATGAGTATACGACCTACCAGAACCAAATAGTTAAAATTTGCAAGGCTCTTCGACCCGAACCTGCGTAAATGTTTGGATGTACAGTACATGGACCGTGTTGTATATCACATTTCTATACACCAAGGGTGTCAAACTCAATCGCACCAGGGGGCCAAAACTAAAAACTTAACACCGCGGGCCGTAAGAATAAAATTTGATTGAACGTTTCGTGACACGAGTATAGGAATTGGAACAGGTAGCGAAACAACACCAAATTTTTGATGTTTTTGACTGGGCTATTTTTGCTTATTCTTCTCTTACATCATTATGTTTCGTTCATCTCCTTGCAAAAGCATTAAAGAATTAACAAACAATAAAGAAAAATGCAGCCCAGATTACAAGCGTTAGAATAAATCGATTTATTCTATCGTATGATGGGGCAACTGCTATATAGTGCGATTTGTTATAATCTTGTTTCTTGCTTGAAAAAAGTTATACTGTACAATCTCGCGGACAGGAAATAGTTCAACGTATAAAATAACATTGCGGGCCAAGTTTTATTGTAAAGCGGGCCGGGAGTTTGACACGTATGCTATACAACATTGTATTTGATTGACATGCGCACTTAATGCGTTATATCTGAGTGAGCAGTGATTCGTAAATTCTTTTGGTACATATTGTGTTGTTTGCGTGTCAATAAAATATTCACTACCGAAACTGACCCGTGCTTAAAAAATATAGTACATATTATAGTTCTTATTTTATGTCCTTAAACTGATGCTGAAAAGCATTTTTTCTTAGTAGGTAAAAGAATGTTTCCAGGATGTTATTGTTGAGAAAATACTTAATAAATATAAAAACCGAAAACATATCCGATAAAACCAAGCAAAGTTTTCAGCCAGAGATATTTTTATTTGACATGATAGATGCAAAACAACAGTCTGTAAAAAATGCCTTCTTACTTCAATGATTGTAGGATTTGCAGTTAGCCTGAATTTATGATAAATTTAAAATATTACAAAATGCCAATTATATTCCGCAAATGTGAATTTACAGTATACATCCACAGTAAAAGACCTGATTCAGACTTTTTCTTCAATTAATGCATGTTTAAAAAACAGCATGTAGGGTGTTGTTCCATCTTCCCAATCAAGGTATCCAAATGAACCATCAACATCACTACTCTCTCCAGAATAGATCTAAAAGTCATGTAATCTGTCACAACAGTGGAATCAACCTGTATGTAATCGTACATACTAACATAATTTAACACAACAATATAAAACAGAAAACCGTTCGTTACATCAAAATCTTTTATGTTTTTTGAGAGATATGCAACAGCAGCTGGGGCTTTTGCTTTGAATTCTGCAGCTTTTTCTGTCTCTCCCTGCTCTTCCAATTTCTTTAAAACCCTACATACAAAATTGTTAGCAAAGCAACAGTTATAATTACAACTAATTATTGATTGAGTTTTTCAACTTTTGAACTGAAGAACAATGTGATCATTGTTACTTGTTAATAATAATAATTCAACAGCGAATATTACGTAAATCTAAAAAGAAGAATATATGGTGATTTAAAAGTTAACCTTTAGTGTGTTACCAAATATTCTGTATTTTTGTTGTATACATTCAGTCAGGCCTCATTCATCAAAACCCAGGAATCCCCGCCAATCAACATGAAACATTCAGACACTAGCATCCTTACAGCTGTTTTCTTGTGTCCCACCGTGGTGCTGTCTGTCAAGTGCTCTAATTGCATCCTATTTTACATAAATTGATTTCACTGATATTTTTTGGGTTTCCATTATCTGGACACCTCGCTAAATATCATTTTTCGGCACAACAAAGTGGTTCAGAGTAACAATATGTGACTTTAGGCACTAAGATGTGTTGAATCGAATATCATGCAAGATTATCAACATTTTGTTATTCTCATGAATCCTGTATTTCGCAAAAAAATAAGAAATCAAAACATTGAAGTTTTCGTTTGTATAATCAATTGTGTAAACACAAAAACAGACTTAGGAAAATTACAAGTTTATGAATGATTATGTTGCGTGACAAGTAGTTTGATAAAGAGACTTGAGCAAAGTTAGCAGTTTTGGATTTGCACAAACATCAAAATTGATTACTTGTACTCTAACCAATCTGAATCTATTTCAATGCTGGCTTCTCGGACAGTACTGAGGTCTAAGGTTAACCCAGTTCATTAACCATCAACTTTGCACATAACACTGCCCAATTTAACTTTTGCAAAAATTCAACAACAGGTACAGGTGTACTTAGTCAATTTTCTGGTGCTGATTTCGACCTTAGTTTTTTACATGCACGTCAGGTTTTCAATAAAATGAAGAATTCCTTAATTGTTGGTATAAATGCTATACAATAAGCTTTTGTTCTAAATGTAAACACAAATTTATACAAACATCTGTAACAACGTTTATTAGTATTGGCACTTTGTTTTTAATTTAAAATTGCACTAAGGCGTGAAAAAAGTATTCTCATTTTTAACTCGGCTTTACTTGTACAAATACAAAATCTTAGAAAAATGTTATAACTCATATAGCGTGTCAATAAACTAAAACGGAAACTAAGCCTACAAACAATACGAATTAACTAATTTTAAAGTGCTCTTTTATAAATCCCACTGCACTTACGGCATTCAGTATTATCTCATCTGCAAGCACACTCACTGACCATCTTCCTTTATACTGTTTTTAAAAACGAAAATTACCTGGGGAAATCTTTCACCATATTCATCAGACACATTTCTTAGATTTACTGTGTATTTATTGCATTCAATTTTCTTGTAATTTTTCAGTAACCTTTTCACTATGCTTTCATAGTTGATTGAGTGCTTTACCCCTGAAAAACTCTCACTAATTGTTTTGAAGATTTTCCAAACTTTTAATTCACTTTTGTTTAGTGTTTGACCAAAAGCATTGTTTAAAGTAAGCTTGCGTATTTCTGGACCAACCACCATACTTTTTTGATTTCTCAAATAAAATTGAAGGGAAGCTCTCCTTTGAAGAAATTAAAATGCAGGAGATTCTTTGTTCATTTCATATACCCAGTTTTATGTGGGTAGTAGAAAAAAATATCTTGTGGAATTAATGGCAGATTAGCTTCATAATATGTTGTATTGTGTTGTGTTGTTGAAGGAACCAGCCATTTCTTTCCTATGTAATGATGATTACGAACTCTAGGATTTCATAGACATAAAAAACGGCAAAATCTAGTGTAACCCGATTTAACCCCAGTTAATAGAGCATCCACTCTCAAATCAGCATACACAAACCATTTGTGCTATTAAGAATTATCTGAAGATTTGCGTAGTAGTTAATAATTAATTAATATAATTAGTGTAATAGTTAAGTGTTGTGTAGTTTATTCTAATAGCACTCACTAACCCTTTCATAACATGAATGTAGCAAGTAAATTAGATTCAATCAAATGTTTGTGTACGTGAAGTTGACGCAGAAATTTCGACCTTGTGATAACTTCATTAGATATGATCTAAGTTTTGTCATAGCTATGTCGCATATCACAATAGCTCAATGTGATACGCAAAAAGTGACTTCAGATTCATGATCAGAAACCTCAAACTAGCTAGAAACAGCTTAAAACATTTCTGATTTTTTTGTGTTGGGCTGTGATTGGCGATTCTTTTAAATAAAACCAATTGTTACTGTCAATTTACTGTGCATGATAACAATCTTACTTTTACCAACTTTTCTAAAAACAAATGCCACCCTTCTTTAAAATTGCTTAATAGCATTTGAGTAATAGAACTAATTGTACGTTAGGAAGAATTTGTGAGAATGTTATTGACAGTTCAAGTATGATACTGTTACAATGACATACTAAAATAGCATAAATGTTATACCAGTGATCATTACAGGAAAGTAGCCACATCACTCACTTTTTGCAATATGGTTTGAAGTAGTTAAGAAAACCCTTCCGGTCAAAAGGAGGCATAGACTGCAGTTGATAATCAGCAACAATATCCATTTCCGTACTACTGCTACCTTCCTCAAGGCATTCTTGCTGCTCCTCTTGTGAAGCATTTCCACCAATCAATTTATCATCAATTTTTGTAGCTGTGATAGTTTTTTTCTGAAATAAGATATTACGTCAAATATAAGGCACAGTTGGGTTTCTGCTTTCTTTACACTAGATTGATTTACGACCCATCTTTTATTTGCATTTTCAAATGATGTGACCACAAAGCTTTTCCAACTTGTCCCCAAAAAAATATTTTACCTACTTTCATTGAAACTGCAAACGTAAAACGAATTTTTTAGCATAGTTAAAACAAGTGCACTTCACCAAAGAAGGTATCAAAGACGATTTGCCAGATGTATCTGTGAACATGGAAATTGTTAACTTACTGTGCAAAAACATTAAAAGCGATTTATTCTTTCGTTTCATTTTTATCAAATTAATTAGGTCTATACATAATTGTAATTATGTATGTATGTAAGTAATTTTACTTTCATATTTTTGGAGCAATTTTTAAGAGCAGCTTTTTTGGTTTGGTCTACTAAAAATAAATATAAACTACAAAGCAGCTATCATTTTATTTGCGGACATTTCAAGTTTGCTTAGCTCTATCAATACGATATAGAATGCCACTGGTTTACCACAAAAATTGTCTGTTTTACTCAGGGGCGGATCTAGAAATTTTTAATGTGGTGTTTGCCGTTCATCACAACTTTTCAAAATGGGGATTTCTCCAAAAACAGGAATCTTGCCAAGTTTAATTTGCCACTAGTATATTTGGTTTCATATCCCCATTCATAGTGTATAGGTTAGTGACCTAAAACTATTTGTACATTTTTTGGAAAGACTAAATTGTTCTGAGCAAAGCTCACTCCACTGCTTGCTTTCGTTGTTAAATTATTCAAAGTATAAGACGACATGCAAATCTGTAAGGATGGTTGGTTACCGGGGGTTATGCGTTTCGTCAAGTATGCTGCTCGTTGGCCATTAATGCTAAGCAAAAAATGAAATGCGGTTCTTAGTGACGCCTGGATATATTACGTAAAAAGCAATTGTTATATCACAATCTAAACAATGTTTTTGTGAACACAGATGCATACAAGTGCAAGGCTATATGTCTGCATAGCCCCATAACCTTTGATACAAGGCGTTTAACAAAACCAGGAAAGCTTTTAAGCTTTCTAAACTTTTAACCATTAAGCTTATACTTAGAAACCTGCAACAAACATATGAAAAACGTCTCTGTTGGTATGCACTAACCTGTTACTCTTTATACAGTATATTAAGTGTACCTTCATTAGTTCCAGAAACAGACTTTGAGTTAAAATGACATCACTAATCAGTAATCACGTGTCGTGTTAAAATTCACATGACATAATAATTGTTTCTAAATTCAGCAATCCCTACTTTTAATCAGCCCAGAAATATTCAAAAAGGATTTTCTAGATCTGCCACTGTCTTTGGCGATATGTAAAATATAGGAATTCTGATCGAAACAAATAAGTATTTCATATATTAAGTGCAGTCAATAAAATAGGATTTCAATTCAGCACAAAATTTCAAAACCTGGATTTTGGGTACCTGTTATAAAAAAACATTCTTTTCAGGATTTGATAAAATGGAATTTTCGCAACGAATAAACTCGATATTATTATAAAAATTACAACAAAGTTTACTACATTTAATTAGTCCTTCATTAATGAATAAATAATTGAGCTTTATTTCTGAAGCACAGTTTTTAGCGATTCTTGTAGTATTGACGCATGAAAACTTAAGCGGTGAGACTCTTATCATTCAATCCATTTCAGACTTTTGTTAAAATAATTTGGCTAATAAAACAATTCTTAATTGTTTAACCATAAATGCCCAAAAACTTGTCGTCATGACTAACTGGTCAACATGAAAAAGTCTAGGCTAGAGCGTGCACTGCTGCAAGCACAGCATACAAAGCAAAGGTTTTTCCCTGTATCGTACAGCCATTTTTACTTCAACTATACTAAATTGATTGGCACCATAGGCTACTGCAACTTTTTTCCTATAAGACATTAAAAACCTTGATTGGTCAATAAATAAATATCCTGGGCTTTGGGTTACAAAATAATAGCAAATAATAGATGTAAAAACATTAAGACAAAAAAATAAACTTTATAAATATAAAAAAGTAGAAACATGCTAGAGGTTATACAAATGCTTTATAGTAAAACAAACCTGGCAATTGACTTTCCACAATATTTCCATAACTTCTTTTATTTGGTAAGTATCTGAGAGCATTTCATCACCTGCAAAAATGTGACATTACAAACCATTACTTTCAGCATCTTTTAAAAACATGCAAGGCAAGGAGGATTCCTGAAATTTTTAAAGGACCGTGTTTGCCGAATTTCAATGGGTAATATTCTTTAAGTTTTAGAAATCCTGGTATATAATACAATGATTCATTGCAGTTTGCTACGTATTCAAAGGCAGCTCTACTCGTTGCAGGCAAGGAAGTGCTTAGTTGCGTAGATACAAATGTGTGTGTGGCAAAAAAAGCAAGATGTCATGACTCAAGAAACAAACTTGATCAAATCCAGCCAACAATAGCAAGCTTTAACCAAATGAGAAAATTCAAATTATAAAATATACCAACAGCGGTTATTAGACTTAGCCATTGGACATGACCATCTCAATCTCTTTACAAGATACAATTGTTTGCCGTTGTTTGTTGTCATATTAGAATAAAAAAATCTATTGCAGTGGTTTTCAAATGGTTCGCCCAAAATTAGTCTTTATACTTTAATTTCTTCCATGAAAGAATGTACTTTACCCACAGGCTTTATTGAAATTAATTTCTATAATTTTTATGTTACAATGCATCCATTGATAGCAGGGTTGTAACAAATTCGTTTTTTCTGACTTGAGGCAAGTAATGTTATTTAGGTTTCGACTCGAGTCAATGCCTTCAACTTAAAAAAATATTCTGAGATCACACTAGGCGTTGCATTAAATTGAGTAGTATAACTTTATGGCTGTCTACAAAATAGTTTGGTTGATATTTTTTATAGAGTTGTAATTTTTAGTAAAATGTACAATTTCGTACCAAAAGTTAACTTTTTGCTGTCACAATTGTCATGTCACTCGGTTCATTATGGATATTGAGTCATTAAAAACATGACTTCCAAATTATTACATCATTCTTAGTGATTACAACCAGGTTCATTATGGCACAACATTTTGACCATAGACAGAACATTTGTGGAAACCTTTCGATTGTCTCAATCTATTTTAACTTGACGAGATGAAAATTTTGTTTTTGAGAGGAATCTGTTGCACCAATTTTGGGAGTGAAAAAGTGTAATTTTTCGGTAAGAAGGATTTTTTCGCAATTTCTATTGTATATTATTGTATTATATAAATTGTTTTAAGAAAAATTTTGGCAAAAAGCTTTTTTTTGGGAAGCTACTGCCTTAAAAGGAAGTTTATGCCATTTTACTCTTGTGCTCCAGGTTGTTTATTTCAAATAGCTTCAAATCTATTTTTGTCAAATTGACTATTTCAACGGCATCCGTTTACCGAAGTTGCTGAAACACAATACGGCAACTAGCAGATTTTTCGCTGATGGGTTTATGACTCTGAATTTTGACAAGGAGAAGAAAACAATATGGTGGCGTAGTGGTTAACGATGGGAATCGTATGCTTGAGGTCTCGGGTTAGATTCTTGCTTATGTTTGACTTCTTTTTTTTTTTGTTCAAATTTATTTTTGATCTAATTTAGGCATGAGAGGTGAAAGTTTGGTTCAGAGGGTATTAGTTTTAGGTTAATTATACACTTAAAAAAAAACATACGCTATGTCGTTTCTAGTTTAAAATTAACGTACATTTTAATTTACTGACTAGTGACAACTAGAAAAAAACAAAGCTGCGAAACCGACAAGTTAATTATCAAAGTAACTTTTTTCGAATTCAGTGACTAGCAGCCAATGAAATAAACGCTGCCAATGTTTTTTAATGCCACCTGTCAGCCTGTTAATGTGATGTTTAGTTCTAAACTGGTGAAAAATTAATACACATACGCAATCTGTGTTCAACCAGGGTGCATTCCAGTGTTTGCAGTCTTTGCTGTACCGGTACTCATTATATACAACAAACTTACCTTCAACAAATATCTAATGTACCTTGGCACTGGGTAATCTATCGAACTGACGAACTGGGGTAACCTAATGACTAATCTTTTCTTATTATTACCCATTAGGGAAAGTATGGCACCTGCACGCAGAAGGTTCATTTAAACGAACGCCGAATATTTTCTTTATTACGCCGATTTAGGTTAAATAAACAAGAAATCGGTTGTCTGAGCACCTTAATTCATAAACAAAAAATTGATCATTCAGTGCACACCATCGCACCGAAATTTACGTCTACACGATTTCTCATGAAAACCTACGTACTTTCCAGCCAGGATTACATTACAAACGCCAGGCTAGGACAATAACATTAGCATCATTACAAAAATATGCGGTACCTGTCAATATGTCTTTGTAGATGATCATGTTGAATGGCCGAAAACACACGATTTTATAAAAATTATATACGAAACTCTGGCTGTGGGTTACAAACGCTGAATGGCATCCAACTTTTGGGAACGTTGTGACGCAAAAGGACCAAATCTTGCTGGTCAAGTAGCAATTATTCATGACAGGGCAAGAATCATAGATATCTTATAAATAAATCTATAACACATTGAGACATAGACAATATTAAATTGGGCCTGTAAATATTCAGGTGGAGCTTACAGAACTGCAAGCTAATGGGACACTAAAGGCAAAGTACAACACTGTGGAGTCTACAAAATTAATTTGCTTTATTCCTGAAACAATGCCCCATCTCCGTCTACATGCGGCTCGAACCTTGTGTATGTTTGGTAGCTCATTATCTGTGTGAACAGTTGTTTCAGATTCTAGGCTAGATTAGGTTAGATTGTAGCCCAATCCATTTATTACCTAACTGAGTCATGTTGACTGATACAGTGCTGAGCTTGCAATAATGCGGCCTATGTTCGATACCCAGTGGCGCTATTGCTGCAATGATGCCTTTGGAGTTTGGACAATGACAATGCTTGCTCCTGTTCAGTGGACCTGCTGGTGAAAAGTTGTAAATTCGGGCAATAGAATTTTAAAAAATCAAAAAAAAAAAATCGTAATCAATCGGAAATTTTATTACGACCAAATCGGTAACCTAGGCTTGAGCGGTGAGAAATCATCGCCGAGTTTAAATCGTGCAAAACCTTTCTTTAGTTCGAAGATAAAGATTATGATTCCATGTCATACTGTACGTCGCCAATACATTTGTTATAGATAGGTTACCTTACTGGCTTTAGTGTATTTTACCCCTAATAACAAAGTAATATATTATAAGCCTGTCTTACTGTTTAGGTTTTACTTAAACCGCACTGGATATTTGTACCGATACACCCAGATAGCACGTCGCTCGAGGGCCGACGTCGAGCCGCTAGCTTGCTTTTGGCGGCCCACAAACGATATTCGCTGAAGGGCCAACTTCGTTTTGTCCAGCGGGCCTAGGTCGGGTAGGGAGCAACAAAATCTTTGTCGGACCTCGGTCGGCGAGTTAGCTACAATCTCCTACGAGCCGACTTTGGGCCTACCAACAATCACTAACACACAGGGTTTTTATGCAGTTCAGCAAAAAGTTTATTTTTTCAAATTTGAAAGTTCCCTTACCAGCAAACACAATATTTTATTATAATCACTATCATCATCCGCTATCATCACTTGTAGAAGATGAGTCGAAATTCATGAAATACAATTGTCTGCGCGTGGCTTCATCTTTCCGCTCTTTATCTAAAACATTTTTGTAATGAAATATATTGCATAATGTTTGTTTACTATCTACAAAATTAAAAATGCAAAGTAAAACGTTCTGCAATACATGATATGAACATCACACACGCATGCCACACAGCTTACCCAATTTGTTCTTCATTCTTTTTAGCCGTCCCCCTTCCTTATCACTAGCATTTTTTAACCATTTCTTGATCTCGCAGATACTCTCTGCTTCCTTAATACCCGATTTCTTGGCAGCATCTAAAGTATAATGACATAAAAACAAAATACTGGAGTAAACATCATCGACAGATAATAGTAAATAACTCACAATACGTCTTAAAACAATTAAGAAGCGGTAAGCAACCTAAAAAATCAAAACATGACTAAGGAAAACCATTAACACTCAATTTCGACTTATTCACCTATAACAGCTTTTGCGAGTTGTGATGAATGCATTCCGGTTTTATGAGTATGACCCTTTCCCATCCAATTACAATTGGTTGCCAGTTCACAGGTCAACAATTTGCTCAACATCATGCTGATAACATCTTTTGCTGTTATGCCACCTATTGTTTCTAGATAGGAAATCTAAAAAAAAATCCTGATAAGAATCATTTGTTTGGCGGCATTATGTTACTGGTTACATGTCATGCTTTTACATGGAAGCATTATCAAAGTTGAAAAAAATGTCAACGTAGTCCCCCATAGCAATTAGATAAAAGAGATGAAATACTCAATATTCATAGTATTATTTAATTATCAGTAACTTGCATATTAACCTACATGTTGCACTTACAAAAACACGCGCTTGTGATTTCTCTGCTAGCAGTGATTCCACCCTATCAAAATCCTCAAATGAATCTATCGGCAAGTTGAAGTGTTCCACCGAAGAAGTGGACGGTATCTGCCCTTCCACAAATTGGCGATGAAGAGACTGGAGCATTACACTGTTTTGTTTTACTTGTCCCCAAATTCTTTCAAGTAAGAGAATAGTAGATGGTCTCTCACTGTTCAAATATTTGCGCAACATCACCAAGGGCTTGTGACACATGATAATTGGTAGCCCACCAAAGAGTTTTACAAAACCACTTTTACTTTACTCCTTTTTACATGCAATTATTCCGGGAAAATTTATTTAGTTCTGTACAACTTAAACTTACCGTTCTGTGGGCAATTGATGTGACGCACTTGCCTGTACATCAGTTTCTTGAGAAGTCACAAAACTGCAAAAAACATGAAGTGTGTATTGTTAGTATTAAATGCGAAATTTAGTGAAATACGCATATTATAATGGTCTGATACGGGCACGACAAATAAAGATTGCAGTTAGTACAGTACTGGAAATATTGCATGTCAAATTTGTTTACCTTGCAACTAAAATGGGTGTCGTAAAAGAAGTATTTGCACTACCAAAACAAAGAAATTGGTAGCATAGCTTATCACTTCTACTTGAAGATAAAATACTTTCATTTTTTTACCTTGAACATTAATGTAAAGATTGGTAACTTTTATTTGTAGCCCATAGCTTATTTAAAAATTACATATTATTTATAATAACAGCAATATCGAGAATAATGTATACCTTCTTTCCTGGGTGTTAGGCATTTCTGGAACAACAGGTGGTGGTGTTGAATGTTGTAAAAACAATTTTTTCCTTTTGGGTTTGGATTGGTCTGATTCCCAGTGGTTACTACAGTAAATATGTTCACTAATGTGCAAATCACTATTTTAGACAGTCATAACATGTATAATAATAATTAATCAGGTAATTTATCAAGCATTTGCACTTTGTTTATTTCATCATCCAAGGTCAATTCTGTTTACTTTACCTGGCATCATTGTCATAATTTGAATCTTCAAGTCGAGATGGAGGTCGAATTCTGATAAAAAATATGTATATGTTTTTGTTTCAACAAAATATTTGAAAAATGTGCGAGTTTGAAAACTGTATACTTCATTACAAATAAATTATGTAATTTATTTAGTCACATATTTTTAGTTGTCAAATGCTACTCACAGAAAACCTATCTTCATTGCTTAAATTGCTAAGTGTCCAACCGCATAATTGGTTTTTTATCTGACTTACTTCCTTTTACTTTCAACGTCGGTAGTGTCTAAATCTTCTGAGCAGATATGAGTTGCATTTACTGCTTTTTCACACTTTTTTCTAGCACTCTTATAATTATCTGGGAATAATTAAAAAACATGTTTAATTTAACACAGGCGATTGATCCATTGAAACAAAGCAAGTAGGCTTTGCTTTACAACAAATTTAAATATAACTAGTCACAGTAGTCACAACCATAATATTCCGTGTGTCCCTTTGTCTTCTTTACAAAAGCCCGTGCTGGAGTGTCACAAATCACATTTGACAATTTTATTTCATACACTTTTCCATTATCATAGATCACACCAACATCATCAATTTCGTGCATTTCTTCAACAAATTTTTCAAGAAAAGCATTAGCATCTTTGGGTTTAGAAGTCCCCACCCAAAGACCAATAACAAAAGGTTCAGCATTTTTCTCTTGAGTTGTAAGACCTAATATAGGCCAAAATGATTCAGTACTGCTTTTAAATATCGAAAACCATCGATAAACGGTAAACCATCGGTAAACCATCGATGTTGATCTGAAGCACAATCTGATCGCACAGACACAGGTTCTGGTGTATCCGTAGCCTAGATTTGATCCCTTCGGCTATGCCGAAGTGGTGATAATGTCCACCAGCAATTTCATTAATGTCATACGTGCGACGAGTGTGAAGAAGTGTACGACTGTCTTTTGGCAAGTAAGGATAATGAGGTCTTAAAAGAGTCAGTAAAGAGTTTGTATGAGACAAAGGTGTCTGACTTTCAATTACCCAGTGTTTCAGAGTAGTAACAAAATCATTCTCATCATCACTAGGCCCATCACTTTCAGAATTACTGTCATCATAGTTACTCCAACCCTCATTTTGACTTTGAATTAAATGACCATTCCGAGATTCTACATTACTGTTTACCATATAAGTACGTTGGTCTGAATTATCATTAACATATTGATTTATAATCCTGAAACGGAAAACAACCTGCCTTAAGAAAATGACGCAGCAGTAGGCCTAGTCGAAAAACACACGTACTAAGCTACGTGACTAAGGCCATTAGCCTATACCAAACTCTTTACGTAGCCTAGCGTGCAGACAGAGATGCACATTAACCAATCAACGAGTCTCGTGCATGTGTATGTTTCATGATAAGATCTAATCCAACTGCAATTGGTACATATAACATTTGGATTTGTATCAAATCTCTAACCACTTATCAGCAGCAATACTATATAATAAACCGAACTATGGTTTAAAATCCACCAGAAAACAATTTTTGCCTGCCTTCATATCTTTTAAATGTTACATCCTCAATCCAAACTAGGCCTATTGTATCGTATTGTATCGTAGGCCTATGTAAAAACTGTTAATTATAACCAACTATATCCTATCTCATTGTTCAAACTAGACGGCGACGATCAAACTGGCTGACGACGATTAATAGATAGCCTCAAAGCAGAAAAAAACATTAAAATGATATCGATTTGATAACTTAGAAATAAATGTTTATTTAATTGTTAAACAAAAACTCAGAATAAACAAAGAAGTATAATACGTATTATATTCAAAATATCTGAATAAAAAAGCCAGGGGTGTTATTACTATAGGAATTACTATAATTATTATAATTGTTACTAACATTTAGTGATAAAACCTTTCCGACTGTTACGAACCTCATTAAATAATAACATTTATATTTTAAAAATATTAAATAAAACTAACTTATGTATGTTTAATCATTATTTTGTTCTAAACGGTTTTACGGCATCATCTAACATCACTAATGAACCGCCGTCGGCCCGACAAAGATCTTTTGGACAGCGTAAAAACACAGTGTCTAGCTTGCTACCCATTAGCGGCAGAGGAGCTACAATCGCTATAGCGAGAATAGCTCGTTGTAGTTGTCGGACCGACAACTACGTGCTATCTGGGCAGGCGCTACTGTAAGTGCTGATATATAATTTACGTTAATTACTTAAAGCGCGTCCTAGTTTTGTTTTTACGCAAAACGGTGGAACGCCTCGAAAAGAGATATTGTGTTCTTCGCTTGGTGATAATCAAATGAGCGTTGAGGCATTATTCCGACCCAAAAATATAAAAAAAAGACTTTTTCTTCAAAATTTTAAGAAAGCGTGTTTGATATTCTTTGCTCCGACCCGAAACGTAAGTTTCAAACATTCCACTGGAAACACCTGGTACCAACAAAACTCAAAATAGTACGAAAGTCCCTCAGCGATGTGATAGTAATAATGATCTGGTGTTACATAAAGTGGTTTTGTGCATCACGAATAGGCACCATATACTCCGAACACGCAATCTAAAAAATACTCCCGGGAGGTTCTACGCCGACTCTGCAAAACTGCATGTGTTTTGAAAGCATCAAAGTATGATGACGCTGAAGAATTGGCAAATTCTGCATAATCGCGCTGCCCATATTATCCAAACCTTAAGGTATTACCTTAGGTACCTGCCCATATTCTCTGTCACTGATCAGGCTCTTTACTTTTTCGATTTTGGTCACCGCTTGACTTTTGGTTTTTCGCTAAAATGAAAGCAAAGTTGAAATCGACACGTTTTATTTGGGCCACGAAAGAAAGAGCTTCATATAACCTTTCACAGAAGACGTTGCAGAAAGGTTACAATAGCCATGATAGGCTACAACCGTTGGATGAAATGTGCCAATTTCCAAACGAAATTGCACAACTCAAAGTTTTATCCATTCGTATTTCGAATACATTGTCTTTGATAGCAAATGACAATTAACTTTATAACGCTATAAGTACAAGTTTACAACTAAACCAAATTATAGTTAACAAATTAGACCTATGTGTACAGGGGCAGTTTCGCAGTCAGTCGCAAAATTATATCAATTCAATTTCAGCTTTATAGTATATTGCATTTACAAAGTGAATGGCGGTTAAATGGTACTGAATGCATATTAGCCTATGCATTCTGTTGAATGTGCAAAAGCGTCAAAAATGGATAACATCAGATTTTATGCTAATTTTTACGTTAAGAGTGTTCAGAAGGCGGTTTATTATCGAGCTAAAACGAAAAATGAATCGAAATATTGACTTGGCATGCCAATGTTAAGACTTGAACTTGATGTGATAAACGTCACTGACTTGACTTGTGTGTCGACCATTAAGAAAGTAAGACCTGTTTTAATTACGGATTCAAGGGTATGCGAAAGTGGCACGGAGGGGAGACCGGGGTTAGTTGAAAAAAATTTTAGGAAAATTTAAACCACCAAAATTCAGAATGATCTTCGAAACCTTTATCTAGTCTGGCATAATGACTACGCTGATCTACAACTTATTACAAAAGACTGACCAGAAATTGTTACAGGTTTACGCACAAACTTTATTTTTACAGACATCAGTCACATTTTTCAACTAACCCCGAAGCCGGGGTTTGTTGGAAAACCACACGGGGTTAGTTGGAAAATATATCAATTTGTTATATACAGTATTCAAAAGTGTCTGTTCTTTGAATGTGAATCAATCTATTGTGGATTGTAGCCCGACCAGTCAACAAGGAAGACAAATTTCTGCTGACAGCGTTTCGTTGATCCGCGTAGATCCACTTTGAGTTTTGCGTTTATACTTGCGCATACTTTCAATTATAAAGTGTAGCTATTTATCGATTTGTATCAAATAACAAGTTCCAACTTAACTGTACGAGGCTGTATAAGTAAAAAATATCAATTCCATCAAGCATTAATAAAAGAGATTTTTACTCATATGATTTTACATATTCCAACTAACCCCATTCAAATTTTTCCAACTAACCCCGTATTCACATGGGAGAGAAAACTTACTTTTTATGTAGCCACTAAACCAGGTAATTTAATTGCCTCTGCCTTTTCTGGTACCATGGCACCTACGGTCAGTATAGACTAATGAACTTTCAATTGTCTCTCTAGAGCACTATGTTACACTATATTTACCAACAAGCTCGAATTTTAGTTCAAAGTGTAAAAAACAGAAAAACGTGTACCACTCTTATGCTTCTGCTTTGAGATCAATAAAATTAACATGGCGAATAGATAACATCGTTATCAATCACTAAGGGGCAGTAACGATTTACAAAGATGTTCGGGGAGTACTAAAACTGCGATTTTTCAACTAACCCCGCTTTCCAACTAACCCCGGTCTCCCCTATGTGCTGTATAGCCACAAGCCATGCTTGGTCTTTCCACATATTCATGATTTTCGGGCAAAGCAGGCTATGTTTGGCACAAATATACAAGTCGAAGTGGAAAAGATATGTTACGAAGTTTGTTATATTTTTGATGAATTGAAAAACAATGCCGTATATCGAAATACTAGTCTGACTTCACCTGCACTGGATTAACCTGTTATGCGTATAGCTTAATGGAATGTCATTTCAGATGCACAAAAGAAATCAATTCCTCGCTGTTTATGGGGAAAAATTTTAACAAACACATTCTTCCCGCCTTATAGCATATGAAATCAAAGAAGAAAAGCATATGAAATTACATCTGCCTCTTGCTGCTGTAAATTTTGAAAAGTTTCTCCATTTAACTATGAAAGGGGTTAAGGTTTATATTATTTCCTTTATTACCACTTTTAAGCGAGGATTTTGTTATGATTGCGCTTAATAGTACATTGTCTGGTAGAGGATGTGTATAGTAAACATAAGTTTGTATTTTAAATCAAACAATTAAAATGATTTCAGTACAAATTAATCTTTCTTTGAAATACAGGACATCTGAACCTATGTGTTTGTGTAAAGTAGAAGGACAGCCCAAACATAGAATGAACGCCCGCATAAAATTTTATATAATTCAATTACTTGTGATGGATGCCTTAATTACTATTGAAAAGGAAACAAAATCGGGAAGGTCGTTTTTTTGCTAGATGGGGTCGGTCATGTCACGTTTTGATGTAACGCTGCGTAGATGATCGCGCATTAGTAGTTAGTCTGGATTGAACTAGAAATATTTTGCTATTAAAACACCAATGCTTAAATAAAAAACATATGCAATCATTGAACTAGCTTATAGGTAAATGACCGCATATATATCCCGACTTGTGACTAATGTCATCATACAAAAGTTTACTTATATCGTGAATGACAATGATAACACTTCAAGATAATTTTCAGAGATTGGTTTAGTTGAGGCAATATTATTGAAATTGCAAAAATTGCACTACTGTATTAGGAAACTCAGTCCGATGTAGATATTAAGAAATCTTTTGCTGGAATAGTAACTCCGCTAACTTAACTGTTGTATGTATCTTAAACCCTATTTATACATAGGCCTACCGCATACTTCATATTGACTATAATCATTATCATTTGTGGAATGTGTTTATAGAATGATGCTTTATGTACTACAGGACTACATTTGTACCTTGATATAAATGTTAGTCCTCGTGATGAGTTTTCCTTGTCTTCAAATGCATAAAAGGCAAACGCTGCCAAAATATGTTGCCTTTTTTCATCCAAAACCGGCTTACATTTCCTGCTTTTACTCTACAGTCTACATGATTGTGTTCTTTAAATTTTCTGTAATAATATTAATTTGGAAATTGATACATTCATATAGTCGCTTTAAATACGAAACATTACATGACAAAGGTAATTGGGCAAATTCCAGAGACTATTACCAGTAATAGGACACCAAACAATAACGGAGAATACTTCGAGGTGGTGCCACAGACAAGAACAAAGGCCAAGACAATGCAATATACGGCGCGTGTGTCGATAAGCAACATTTACACGGGTAACCTGAAGAATCATCGTTGTAGCAACATGTGTAAGCACGTAGTTGACTTATAAACATGGTGTTTTACATAATTTTACTAAGCCTTGCAATTCATGGTTAGCACAGAACGGGTAATTTAGCTAAGACTCAGACCGGAAAGAAAACACCTGGGCCGAGAGAAAGTTTTAAGCTTGAGTGCAGAAGCAGATTTCTTGTTTTCAAGTCACTAGTTTCGACTGACATGTTTAGTTTTGTACAAAATAAAGTGTAGCCTCAAGCAGGTGCATATATGACTTTGAAACATTTATTGCAATTTTTTGGAGGTTTATAGTAGAAAAGATCTTCGGTTAAACTAGTCTCCGATGTATTATATAGTTAAAAGAAAATAAACTTAAACCAAGGACGTTTAGTTTGGGTAAACGGAGACTTTCATCATCGCTTTTATGCAAAAACAGGAGCTAATTATACGTGCTCATTGATCATAGAAGTATAAAATATAAAAGCGACCTTAAGCCACACTTTGTATAACGGTAAGCAAAATCGTTAAATATATATGAAATCAACATTTCCAATACTAAAGAGTTGCCAAATTAAGAAAATTTCTGTTGCAATCGGTTGGTTGATTATAGTTGTATCATGTGAAGATATACTGTAATGGCAACTTTTAACTAAAAGAAAAATTATCTATTTCTCTGTCCACTAAATGATATGAAGAGGTAATCTTATTCAAGTTTAAATACCACTTGTTGATTAGATATGCAAATACAAGATGACAGTAAACACCAAATTTATTGCCATGATATTTAAAGAACTTGTATAAAGATCCATTTGCCTGCATCTGCAAAGGTGTTATTGTCCGATAAATATAGATTCAAAGTGTTGAGAAAAGTAACTCTTCCTTTCCAAGTATTTTTAACACATGTAAACACCAAATGGCAAAATGCATGAATATAGTTTCTTAATGCTTTTTGTTACTGATAATAAAATGTCACGTATGGTAACATGCAGACAGTATATCAATAATGATACAACCGGAATAATAAGTTAAGAGCCTTCCAGAGATTTTCTGTTGAAAACATGGAAATTATACTCTGCGGTAATTTTCAAACAAAACGAAAAGATTGCAGAATGCAAGTTCAGCATATTGCGAATTTGTTTGAACGTTTTTCATTATACAATTTTGTATTGTAATTAAACAGTAATGTTTTACTTGCTTCTTTATACTTAGTATTATCCAGTATAGTATGGAAAACAAATCAGCAGTAAGTTCCGGCGTGTTGCAAAGTTATGCTTAACAGAAGTCCGGTAGTTACAATGGAAGCTTAAATATAAACGAAATGACACGAGAATTTGAATCAAATATCAACAACTTGGCCCAAGAGACGATTCTGGATCAAAACAGGAATTTAAAGTCAACCGAAACGAAAAACAAAGCCCAGCATCAAACGGGAAGTTTTTCATCCTACGAATCTCTCCTGCTAGACAGAATTGCAAACGAATCCGCTCGAGGAAACATGGCAAAGCTTGAAAAAAAGTCATTTCGTATCGACGACATACTTACTTCTTCCACGCACTGGAAGCGGCATTGCCCCAAGTCCTTGCAACCTACAGCCAGTCAGATGAAAGGTGAACAAATCGATTCCGAAAATGCGCAAAGTTTTCACAAAAAGGGGGATAGAAAAGATGCTGCATGCAATGACGAACTACGAAGCACCAACGATTTGTACTTTTCCGAACATGGCAAGATCAACAGTGGGATTAACAATTCACTCCGCTTCGGAGTTAAATCCATTTTAACTCGTGTTGCCAGCAATAAGACTATTTTCCAGGAACGAGGTACCTAATTAAATAATATTTGAATAACAGAAACATTGTATAGTAAGATTACACATATCGCGACAAAACGTTAAACAAACAAAACAAATCAACCTATAATTATACAACTTAATGAGTAAAGTTAGCCTAGCTTTTTACATGGATGCTGCAGCCTAATTACTACAAATATACACTGTTTCAACGCAAACATCTTTTATCTGCCAAAATGCGAAGGCAGCGTCATTGGCTTATAACCATTATTGTGTATAAACAGATTAAGAATCTCGTTATCGCCAAGTTAAAAGTGCTTTGAATGACAGGTTCTAATGGCTGCCATGTAAATTTGTTTTGTATAAGTTCTCACCTTGATAGCAGTAACAGCAGCCGCATGAGCTAACTTCGATTAAAATGGCCTTTTACCACCTGAACTCATTGAAATTACGTAACAAGAATTTTCACTTAATGTGATGCAAGCCGATGACACGATTGTCTCACCTAATGAAACATAGCTAAACTCTATTATCGACGTAAGGTGTCAATAAACAAACGATAACACACTAACGACCTGTGACCAAGGAAAGGTCAAGCGGCACTTACGATTGTGCTCGCTAATAATTTTAAAGGAAATTGATGTTAATATTCGCAGCGGGAGGTCAAACGCCACTCTAACGAGTTTAGAATCTTTTGATCCCCAAATGTTACCATTTATGATAAACTTGTACTTTCGATATCAGATTCGATAAAGTCATGCATAAAAGTGTAATCGCTCGATTATATCTCAAATCATAAATCGATTTTGGGTTAATGGCCCCGTTATAGTAATGTTTTTCATTTGTGATAAAAACAGAACACGTCCATCTTCGGAATTAATCTAACAAAGTTCCTAAACATGTTTTCGGTTAGGAGAATATTTCAAGAGGATATTGAAATTAACTTCACTGTAGATGTAGAGTTACGAATGCTGAAAAAAAATTACCTCTGCAGAAAGGAATATATGATTTAAAGATAGACGTGTAATGCATAAACATTAGCACTTGTAAGGACTATAGTGATTAAAATTGGGCACATTTTACAGTTTATTAAAGAAATTAAATATATAAAACGAAAAGTGAAAAATAAAAAGTGACGGTCATATAGGGTCAAATAGTTCGTAAAACGGTAACGGCACGATCTTGCGATTAATCCCAAATTTTTATTACACTTACTTGTTTTACAATCTTACTAATTATGTTACAAGTTGATAATATTGATGGAAAATTCAATGTTGGTATGTGATCTATTAGGTAAGGTTGGTGTAGTTAAGCTTAAACAATCTGAGCTAACATAGTAGTTTCAATTTACACCTTATACAACACTTGCAGACATTGATGAGGCAAGCAGTAGGCCCGTTGACTGCCTTAGTCTCACGCAAAACAAAAAAACGGAAAACGGTGAGATAGCAGAAAGAGAGCCGCACTCTACAATGGAAGATACCAGCTGTATGACAAATAAAATTGAAAAAGACACAAGTACCCCAAGAAATATTAACACTGGAAATATAAAAAATGAGTTTTTCAAGACGGATCGTGACAGCAGCAGTTCATTTGCTCATGTGGATCGAATTCCGTCTCCAAGTTTTCTGTTCAACTCTTTTGACAGTTCTGTTCTTAGTTTGAAATCAGATGCCCAATGTTTTTCTGGGATAACTACCCCACATATGTCTGCAATGTATAACCAGGTGAGAGATGCATGTAGGCTACATTTAAGGATTTCAACTGCACAAATACATTTAATGAATGGTATAAATTGAATTTTGTATAAAGAGATATGCTGTAAATCAAATAGATCTCTCTTTATTATGAGTGCAAACTTTTTCTATAAAGTTTGAAGCTAAATAATCTTTTTGACTGCAGTGTTCAAGTAGCTCTAACGTCCTGATGGCAGCAGCAATGCAACAACAGTATTTCTTACAAAACTCTGGAGTATCACCCCTTTCGCCAGCGCTGTTTAGCGCGTATGCAAACTTTACTGGTTTGTATAACGAGTTTTTATACCAAACTTTTATTTTCGCGTTCTAATCACTGAAATACTAGATTTTTTAGTGCATAGGTTATGTACGGTTGTTTACAATCTTTTGGTAGTCCCTATATCATGACCTTTGAAACTTAAGATTTGTGCAACTTTCAGCTTGATTAAAAGATAGTTTTGTTGAAATTTTAAATAATCTTAAATTGATAATACTAACTTATATTAAACCAGCAGTTTACAGATTAGATTGCTGTTGTTTACAGATACCAATTCCAATGCTTTTTTATCTTCGCCATTTTTACCATCGAAATGCAACCCGTCATCAGGCTTAGAAACCCGCAACAGCATATTTTTCCCGTTCGATTTTCAAAACGAAACACAATTGAATTGTACGGAGAAACTGCTTCCAATGAAACTTTCAAGGGCAGATTCTATGACGAATAGAGATCACGGTTTAAATAAACACCCTATTCCATTTACTGGAATGTTTCAGCAAAGATTCGCAAGTCCATTTGGTCAGAATATTATGGGATTTCCGATGTTGTTTCGGCGTGACGTTTCAAGTCCAAGTGAATCATCCAACAGCGGAGTACGTTGGATAAACGATATGGGATTTTGCTGATTAATTTTCTGATTATTTAAAATAATTTTTTAACCATCGGTACTTCATATATTTGCATCGCTTTTTTGCTGGGTTACTCGCACTTGTAGCCTAGATATAATTCTTTACGGTATGAAAGTAGCCTACATATATTATTCCACGACTTTTCCCACATATATGTATAATTGTATATATATATATATTATATTACTTTTAAGGAATCCAAGCCCAAAAAATGCCGACGAAGCAGAACGGTTTTTACCGAACTTCAACTAATGGGTTTGGAAAGAAAATTTGAAGTAAAAAAATACCTCTCCACCCCAGATCGAATGGAGCTAGCTGATTCTCTTGGTCTTACACAACTTCAAGTGAAAACATGGTATCAAAATCGAAGAATGAAGTGGAAGAAACAGGTGCTGTGTAAGGCCATAATTTTTTCCGTAAAATGACCACAGTGATTAGCTTGGTTGCAACCTTTATTAGACTTTCAAGGCAAATTTAACTGAAGTACGAGAACCACATCAAGCTTTCCACTTGGAAGCTTATAAGAATAGCGAGGCAAATATTTTCGACAGCAACAGCATCATTTGTAAAAGAAATTTTAATTTTCTTGAAAATAACTCCCTAAAAGGTTCAGACAACACATGGTTACACCATCAAAAGTGTTATAATGATACATAATAGGGCTATTAGATCAACCAGGTGTTTTAAGTTATCTGCTAGTTGGCCCTAATTACTTATCAAGCAAAATGCTGTAATGTTTTTTGTTGATATTGGCGGCATTAAACTATGTAGTGATGAATTATGAGAACGCGTGGCAAAGAATAACCCCTTGCACACTTCTTTTTAATCGCTTCAACTGCCAAGATTTAGCTGGAATTTCACGTATTATCTCTAGTCAATGCTCACAAAGGCAACTATTACCGCATTATAGCGATTCGGCTCAGTGACTAGGAATCGTGTCAGAGTGGTTTCTACCCTAAAAGCTCATAAACATCAGCAAACAAGAAGCACGATAACAGATCTTAAACCCTTCTAAATTAAATTTGTCAGACATACATCTTGCAGTGATATTATTATATACACGACATTTATAGATCATGCAGTCAAACTATATGTTCTGTAACGATAACACATATAAATAAAACATATCAGTAAGCCTTGTCGTTGTAAACTGAACCGACGTCATATTTAGTACAAACATAATCGACGAAACACAAAAAACGCCGCGGCGAAAATATGATAGATTTCTTAGAATTTTTACCACTTTCTAAACTAATTTTTTTTGTAACCGATACCTTTTAAAATGATTTATCAGTATACTCTGAACGTATTATCGAAATCTATCTTTTAATCTACTGTATGTATAATTTCAATTCAATCATTAATTACTGAGATCAACTTCTTGTTTTTGCTTACTTTTTTCTTATAGCTTAACCGCTTATTTTAAAAACAAAATTTGTGACTTATGCTTACGATGAAATAGTCAATTCCATTAAAAACGGTATTGTGATTTCCTTTGCAGGGTCAGCTAAATGGTTCAGTTTGCGACGCACAGCTAAAACCAAAAGGACGTCCGAGAAAGTCATGCGACATAGCAGAAGCTAATCGTGAAGTCAAACAAACAGAAAGTGAGAGAGATTCAACTTCCAGCCGTGAAGGTTTTGAGTCAGACAACAAATTTACCTCCAACTCTTCTAATGTCTTACAAAGCGATGCGTAGTAAAGAAATTTTTTGAAAAATTGGCTATATAGGCCTTATATGTGTGCATTGTTCTAATCTAACCTAACCGATATTTCTCGCGTGCTGCAACTGCCATTTTAAAGGTTGTTGTTGGTGAAAATGATGTTATGTTGTTTGTCGCGTATGTAGTCAATAACAGCAATTTTTTAACTTATTCGACAATCTTCACAAAAGCTTAGTTTTTATCCATAGTTCAGTAACAAGTTGTTCGTAAGCCAACGGTAGGCTACTTTTATTAACTTAAGCTAGAAGCCATTAAAGTTTAACTTTGTTTGTGAGCAAGTTTTAAAACACAAATGGATTTAATTGCTATGATTTTGCATTGCACATTTCAGGACTTTACTGCCATGCTCAAATGCGTTTGATCATATAGTTTTCCCCGTTTTACCATTGAACAACAGCTTACGGCATTTTCTTGTTTGTCGCAAAAAGCTTGTTGTCGACGTTGTTGTAGCTATAATATCCTTTTTTATTTTGCACCACCCTAAACGTAAAAACCTTGAAATATGTTCTATCATTTTTGAATGAATGTATAAGCTATTACTTGCAAATATATTCGATGCGCACCAACTGGAATGTTTTATAAGTCAAGTCTTGGACGTTAACTATATAATTAGCCAAACCAAGTTTTGTAACAAAGAGTGTGATTAACTGATTATATAAGAAAACGAACGTCAAACAGAGTATTGTTATAGTTGACACGAATTTTGTATACTTTAAAACAACAACACTTAAAGGCTTGTGTTATTTTATCTTTGCATTTTTAAAACAGTTTTTGCACACAGTGCTATTTACTGCACAGTTTACCCAACGTTTAACAAGAAATTAAGAGCAAATTGCAGTTCAAGTAAAAGTAACTAATGTTTTATATAGCAAAGAGATTTGCCTTTGATCGATTTCATGTAGGGGGCAAAATCTGCGATAATCGCAGATTGTCAATAAGCAAACATTAACTTTCCGTTTATGAATGTCAGCTTAGAGGACCCTTAATTGACGCTTCAATTAATAAGGTGATTTGCGAAACAAACTTCATTACTGAACGTTAGAAGTGTTATTTTGTATAAACAAACTCGATTCCTGTAATGAGTGAAAATAATGTTATCAGAACTTGTATAAATTAGCCTTTAGCGTCAAACAATCTCAATGAATAAGGTTAAAAGTAGTCTTATTTATTGACTATTTTTCTGCTTAAGTGCGCTTAAAGGTTCTCCGAAAAATTCGTGATAGTAAACACCTTTTATTAAAACTGTGCAAGATCAGAGTTTAGCCCATTACATAAAGCCACATATATACCACCTATACCGTATACCTTTCTTACATGTAAAAACGAAAAAAAAACCTATACCCGAAGTAAACAACGTGGGTGAGGAAGTATAGGCCTTTATACGAGATATGGTTATACCGATGTATGAGCTACAAAATCTATTTAACGTAAGCCCACTTACTGGGCAACAGGGAATTAAAAGTTTCGTTTTATACTTCTTTTAGTATAACATGTATATTTCATATACAATTAGTCTAGAATCAATCAACCAATTATCCTACGGATATATGAAGCACTGAAAGTACTATTGGTGTTTACCAAATACAAACTTTTGTGAAAAATGATTGAAAACAAAGAACATAAGGAACATGCTAATGGAGTGTTTTCTAAAACATTTGAACCACATTTCACTTAAATAGCTATGACGTCGAAATATAGGCTATAGACTACGATTGTGCGTGCTCTCTGTACGAGACCATAAAATACATTTGCCGTAAAAATACGAGCCTGTTTTTAGTATTTAAGAAAATAATACATAACTTTTGTTTACTTAGGTTTACCTAACATTATTTGCGTTGGCGACAACAACAATATGTCCTGTATAAACAGTACGTTAAGACGGAATTTACGATGAAAAGCAAGTAAGGTAGGAAAAAGAACGATGTTTCGGACAAAGAAACGATCAGCATTAATGGAATAATCTGAGTTGAAAACACGTTATGCCTTCAAAAGAGTAAGTCCTGAGATATTTTTGCAGATAGAAAGTTTTATTTACGGCAATGTCAAGTGGAAAAATGTCAAAGGACTTTCCAATGGATCAGGCAGTTACTTGCCAACCAAGGTACTCACTCGTGCGTGAGAAACATCTGAGTGAAACCATCAGGAGACCCAATTGTAAAGGGATCAAGGTTTTAGAGCAAGTGGATGAACTACATGTGAGAAGAGTTGGTGGAAAAGGAGGTGGGTTTGCTAAAGTTATGAATTTACATGTAATCGACTCTAAAGCTTGCCTCAACTAGGAAATAATTAAGCTGCAAGCTAGTTATTTCATATTCATGATTTAATAGTGGTATCGCTTTTTTCCTTGCAAGACTATACTGCAGTCGAAATGATAGGAAACACTCCAAACTAGCCTATATATACAGTCTATATATTTGGAGCAGGAGAATATAATTTTTCACAATTACTTTTTAAAACTATTTAAGAATGTTGTGTAGCAAAGTAGCCTATAGTGCGCTATTGATGCAGAGGCTATTGACAGTGGTGGATTTAGGTTTGGCATGGACCAAGACGAGGTATGGCGCAACGTGGGCCCCAAAGTTACGGGAAACGTAGAAATCTATCCCGTGAATAGTTAACAATAATACTCGTATACGTAATATCGTATAGCAATAGCGCGTATACATAAACGGGGGCGAGGGCTCTTGGAGTAGGGGCCCGAGACGACAGCCTTGCTCGTCTCACACTAAAGTAACTATTGCTTATCTATCACATACACTTATACGGCACACCTGATTACCAAAAGTCGTTTAAAAATTTGTACTTTTTAGGTGTAATATGTAACGGGTACCAGAAATACCAAATTTCAGACCAAAATGGAGTTCATGTTTTTGATGGGATCGAAGGTAAATTACGATTTCTACAGTAATTTGAGTCAAATGAATGTAGGTCTGATAAGTTACATCACATCAACGTAATCAGATATATCATTATTTGCAATAATTGTTTTTAGAATCGAGCTGTCTTTGCGTGCATTGCTGTGGACCATCCCGTTCGTATAAGTTGACAATTAAAGGCAAAGCTGGTTCAAATTTGTTGCAATTTTGGCGCCCATTCGGCTGCGATGACGCCTGCTGGTGCTGCTGTGGATGTGGTCTAAACACAATTCATGTTACAAAGCTCGATGCATCCCCGGAGGAGAATCTAGGAAAAGTTGTGCAAGAGTAATAGTTGCTTCTTAAACCTTTTAAGGCTGTACGTTTAAACTATCGTTTGTGAAAGTAATGCTGATATCATGCCTATAGATGGAGCATGTGGCGTGAAAGGTTCTGCATACAAGAAAGGAATGGACAAAAGTTCAGCATAAATGGTCCGAACATTACCTGCCGATGTTATTCAAACATCACTTTCAAAGTGATTAGCAACCTTTTTATGTGGTTTAATTTCTTTAAATATTTTCTGAACTTCTTTATTAAAACAACACAATTTAGGCGTTAAGTTTAGTCTTGGCATATTTTATAGGTGCAAGAAAAAGATGGTGAAGAAATTGGTGCAATCTGGAAACGGGCACAATCCGACGGAAATGATACTTTTGTGCAGTTTGGAGTAACATGTAAGACTCTTGTATACGTACAATCGTACATTGGCATATATACAGCGGTTTTTAGACGATCTCCCAAGACCAAGTGTAGCTATTGCGCCACCGATAATAATGCGATGAGGTTGACAATTAAAACAAGTTTTAAATAAAAATTTGACAATCCAAACCCGTCCAGAAACTTAACGTGCATTCCAAATCAAGCAGCACCCTGTACCAATGTACTATAGAATAACGCAACAGTACATTGCCCACTTAACGAAATTTTAATTTTCAGTTGCCAAACCATGCGAAGTTGAAATGAAAGCCCTCCTTCTGGCGGCGGCATTTTTGTTGGTAATTTGTAAGATTGCAATATTTTATGAAATTCTAATGAAAATCAAAAGATTTCAACACTTACAGAGACAAATTTGAAAACGTGTAAGAGTAACTTTGTTTTTCAGAACCACAAATTTTTCGAAACAAGTTAAACAGGTACATCAAAGCAGCCGAAAGTTGAAGCTCGATTTGAATTCAAATTAGCTGAAATATCTTATGCGGTGTGTTCAAATATTAGTAGAACGTAGCAAGGATAAAGAGACAACCATTTCATATGCAATCAATTGAAGCTGGATGTAAAATTTATTTGTAATACAGTAAAACAATTGGTAATGCAGAAGAATACGTTCGCGTGTTTAAATCTTTCTTTGCAGAGAGCGCAGACCTACTGCTCATAAATTGTTCTACATGAGCGTCACAGGAACGCAGTATAATCAACACCTGCAGAAATTTAGTTTTCATTCCTCATCGTACACAAGGAGTATTATCTTGTGAATGTCTCTGTATTCCGAAAACTTGATTTGTCCCTGCAAATAACATAAACTTGTCAATAAGAACCATGTTACCGAATACAGTAAAGCACAATTAAATTAATTATTATTGGCGTACAAGTAGATGCTGAATCTATCTCCTTGTAACCAGTTAAAATCAATTGGTGCACATTTTGGTTTTCATAAAAAACAAACAAGTTAGGTGTGTTCTGTGTTGCACACTTTTAGCAGGAGACAGATAGCAGTATATAATTTCATGTCAGGATAAAATGAATAAAGATATTGGTGCATGAAATTTGATAAAATGTTTACTTGTAAACTAGAAAGTGATCTTCTTTGACAAGCATCAATCCAGTTACAATACTAAGTTTTAATATGTTAATAACTTCAGCTGCAAATGCCTAGTATGCATTTCCTATAGAAGACACATATTTAAACATAAAACACAAAGAACTAAAATCATTGAAGCTATGAACACTCTTTGATGGCAAAATGAAGTAAAACACACTAAATATATTTTGATAATTTAAATAACCATAAAATAAAATGGTACTGTCTGTACTTTGTCTACGTTATAAAGTAATACTAATGTAATGTCGATATTGGTCTAATTGTAAAAATTATCTTACTTTAAACTTTCATTGTGAGTCTTATATTCCATAACTGTGTTAGGGGGGAGGTTTAAAACACGGCGAAGTGTATCTCGTATTCTAGATGTCACTTGGCCGTCACTTGCAGTTCTGTTCCAAATCGATATGATATCTTCCTAAACAAAAAAATTTAAAAAAATTATCCATACAAAATGAGCTATACTATCTGATAACTTCATAAGGCTCACAAAGCATCTTTCAAGTTAAGTTTTTATCATCTGCATTTAATTTCCTACTATCTATAAATGAAAAATAAGGCATACCTGAAATCTAATAGAAACAACAGCGCCACATATCTCATCTCCAACCATAAACTGTTCTCCAAGCATGGCAAGTATTAAATTTTCCCAGCATCTGGAGACAAGACCTTTTCGCAAACGCACAATCCATTTACCACCCAATCTGTTGTCTTTGTCCTATCAATAATGGAAAAATATCAATAGGCTACTGCAAAGTTAATATAAAATGAGTATTGTACTACAGTATCATATTTATCTAATGTACAAGTTACACCAACAAATTTTCAGTGCGATTTAATAAATTCAAACACACAAAATCCGTGCTATTTTATGATAATCTTAGGCTTAACCCATATTTTTACGTACTGTAAATACACACATAATATAACACATATACTATCAGTAAATAAGGACATTGCCTAAATGTAGTTAGTCCACCCACTTCCCACAATGGCTTAATGCCACCTTTAAATATATGGATGTCGCTGTGGCCAGTCAAATCACTTGGTCTAATCATGTGACTGTATATTTTCCAGAATTGCTCTACCTATTGATAAAAATGATCTTATTACTATTGGGAAAGAAATGATAACTTTTACAAACATATTTAACAAGCAACAAGCTGAAAAATGTATAGTTTGAATTAATTTGTTCTCAAGGTTGTGTTTGCTAAAATAGATTCCGTCAAAGCAAGCCAATAAAAGTTTGAAACCCAATGTTATTCACTTTATGTCAAACAATGACAGAATTTTGGACACATTCAACTGTCACTAAAGACATACTGATCGAAATGTTCCAATTATTTTCATATTTTTTTCAAAACTTGAAGGATCAGGATTTCTTCCAGGTGGCTTTTTGGAATACCAAAAACAGTAAGTATATTGTAAGGGGTGTTCCCCGGGGCCTGGTGCAACATCTTTAAAACCAGTAACTGCATCTTCTTTCATCTCCTCCGATCCAGACCCACTATCATCATCTTTTAACCTTTGCATAAAAACTTTATTACTTTAACACATGTATTTGCTAAAAAGGTTTTAGTTATTCAAAACTAAATGTACTGTATATACTGGTAAGCTACATAGGCTGAAAATATGTTTGCTTTGTTTTGAAACAATGTATTGATGATACAAAATGCAAAATGATAAACAAACCCAAGAAACTCCAAGGTTCAACAAAGCAAAACATGGCCCATATTAATGAAACAAACTCAAAAAGAACCACAAAATATAAAATTTACAACACCCTATTCTGGATTTTATGGTGGAATGGAGTATGCCTGTTTTCTACATGTGACGATGTTGACCAAGCAGACAAACATTAAAGTAAAACTCGTTACCTTGAAGCTGAAGAGACCAATTATATCATTTCGATTTATTGGTAAACTACCAATAACTTACCATATAACCATAACTAACCAATAACCAACTTTGGTACCATATCAAAACTTAAGCAAATTAGCAACAAACGTCCATTAGAACAGGCAATGATATATAGGCTTTTTCAGAAAGACACGCCATTGCTTTTTGTATGTTTAGCGCTTTAACGTATCAGCAGCTACCACAAAATCCAGACAAGCTAACAAAAAGGAACTCACGCATCAAACTTGTTGTTCATTCTTCAAAATGGTCTTGGATTTGACACCCAGTATTTAGTGCATATGATTGATAAAATCTGCTTTTGTAGTTATTTGAAAGAAAATATATTACCTCACCTGATACAGCCTATTGCAAGTATTTCTTACTGTTTCAAAACATAAAAACACTAGTATTAGAGTGTGAGTATACATTTTTCAGATGTTAAAAACTCATTATTTTAATTACATAATTAAATGTGGTGGCAAAATCTTAAAACCATGGAAATTCTTCTAAAATTATTCTGTTTATTGGGAAAAAAGAAATGTTTTCATATTTATAATGAATTTACATGATTGAAATGCACCAGTCTGTTGTGCACTGTTTGTGTTGTAACTAAATGATTTTTAAAAAAGTACTGAAGAAGCATATACAACAGTCACATAATTATGTACTGTCTCAAACAACATTTTCTGGTGGAATATTCTCAAAATTGAATGAGGAGAAAAAGAGAAGAGTAATCTTGTGCTGATGCTTGGTGTCGAATTATCACGCTGAGATGGTAGCAAGTACAATTGATCTTTTGTCTGCATAGCTCTAAGAAATGTAAACGACAACATTTTACTAGATAGATCTTCCCAGAAACATTGCTTGGGTGCTGTTAAACAAAGTAAGCAGATGAGCTAGTGAATGTCACCGATCTCCCAAGCGATTTCAGTGCGATTTTCAAGACCAACTAGCTACTACTAGCTGGGTGTTAAGTGTAGAACTACAATAACTTAATTATAACGATGGTGATGAAGTACTTTAACCTAAACAATACATTGCCAAAAATACAAGATTATAGAAAAATGAATTGTGGGAAATAAGCTTTTGTTCTTGATCAGAGGATAAAAAAGAAGAGGAAAAGTAATTAGCATCCCAATGCTTGGCGAGGTTAGCGTCGAAATATCAATGCTTGGCGAGATCACTGGTTACGAACCAGATCTCTAGAAAAGACTAAAAAGTACAACAGAGAAGTTCGACAAGAAATGATGCGTACAAACACGCAAATGCTGGTGTTATGGCATACATTAAAGCGTCAATTCTTGTTTGTTTATAATAAATTGACATTCAAACAACTTATTTTTCTTTGTCTATTTATTATAAACCGGCATGATGAGTAAAATATTCAGCGTGCATGTTGATAAATCTCGTGCATGCAAGTGCCACACTTTCCACAAAGGTGTGTAGGCTCTTCATATTTATAAAAAAAAGAGTTTAGTAGAACTTAGGTGACTATTTCACTTTAAGCAGCTTCAAAAGCCTAGGTCAAGCAGTTCATTGTTATAGTTATATAGGCAGTTAGGTTCTAAGGACAATAGTGTAAAGTACATGCATGAAACTTTTTTAGGAAGCAAAATGCACGTCTGACTCGCCTGAACTCTTTCATGTTTTGTTTTCCGCAATTATTGTTTGGTGCCTGTTTTAATTTTCTATAGTTGCAGCCCCAGCTGCAAACGATAGTTAACACCTAGCATTTTGTTAGCTTCCGGGCTTCGCTGTTTTTCCACTGTTCGTTGACTGTTTGTGAGCATACTTCTTGTTATAATTTGCTTTCAAAAGTTAGCACCATTCTGTTCACACGTCACACAGACACAGTGGTGGATATTAAACGATACGAGAAATGTTGTTTCGAATACCAATTGACTTGACTCTCAAGACCTTTATTTACCAGATAAAACAACTTGAATTGAATCATTTCTACCGAAACACTCGGCTTGACTTGAGCCTCAATAGATAAAGACTTGGTTACCACTCTTCCAGAAACCTTGTCTACAAATGCAGCGGTTTTACGTCAACTAACCGTTACTAAAGTGACGTGCCGGTGTAGTGCCAAATATCGATCTCCTCTGTGACGTAGTAGATTCATTGTCTGAGGATTTTACTCAGCGGCAATCGTACCCCTATTCAGTGGCTAAATAATATGATACTGTACCGTGTCTTTTGCTAACGCAAGCATACTGGCAAACAAAATACCAAGCTGAATCAAGCCAACAGATACCTGGCAGACATTTTTTTATGATCACTATAATGTTAAATTTAAACTTTCGGTGGGAAACGATGTCCAAAATCGCTTTCAAACGTCTTAAAAAGATCGAAAATTAACCCAAAAATCTTGCAGGCGTTAATTACGATTGTGTTTGTCGGTACTAACTAGTGACTTCTACAGAGGCAGACCACTTTCAACTTACCTATGTAAATTTAAGTTTAACGTGATAAAATTTAATTTTTATATCTGGTGAGAAAAGATGTCCAAAATCGCCGTCAAACGTCGAAAAAAACAACGAAAATTGACGCAAATAATTGAAAACGTTTTGTAACTTCCATCCTAAATGTCTACACCAAAGTGAGAAAAGCAAATGGTACTATGCCAAGTCGCTTTAACTATTGCTTGAAATATTGTTAAAAATTTTGAAGTGATAGTGGCGGTCGACGCGAATTGTCCACTTTTTTTATTCCCATTGCGTCCAGGTCTGCTCTGGCCCGGAATGGCAGTACCTGCCAGGGTCCTAGCTATGGGTCAAATATAGCATGGAGTCCCAGTCTCCTTTAAGGCAGTTTGAATATACTCGAAGTTCATTCTGGCAACTGCGACGTCATCGCAACCATGTGTACTGGCCACTGTCTTTCCATTGAAATACTTTTAGTGACGTGGAGTAAGAAGATTTGTTACATGGGTAACAACCTGTCTGCTACGACTTTTTACCCTGGCCTGCGTAATGAAGATGTCAGTCCAGCTTCGCTTACAACGATTGCAAAACATGGGAAGCAGAAATTACCAGTTGTAAGTCCTCAGTTCGACTGGCGTAGAGACAGAAAAGCAAGAGAACGGTTGCAACACAAACTGGTCTTAATCTTCAATCCTCCACTACAACATTTATCTGTTATAGATGCCAGAAGGACTTGTGTAGAGCCAGACGCTGGGCAGCCCTCAGTCAGTAAGGTGCTGCCTCGCCACGATCCGCTAGCCCCACAGAGTGCGTGCATGGGGCTTAGAAGAAGCCCTGCAACTTATGACTTGTTTCAATCAAGCCTGCTAAGATTCGGCCTCAACATCAGTCTGAAGAAGATGATAGTAATTTCACAGAGCGCAGACGTCCGACCTGGCATTAATGTCTCCAATCAAGACCTCCACATCGTCCATGACTTCGTTAACCTGGACTCTACCATCTCCGACTCCCTCTTTCTGGACACCGAACTCAGCAAGCGGATCGGCAAGGCCTCAATCACCACGACCAGAATGACTAAAAGAGTATTGACCAAAAGCAAGCTATCAGAACACACAAAGTTACAAGTATACACTGCATGCATCCTGACTCCTGAGCACTCTTTTGTTTGGAAGCGAATCTTGGATCACACGACCTCGGCACAAACATCAACTTCTTCCACTTACGCCGTCTATTAGCCGTACACAAAATGTCAGGTGGCAGTATAAAATGCCTAACACCAGAGTGTTGTTTAAATGCAACTACTCTCGAGCTGGGATGCAAATAAACGATATCAAAGTAAAAGCGTTACCACTATCCCTAATCCCCTGTTGTGTTACAAATTGAAGATCGATCACCTAAGATTATAGATAAATTTAAATATATTTTCATTTCCTCTTCCGGCACTATTGATTCTGATGTAAAAAATCGTTGCATTTGTCTTGCCGCAGCTGCATTCGAACAGTTCCGAAACCTCATCTTTTCAAATCAGTTACTTAGTCTCCCCACCCAAATTGGCATGTGGTGTAAAAAGCGGTTTAATCGTGGTAGACCAGTGTCAGATCCAGTGGCTTAGCCTCAAAGAAATGCCCAGAAATAGCTTCCTCAAATTGTCCTCTACTCAGAGCTCCGCAATGGCGTCCAATTGGTACCCAAAGAAAAAGATTGCCACATCATATCAAGTCAATCATGCAAACATGCAATATCAACCCCGATACCATAGAAAAATTAGCAAACGACCGAATCCAATGGTAGCGTCTCATAAAAACTTGAAAGAAAAATTTGCAGCAAGCCGAACTGGAACGAACGAACAGAAATTGGATAGAAGAGTACATCAGGAAAATTCAGAACTCAAATGCACTTATGGAAGACCCTTCTCCCACTTGTTTACCATTCTGTAAATCAAACATTGGCTTTCATTCCCATATGCGGAGTCAGAAAATGGGACAAGGACCGTAACGGTCTTTGCTTCGACAGACCACCATATAAGCAAGTAAGCCTTTGCCTTCACATAAATGAAATGTAATTGTTTTTTCACATTAATTGTTCGCATTGGTTGTTCAAACATGTTCTGTAAATTCTCCGAGACCGGCGGGCACACTGTTTTAAATTATGACGCATTTATTACCAATGTGTATTTCAGAACTCCGCTGTGACAAAGGTCATTCAATATTTGTGCGTTGAACTCGACAAACGTTGTTTCCAGTTCATTCTTGGTTTTTACTTTCAGATTAAGGTGTGCTTCCCATGTGGATTGTCTGTTACTGTATTCTTTACTGCTGTCATATTGTTCTCTCAAAAGTAAAGCAAGCAGATTTCTCCAAGCAGTGTGGTCGTTATTTCAAGGTTAACGCCACAGAAATATCACGTCACACCTTCGCTTTTTATTGCCGTTAAGCAATGACACCAAATGCACAAATATCATAAAAACAACCATAAAAGCATGCCGGTTGATTTCATTTAAAATGCACATAAATACTAAGTAAATCAATTCAAGCAAAAAATGTCAAAACTTCATAACAGGTTAATAGGATGCGACGAGAATATGTCGAGAGACGAGACGAACTATGGTCAGTTCAGCGGTATAATACGCATATGAAACCTTTCCGATACGCTGCAAAGACTTCTGGAAGTTGTACCATTGTATTAAATGTAGGTTTTAGTCGATTGTTATGAGCCTAATTAATATTGATAGCGATGGAAACTTAATTTTGTGTCGGCACAACATTAGGTTTTTTGGGAATTATATTATCGGACTGCAAATTCGTTCGTTCTGCACGTTCACAAATTGCGTACGCGATCACAATTTACGAACGCACAAGTGAGAAATTTTGCTAGGCCAAAGGTTCATGATATCGCGTTGGTAAATTACATACGCGTTCACAAATTTTACACGCTAGTTTAGCGTACATTCAATTTATGAAGACGTTGTTAGGAACCTTTCGGCCAGGCAAAATATAATACTTACACTTTCGCAATTTACATACACGTTGAAAAAAAAGCGAATTCTGAGACATATGGTTAGCCATAGCTTGCCGTGAGTTTTTGAAATCGGAGCGTCACTTTACTAATCAGCACAGCCGCAGTTCAGCTTAAGCCTCCAATCGATTTCGATGCTTCGTTTTCAATACGCACACTGCACTATATCCAGTCTCATTAAGTCTAGTCGTCGCAAATTGAATCAAATTTTGAACCACAAACTTTGAAACTGTCGGATACACTTTGTACATGGAAGCCCAAAAGTGGATATGTGTAGAATCGTTTGGGTATTTTTATTTGAACGAAATTTGTTGTTTGTTGCAAATTTGAGATTTGCTACTTCTGCCGTCATATCCATAAAATCTTTTCGAACTTGGAGGGATAGTTGAGGCAGATTGGTGGCTGCAGATGGATAAATTATCAAATCATTTTCAATAGTAGGCGTCAAAGTTTTACCATAATAGTCCACAAACTTTTGGGCAAGATGCTCCATGTGTCCGATTATGGTCTGCTCAATGTCAACTATTTCATCACAAATATAGTGTTTTAGTTTGGGGAGCTTATCGTGCTCATTTCGGGTAACATAGCATTTCCATAGAATGAACACCGAAATTCTGGACGCATGGCAACCTTAATCAAATTTTTATAACACAGCATAACAGCGCTGTTAATTGTATTACATAAATAGTCAAAGACTGAATACAACACATTTAAAAACATCTGAATCAAGGAGAACCTACAGTGCATCATACTTTTTTTTATAAATGTACAAGTACAGTACACTAAACAATAATCATGCGGCAACCATATCATATCTGTTGTGAAACAAACTGTAAATAAATCATATTCTCGAACTACTTCAGGCAAGAGTTCTCGACTTTTTTATAGTCGTGGCTTAATGGCCCACTTTGTTGAGCATTTCTCAAAGTTCTCCGTACGTGGGTTACGGAATTGTTAATTATATTGGAACTGTAAATTAAATTTACTAACTCTTACTTTATAACCTAAGGTCCAGCCATAGCTTCAATGCTGAAAGAAGACTGAAAATATACTGAAATATAACATGTGAATTCAAAGTTGAATCAATTCTGAAATTAAAGAGCAGACTGAGATTTCCAAAAATGAAGACGTATAGTCTGGTAATAAATACAAATAACACACAGTTCATTTGGAAAAGAAATGAAACTAAACTGTTTCTACATCTGCAAGCTATGACTTGCAAATTTTTCAAAAAGCAGCATAGCCCACTTGTTGAGAAGCGCTAACATAAGGAATTAACAAGAGTCAATCAAAACCCAATAATGAACCTGACTGTTGAGTTAGATATATGAAGGAATCAGAAGTTATATCCAGCTTTTAAAATAACACAGCATAAAAATGTTCAGGGATCTAAGTGAAATATAATTAGGCATCCGGTTCCACTAGGCATATACCAATTGCCCATGCCAGTTATAGGATATTGTATACATTTCATAGCAGCATTTAGCGCCATTTATAACTAGGATATTGCTGGGCACTTGGCTGACTAAATGCATTGGACGGATAACTAGGACTTTGTAACTGAGGTTGATACTGTGGCTGATATGCTCCAGACTGCATTTGTCTGCTTGATCCTGGATATGGTGGAGTGGAAATAGATCCTCGAGGAGGAATAGTCGGTGTGGTAGTTGTAGTTGAATTCCTTTGGACATCTAATATTAGCTCCCTCATTTTTTCTGTCTTGATACGACGCATATGGGCTTGCATTCTTTTCGCCTTATAATTGGTCATAAAGTCTTGCACAGGTAATTCTCCATTAAAAAGTTGTTCAGCCAACTCCTACAAACATCATTAAGCATCATTTAATGTATGTATGTTTTAATATAGGTCAAACAACATTCGCCAATGATGTTCTGCACTATTCCAAAATAGTAGACGACATTGCATCATATACTACAGAGAAACCTTACTACAAAAACCCCAGTATTACTATAATAGCCTCAGTTCGGACATAAAATGTTGATTGCATTTTTGTATGATATTTGCAAGCATCAAGACAATAAAAACAAAAAACGTTTTACACCTCCAATTGTAAAATGTCAAACGCAGAGTTTGAACAAACCAACAAAAATTGACAAAGAATCATCATAACATTCAAAGCAGGTGTCTGAAAACTTAACTAACCTCCTTTGTAGTTTTGCGTTAATAAAATGCAAATTGTCAATTCAGTTTTAAATTAAAAAACAAGTTGCAAGTGATCTAGGATACTCACATACTGTAAGGTTGAGCTATTTTTACACCGAGCAGGAAAACAAATCGACTAATAAAAAAACACTCTTATACCAAACAGTAAATGTATATTAAGCATTTAAAAACTTTACCGATAAAATGTTTGACAACTGTGACTTAACAAACCATTAAGAAACAGAGAAGAGCCTTCCCTGTATGTAAAGTAAAAAAAACTGATAAAAGTTAAATTTCCAAATCTCTATTAGGTGAGCAAGCAGTTAGAACATCGAAATACCTTTGCGATGGCAATATTGGGCACCTTTTCCTTAACTGTTGAAAAATTAAGGTGACCTAAGGCTAATTGTTAAACTGTTTTAAACACTAAAATGTCTGTCTAATTCCTATGTTTTCTGTGTTGGTTTTGCTTTTTGGTCGTTCTGTGTGTGTGTCATAAACCTAAACATTTTTCTCTCAAACAGTTATGTTTTTAAAGCTGATAAAGTGTGACCCCGCTTTTTTCATAATAGTATTCTATGGATTCAAAAAATTGCACTAATATAGAGTTTGGTTGTTTAGTATTATTACCTCAGATTTTTCCTCAGTGTCAGCGCATGTAGTTTGTAGCACAGCTAGCATAGTCTCCAGATTTACATCTTTCTGTAGTGATTCTGTAAAAATTCACTGCAGTTACAATAACAAAAATTTTCACACACATGCAAAAAATTAAATGCCAATAAGAATAATTAATAGATTAGCCTGCTCCCAGTAGGGATGGGCTGATACAAACCCAAACAGATTTGCCCAATATCGCCCGTGTGGAAGATTCGTGCAAACACAAATACTGTACTAACAATGGTGAACCGTAATACAATGTTATGTACTAATAAACTTATCGACTTGTATAAGAAATGATGATCTATTTTCCAGGCCAAGCTAAACTGAAATCAACATTTCTTACTGAAGGTCATTTATTTAAGGATTTTGCTTTTCAAATCGCCATTTGATCGTTACTTTCTAGCAACTACACATTACATTACAAGAAAGGTTTGGCAACTTTTAGAAGAAATTTTATCATTTGGTGCTAATACAATTAGATTGGACATTCGTTTGTGTCGAACTTTATGATGTTCGGACTCGTTGTGGAGTCGCACGGGCCCGAATCATCATCCTTGTGGCACGTCCCTTTGGGTACCAGTTCTACTGTGTGGTTGTAGCTGTGCAGATACCCACAATTTATTAACTTCTATTAATCACAATAGCATGTTTTTTAAAACAGATTTTAAATTTTCGTATAAATAACTGGTCAACACAAAATTTGCTTCGTGGATGAAAGTAGTTGCCTATTACTAATTTTGCGGTACTCAATCTGAAAATGACTCTTAAAATAGTCCGTTAGTTCTAGTTTTAAGATACTTGAGGGAAGTGAGGTCATAAACAAAAACAGAGACTGTATCAGCCAAAATATTGGCTCAGTGCCAACTAGCAAGCCACTTGTTTCACTGTGCAACGCAACTCCTCAGCACTGTTCTGGTGTTATATGTTTGAGTTACCTCATTCTATTCTTGTTGCGGCTTTTGTGTTACATAGTGTTGTTACTTGTTAGTCCTTTTCAGAATCTTGTTGCTCTGTGTCGCACTGTTTTGTAACACATTGCTGTAAGTTTTCGTGCAACTGGTAGTCTTGCACTGCAGGTAACGCTAGCAAGCAAAAATTTGCTTACTTTAGACTACATAGAAAAGCATTCTACCAGATACTGACAAAATGCAAAGTAACTGTCTATTTTAGTTAGAGTGTATCCGAAAAACTCTTGCTTTTTGCTTTTTTTAAGAATTGAGTTCTTTTTACTATGTACAATAACCTTTTAAAGTAGCCTCCAGTATATTTTGAAAATGTCTCGTGTTTGCGTAAATTCTGCAGATAACTAGACCCCTAGAACAAGAAACACTAAACATCTCTACTTTGGTTGTAAGGTCGGGGATCAGGACAAACCTTGGGCTACCCACATACACTGCAATTCTTGTGTAACGTCCTTTAATGAGTGGCTAAAGAAGAGAAAAACAATGCCATTTGCAGCGTCAATGTTTTGAAGGGAGCCTACAGATCATGTTAACAATTGTTGCTTCTGTCTCATGCCTTTCATGAAAAAAGGTTTCAACAGGAAGAAGAAATCTATGGTAGATTATCCTAAAAAGCATCTGTAATTCGCCCTGTTCTTCACATTGACCAGTTACCTATTCCTAAACCATGTGAAATAGATCTGGTAAGTCCAGATGGTGCAGAGAACGCTGATGAGAGTGACATTTTTTAACCATGCACATCTAGTCATGAAGAACTTGGTATTACTACATCGAAACTCGGGAACTCTCACAGACACAAACCAGAAGAATAGAGACTGTTCAATAATTAATTCGTCGAAACCAAGTTTAAAGGCTGTGTTGCTGCACAATAGAAATATAATGCCATCAATTCCAGTGGGATACGCAGCGAACATCAAAGAAACCTACGAGAATATGAAGCAGCTTTTACAGTGCATAAATTACAAACGATACTTCTGGCAACTGTGTGGTGACCTGAAAGTAATTGCAATACTACTGGGGTTGCAGGGAGGTTATACTAAGTATTGATGTGTTTTTTTGTGTGAATGGGACAGTCAAGCCAGACATGAACATTACCTTAAAAAGGAGTGGCCAATAAGAAGCACTTCGAAAGTAGGTACAAAAAATATGAAGTACACCCCACTTGTTGAACCATCAAAGATTTTACTTTTCCCTTTGCAGATTAAACTTGGATTAACGAAATATTTTGTTAAGGCGATGAATCAAGAAGGAGCAGCTTTCAAGTACATTTGCATTAAGTTTCTTACATTAAGCCAAGCAAATCTCAAAGAAGGTATTTTTGTTAGGCCCCAAATCAACAGGCAATTCAACGATGAAAGCTTTGATCACATTTATCACTTTTATCTGGAAAAGAGAAGATTGCCTGGAATGCATTTCGAGATGTTGCACACAATTTTCTTGGGAATAAAAACGCTCTCAATTATCAAGAACTTGTGAAACACTTGATAGATTCCTATAAATACATGGAGTACAACAAGTTTTAAATTTCCCAAACCATGACAACCAAAACTGAGGAATATTCAAGTTTTAAATTTCTGGGTTTCATGATACAGAGTTAAGAAGGACTATCGTAGCTATGGTTATTGGAATGAAAACAGCATTGTTGAAAAAGATGAATCACAAAAACCATAGCTACGGAAATGTGTTCTCTTTAAGCAAGACAATCTTACTTCTCACAAAGCCGAAAAGACAATAAAAGTGTTTACAAGAGTTGGGATTGAATGCAAAGACCATCTACCCTACCAAGTGTACTGACCACTGGCCCAATCTTGCTCCAACTGATTATTTCTTGTTCCCTAATCTTAAAAAGTCTTTGAAAGGCAGAAAGTTTTCCACTGTTTCAGCAGTGATAGAAGCAACAGAACAATACTTTAGAGACCAAATATTATTTTCTAAAGGGTTGAAAAAGAATGAGAAACGCTCTGTCAAGTGTGCTGAACACAGAAGCAAATATTTGGAATATGTAATTTGCAAGTTTCCTGTTCCTAGCGCAATTCTTTCATGGTCAGGCCAAGAACTTTTTAGCATTCATTCTGTTGTGTGTTAAAAGTTTAGATATGTTACAGCGGTATGTTAAAGTTTAATGGTTGTATGTTACAGTTCAGAGGTGAAAACAATCGCTTTAACACCTATTTTGTTTACTTTACGACTTTATTCTACACTCAAGTCATTGTTATCATTTTATCTTGCTTTTATCCTTATCTTTTGCAATTCCTTTTTTTGCGTCCTAATTTAGAGCAGTCTTTAAATGCATACTATCTTACGTATTCTATATCTAATTTCACTGTGATATTCTTTCTATTTCAATTATCCGACTCTGGATAACTTGATTAACCTACATTTTTTGATGAAACAAAGTAGTCCGGATTAAGAAAGGCTGACTGTATTCAAATGCCTTAATTAGCTTACGAACAATTTAATTCATTCTGGCTTTAAGAAAAACAAATTGATATATTGTCGATGTAAGTGTTTATATAATAAAACATTTCTACATGCTCTTGTGGCCCCATTGCAACCACTTAGTAAAATCAGCTCAACCTCGCCAAAATTGTATGTTTAAAGCGTTCATGTTATTACTAATTAGCTTGATGGTGCAACATAGGTTCAGTTAACTATGCTTGTTAAGTAACTGATGTATTAACTTTCATTACCACTTATGTGTTAACAACGATAGCAAAAATATAAGAAAATTTTAGTTTATAAGAAGTTACATGAGTTAACTGAAGTGAGCAACCAGAGGAGTGAACCTATTCTGCCCCCTTATAATTCACAACTGGTGCCTCCCGAGAATCGACGCCTATGCACAAAGCTCTAGTGAGCATGCTATTACGTATGCAAAACAGTGCTTCTCAACCGGGAGTCTGTGAAGCATCTTTTAAGGGTTGCGGAGACAGGGTGCCCTATAAGCTGCGCAACTGTGCATTGCAAATACCAACTGATTATAAATTTTTATGCAGGAAAATATTTATGATTTTCATGCAGTTGCATTCCACTGCAAGGCAAGCAGGCAGCATACTTTTTCTCTATGACGTCACATAATTGAATATGTCACAATGACCTCTAAACTTGCATTGTATTTTTGCTGATACAGTAATTTCATTTTAAAATAAAAACAGGATATAGTTTGGCACTCTTGGTTAAAAAATATAAAGAGTGCCAAACTATATCCTGTTTCTTATTTTACACTAAAATTTTGTTAACATGGTTCAGACAACATGGACTTAGTAGACAGTAATTTCATTATTACAGTAGTTCTACCAAAAGTTTTAAACATTGTATTAGTGGTGGTTTTATTTGTTTTGTCATAATGTGATAAACAGCTTGTAGATTTGAAAAACTACTTTCTCTTACAATTAAAAATAGCAAGGGTCTGCCAAGACAAAAAGGTTGATAACCACTGCATTAGAGTATGTGGTGTTCACATTACAAATGTTTTTTCAACATTCTTTCACAAACCGCACAAACTCTATCTTATTCATCTTAGAATTTAAAGATATAAAAATTACCCATTTTAGCTTGATTTAGTAGAAATCTTTCCTGTAGTTCTTTTAAATGGGAATACTTCTCAGCAAGAGTTTGACGGAGTTCATTTAGAATTGGCTCTTGACTTACATTATGGTCTGCTATGCTTCTGTTTTCAGCTTGAAGTAAATCCTTGTCCAGTCGCATTTGTTTCATCTGATAAAAGAATAAAATTGGTTACATTAACTATGAATTGCATTTCATTGGGTATAATTTATAATATCTGTTGGTCATAAAAATAATTTGAGTTTAAGCATATAAACTTTAGCAAGGAGGTTATACCTTTTGCTGATCACATATGATTTGATTAATTTTATCTTCATCGTCCATTAAATCCTGCAAATCATCTTTTGTAGCATCCTCCAGCAAGTTAGTAAAATCAGGTTCATCCATAGTTCTTCCAGAAGGAGGGAATTGAAAATTCATTACTTTACTTAATGAAATCACAATTACCGATACTATAGCCTAAGGAAGATTTAAAATAGTATAACAGCAATAACCATTGGTAGATAACATAGGTTTAGTGAACTATCCCTGAGGTATTTAGGTTTAGGCAAAAATAAATTTATTAAAGATCTGGGCTACACTGATAACAATTATAGAAAACAAAAGTGACTATTTCATTTTTTTGTATGTGCTTTTGGCCTGTTTTGCGGCCATGTTGATATTTTAAATCTACATAAAATATTTCTTGAACTCGACGTTATTGCTGTAATACAGGTTTTTTTCCCGTCATGCCTTGCTACATTTCCCTGTTTTAGTTGTGGTTTTTTAAATCCTTTATGTTCATACAAACATTATATAGCAGCCTTGTCGGCCGGTTTGTATTTCATAGCAGGATTTACCGAAATCTCAAGTGTGCAGACCTACTAACTCAGATGTGCAAAGGCTAGCCAAGTAAGCAACTATTTTACCGTTCTCCAGTACATATTTAACACTTTTATAATAGACCCGATCTATCTAACAGCTCATTCCTTACCCTGAGGGCAGGATAAATTTTCATGATAAAAATTTCATATAATTTTATCGACTCTTACCAAAATTTGGCCGACAATAATTATGGCTACATAGTTGAAACCAAATTTGCTTATTCATCATGCTTTGATAGTTCTGAACATTTATTCAGAAATGCACGCTTAGATGCTTGTCTAAGCCGGTTAGTGATGTAAGAATGATCCATAGAATGAGAATGAAGCATGGGTTACCACCACTGTGGATGTGCATTTTAAAATATCCTTGAGAACCGAATCTGAAATTTTTCGGTTCGTTCTTATTTTTGAAACCGATATTATTATGATTACAATCATTGCCCACGGAAGTTTAGATTTACTTTGTATAATCTTTTTGAAGACGGTTATTGTACATGATTTCACTGAATGCGATGATTACTACTCTGCAGAAATGCTTAAATGATTATAAAATTTAAAGCATTTAATCCTGAAGGTGACTATTGCATTAAATCGAAGAAAAAAAGGTGGTGAGTATATGTGCAACGACACGTGCGTTTGAACAAGAGAAATGAGCGCAATCGCAACAATCATTGTTGAAAAAGGCAATTAAGGAAGATTTGAACATCACTTAAAGATTTAATTTTAAAAACACACTTGTGTAGAATGGCGTGAAACTCGATTTTAAATTACACCTTGCCTTCATGAATTTGTTGTTAACACTAGGTTTATTCACATTTGCATGGTGATACCTGATTCATTACAATGTTATGATAAGAAATTTCAAGTTCGCGTAGGTCGGCTTTCAACAAAACAACAATTAATATCACGAACTTGCAAGAAGGTTTGCCTGAGCAGACAAAACATAACTACTCGCAAATATTACAGAGCTTTCTTTGGATCATATTGTGCAACATTGGAATGCAGGTACGATAGCAGAAGCTGCACTTACTGAACGTCGCTTAATAAGATGGCTGACACAGACACACGAGATAACAAAAACGTACAATGTTGACCAGGCTTTGCAAATAAAGATTAAGTCTACAATATTTATGCTCATGATTTCTTGCTTTTTTATACAATTGCATTTAGTTTTAAAGGATCTGGTGTGATATGATGATATAAATTTAAAAATAATAAATCAGTCCGCTAATAAAAAACGATAGTGCTTCGAACACATTTTTGTGTGGTGTTAGTTTGATAAGCACTTGCAAACGTTTTGTTAAATAACAATAGGTTATAATTGCTCATTGAGAACATACCGTACTTGTATGGCCTAAGTATTTCTAACGTGATTTCTGTGTCACAGTTGTTAAATTGTTTAGAAATTACGACCCTCTTTGAGCTAACAATTAATTGATCACAAGTGTCAATTTCCTGTTGTCAATCTCCTATTTGCGTGTTGCTGTTATGTCATGGATCCTGCATACCAGTATGCCACATCAACAATAAAAAATCAGGTCATGTTTACACTGCCCTAATTGTTATATGCTTGCTATAGGCCTATATTCAAATATTTTTGTGAATCATACAAATTATTGAAAAAAAAACAAATGTGGCTCGCGAGCTTGGGCCACATTGAGCTAGGACAGAGGTTCTCAACCTTCCATAGTTCGTGGCCCACTTACAGTGACCTTAAAAATATGTGGCTCCTTCTCATCAATCAAAAAGTTGATTGTTGATTGCAAAACTCTTTTTACTTCACTACTTCTTGTGCAGTAGCCTTCGCGCCGCTAATAAACTCCTCCATGGCCCCCGGTTAAGAAACCTTGAGCTTGGTTATTACTTGTCGGTCACAAGAAATGTTCTACTAATAATTCACTTAAATACCCAAGTCAAGAACATTGTTTTTATATCGTGACATAATAACATAGATATCCTATAATATAGGATAGGGTATAATATAGGATATCTATGCATAATAAGGGCCGCCTTCTCAGTTATATGTAACATTGAATTTGCGTTTTTGGGGCACCGATTTGGAACAATAACTGCTTACCCATTAGGCCTACAGATGAATGAAAGTCTTTTTTCCTGTTTACTGTCTGACAACTACTCTTTGATTTCAGGCCAACTTGTTGCTGAACTTGCCCGTTACTAGGCCTGTAACACAGGACTAGGCCTTTAACACAGAATCTTGTGACGCCACTAACCTATGCGCCAAGTGCACCTGAGAATGCTAATGTACCATCAGACCATTCACTTGACAATTTATCAGCTACTATTAATTATTGCTTAATCAATAAAAGTTTTGGTGCAAAATTTATGCTTTTTGTTGTCAGTACATTTATGTTGTAGCGTTCGCCACCCTGTCCGCTACGTAGTGGCAGGACATCGCGTATATTTTCCGAAAATGTCATTGTACATATTCCTTTTTCAAATTTTGTGTTTCAAATCAGTCGATTTTAAGACATGGTAAAATAGAAACGCAACATTTCATTGGAGTCCGTTCAATTTCACATTTCAAGCAACCGTTCAATTCTGCAGTGTACTGGAATGATAGAATGTACGATCGTGTTCAGAAGAATGTGAATTCCTGCTCGTTAACTGTTTGTGAGCATGTGGTTTTATTGTGCTATAACTACAACAGTTAGCATGGTAACTTTTTCTCCACATAGTTAATGGCGAAAATAAACAATAAAATGTGTGAGGTAATGTGCAGCTTTCGGTGTGTTGTAGCCTACTACTGTTACTGCCGTTTTAAACCAAAATTCATTTCAGTTGCTACAAGTTGCAATTTCTCAACGAGAATCACCAACGCTCCGACGAGATGTCGCGCCGAATGGATGTGACTTACAAGTCGTTTTATCCGTTCGGCACATTTTCGGGCATGGCTCAACCTTTCAAGTCTAATGTATCGGAAAGATTTGATATGTGTGAAGCTGCCGTTGTATCTTTAGTAACTCCGACAATTTTGACTCTTGAAGGGGCGTGCTCATCCCAGCTGCAAAGACGGCTACAATACTAAATTGGTACAATACAGAAATGTGATTCGAAAACCGTGTTTTGTTCGGCAATGTAAGAATGTGTGTACTGTAGAAACTCGGTTTCTTTAAAAAAATCTGCGAGTACAAAAAGCGCGCATAAGGCTTACCATACGTCCCGTTTGAGCTGGGACAGTCCCGAATTCTAAGGCTTTGTCCCGGCATCCCGGTCAGTCAACCAAAAAGTCCCGCTTTGGCATTTAGTCAGCCAGCATTGCCCTACACTACACGAATATTAGCATGCTGTAGTTGGTCTGATTAGCCAACTTGCTGAATAGTGATGCCTGATGCGTGTTCTTGGTTCATTGTGTTAAATGTGAAAGTGATTGTTACGTCATTCTAGCGGGTAGTTGGTCCAGTAGTGGGTTGATTGTTAGCGCATTCGTTAGTTCAGTAATAGTAGGCTAGTAGAAAAATAGTAAAATATGAACCACATTTATCTGATAATGCTCGTTGTTCTGAAGCTTCCCGGTTTTCAATCACAAATTTATGGTATTGTGACGGTTACGTCACGAGTTGTTTTTCGAAATGCTTGAATTTTTTTGGGGGATTTTGCAATGCAGTTGTTGACCGGACTTGAATTCTCCTTAATGACGTCAGATAAATTACCTCGCTTGAACTGGTGTGTCACATATATATACCGATGTAATGCTTACAATCTTTCCTTTTTACGTGATCGATTTCACTTGTTACCAAGCGCAATGTAACATTCAGTAAGCTTTGCCCGAAGGTGAAAGCCTTCGTGTCTGATAATAAATAAAATGGGAACTTCATTATTTAGTAATTTGTATACACAGAATAAAGAAACTAACAACATTGTCACGCCGTTTGAGAAATGGAAACTCATATCATCGAAGCAGAAGTAAAACAAGTTATCAACCATCAATCGTCCTTGCTCATATTCCAACAACAATCGCCAGTGTACGCGGTCTTTATGACAGATGTGTTTGTTGTGTAATACTTCACACAAGTAATGCACAAACGAAATTTTAATTTGTCATAGTATGCCTACACATAACGCACACACGACACTAATTATAACTGTTACATAATTCGTTTTACAACAAAAGTGGTACTGCACGCCACGATACTCCCCCGCCAGATAATGGCTGAAGAGAGGAAACGAACGGACTTCGTTAAGTGGCGAAAAATAAAAAATGCAATAAACATAACCGAAGCTCTACAAGCATAAAAACATTATTTTTGCAAACAAAGAAGTTGAGTAGGGCCTTTATCTCTACCGAGAAAATTACACAGAGCGTAAAACTAGTGTTAACATAAAAGTCAGAAACTTCTCGTTGAGATTGCATCCGGTAAGGATTAGGCTACCTTTGTCGGAAGAACGTGTCATCGGCTGCATAGTCGGTGGTGACGGCATAGGCTTGTGTTCAACCTGAGTTTGCGTTGATTTCGTGTGGACTATGTGACATGAAAACGTTTGTGTAGACGTTGTCGTCGTTCGTGGTATAGGTTTGCATCGCTGTTGACGTTACTTCTCATTGAAGTTGTCCCTTCAGAAAGGTTTTGCGTCGAGCTGACGATGACGAAATCGTGGTGATTGCCGAAAGCGGGTTGGTTTGTACCATTTGCAGGACTTTCTGCATTCATGGCCAACTTTCCAAACGATCAATGGTAATAGCATACCTTGAGCTTACGTTGATTCTTGCAGATGTTAGGAACGTTGTTATGTGAAATCAAGTTAATTTCACATGTTCCTTCATTCCTCTGTCTCCTTAGCTGCACAGAGAAATGATGCAAGTCGGCCGCAGACGGTTGACTACGACGTTGTTTTCGTCTTTTGTGGCTTGACATGGCATTGGTTGCGTGGTACTTCGTGCTCCAGGCCAATACATCGTTGTCGCGGTGGGTTAAAGCTTCGACATGCGCCTCCAGCTGTGAGATTTGTTCCTGTAGAACGACTGAAGGTGTGTAGGTGGAGTTCGGAATCGAAAAGGTCATTGTTGTTCTTATCATGCCCACACAACCAGAAAATGGCAGGTAGCTCATGCTGACTTGCGGGTGTCATCAGTGTAACGTATCGAAGTAGTTTGATATATGCGTATTATGCCGCGATGGTGACTATATAGTTGCCGTGAGTGGCTTAAACTTTAGTAATCTATCCGACTCTCTAGAAATACGTCTCCACCCCAACTCACAGGGGGCTTTGAATCGAATCAATCACAAGGGTAGCCTATGTTGCCATCACGAGTGTAGTCAGTGTAAAGTGTCGGATCCATAGTGAATGCGCGACGCACACAATCGAGGCACATTCGAATTACGTGATAATTACAACATGAATATAAACATCTCAAAATATAAAACTAACCAACAAACATGTTGCGGTGACGCCACAGAAGTATTGCTTCATGGCAGATAAACACACCGGCGTCGATGCCCAGCCCACACAGAAAGAACCTTCTGAAAAGCATTTTATTTATGGTGTACATTGTACTTTTGATGGTTTTCATTTGTCGTTAAGTTTTTACCATGTCTGCATAATACAAAATTAGAAACTTGTTAAAACCTTACTGTTTACAGTTTTTCACTTTTCCAAAGGAAGGTAAGTGTTATGTGACGTTCGCCATCCTGTCCGCTAGGTAGCGGCTGAACATCACGTTTATTTGCCCAAAATTTGACTCTCCGCGTCAAGCTATGCCTGTGCTTCAACACATGCTATTTGCCAATAAAATAATATCAAGTTGGACGCAGTCGTGTATCCGGAACAACTCAACAACATATATTTAACGTAATGTCCTTCATTACGCTATAGGTTAATGTAATGGGTTGAAAAATGTTATTTGGCGGAAAAATGTTTGTGTACTTTTTTACCTTATACACCATAGGTACTACATTAACACATGTTAATGTAGTATTAATGATTAGGGATTGGCAGATGCGAAACCGAATAGATAAGCCGAATATTAACCTAATGCGAGATTCGTGCAAACCCAAATATCACAATTTTTACCAAAGATTCCTCAAGTAATTATGGCTGGCTGCTGCTAATCTTTTATTTCAATGACAAATTTGTTATTAGTGTTTTCAGTGTAACTTGTAGTCATAAGTATTATATGACACCCTGATTATTATATGTCCCAAGTGCATAGCATTGCTTTGTATTAAAACAAATTTCACATTGCTTAATACAGCAAGTATTTTCTATATCAGGGGCGGGCAACATACGGCCCGCGGGCCGGATCCGGTCTTACATGATAATGTGGACTGCGGCCACATTCTGCCGCAATCCCTGTATTGCGACACTGAATAAGTCCAAGTTTGCCAACCTGAAAAAGATGGCCATGAATCTACTTGTTCTGTTCGGGTCTATATACATTTGTGAGCAAACATTTTCGACCATGAACATTAATAAGACAAAGCTGCGTTCCAATCTATTCAGGAATCCGGCCCGCCAAGTACTTCATTTTCTCATATCAGGCCCGCCGACCGAAGAAGTTGCCCGCCCCTGTTCTATATGAACTACATTGCAACGTAAATGTTTCTAAAACTGTAAACTTTGTCAAACATATTTGATAAATAAAAATACAATAAAATAAACATAACCTTTCATAAGCAATGGCAATACCATGTAAAATGTCGCCTAAGATTCATATCTTATATATATATAAATTTTGTCTAAAACTTGAAATGTGGTTTTCCAAAACCAATAAAGCAAATTTCATCTTAAACCAAACACTACTACATTACAACACATACATCATTAGATTTGTCTTTTTGTCTGTTTTGACAATGCAGAGCAAAATCTTCTTGCAACTGTTTTTTGTAAAAGTTATGGCACCAGTCAGCAGCACTACTTCTGGAATCTGGTTGACTGGATTCTGTTGCAGTATCTGAAATATTAAAGTCATCATGATGATCATGTTCGATTGAAAATGTTGACTTTGCAGCTTTAACTCTTGAACTTGTCTTAAACCATGGTCGAACAAATGATGAATTTTCTCCTTTCTGCCACAATGCTACATTGTCTTCATGTTGAAAAGACTTTTTATGTGCAAGCAATGCTTGATATGCTTCACTTATTTCTGTAAATGCTCTTTCTGACTGATGGTGCTTGTTTCTATCAGGATGTACTTGAAAACTTCTCTTGTAAAAAGCTTGTTTAATTTTTTGTTCAGATGCTGTAACTGGAACCCCTAAAACATCGCAAAAATGCTTTACTTGTCTTTGAGTCAATGGAACATTTGGCCGAGTTGACATTGGTAGAAAAATGCCCTTAAATGAAACATGCTTTGCAGTGTTACAAAACAAATTAGTGTGCAGAATAGTTTGATGAGCAATGGCATACTTCCATTTGCCACAACTCATTTTTATTAGGTTGTCATTAAGCGCCTTACGTTTTATTTAATTAATCTGACACAACCTGGAGCCCCATGTCTAAGGTTGCAATAAATGCCTACAAATAAATGATTTACTTCAGATGATTAAATATAATTGAAATAAGAAAAAAATTCTGTTACACTTTTGGCAGCTAAGGTCAACCACCAAGAAAGTTGTAAACTCCACCAATGTTTCATCTACTTCATGTAAATTCAATACAAACTATAAATAATGTAAGAACTGTTAAACTTCGGTATGAAAAACAATGAATTAACTTCAAGATTATGAAGTTTCCTGTGTGCAGTTGTCATAGTGCAAAGTTTGCCCTGTAAAAACACTTGGTTAGTAACTTATTGATTTACCAACATAAACGGTTGGTTACTGAAATACGTGCCAACACAATAAACGTTGCACATCGTTATCAGTTAAAATCAACAATCAGTGTTATGAGTTGCAAAATAACGTCATTCTACCCCTTTTCTTCAGAGGCGCCGCAAACTATTTAAAGATGCAAACTGCAGAGGCAGTATTGCACCAAGGGTATTTCCAATAATCTTAGGCAGTGTCTATTTCACCTGCAACCGGTTATTGAATTTGCAAAAAAAGTTGTTTATGCGAGCCATGACCTCTCTAACCTTGACCCAAGCTACAGGAACCCATGATCTCTCTGATAATCCTAACAACCCAGGTTTCAACTTCTAGAAGCCAATGAAGCTATGACCTCTCTAAATTTGGATCGTGACTTTATTTCATACGAATACAGGTAATGAATACAGTAGCATTCTGGTGTCATACCAAATTTGTTCCAGGCATCGTGACGTAGGGAATGGGCATGACTCAGCAGAAGTTTCCTGCTGGAAAACCTGGAAGATTGCTTTCGATTTCAGGAAAAACTTATTTGTTTACTGCTTTACAAACTTAACTTCCAACAAGAAAAAAAAACATACAAAGTTACACGAAAGACAAGAATTTTGACCGAAAAACTTGTGCTGAGTCATGCCACGGACAACCCTAATTTACGGAATGAAGAAACTAAGGTACGCAACACTAAATACGGAAAGTGAGAAATTACGGAATATTTTTTTTTCAATTTTTGTAGTCAGTGAAATCGCAAATATACGTGGTATATTATTTAGCTTAACCTGTTAAATCTAAACAAATATTTTTGTCGCAAAGTGTTCGTAACTTTCCAAAATCTTTAGAAAAGGTTTCTGTCGGTGCAATCATTTATTTATTGTAGTTTTTACGGTATGAAGAAACTGAGAAACGTGACACTAATTTAGTGAGAAATCGCTAATCCGATTTTGGTGAAATTTGTACCATTCATCTTAGAAAATCGAATAAAATTATTTAATAACCCAACAAAAAAAAATTGTTTCCAAATATTGAAATTTTTTTTCCAATTATAATGAAATTACCCGCATTCTATTGTTCATGAATTTTTTCTTGCTTTGTTAACGCCGTTGTTGGTTGTCTGGCAATTAGTTATTTTTAAAGTTCTAGTCATAAAATGGTGTCAGACTTCGAACAATGTACTGCTATGGCGGCCCTGGTGCAAACGAATCTATCTTAAACACCGTCCATGGACGATTAACAAAAACGTCCATCTTGCATAAGAGCGTCCATGGACGCTTAATCTTCGAAAAAAACTTCCATGGTTGATCTCGAAACTATTGATTTAAACTTATCGTAAAATCTGTCCATGGACGCTTATTTTGAAAGATTGCTTTAAGCCTATCTAAAAAAACACCGCCATCGATGGATGACTAAGCGAAAACGTTCGTTTTGCGTAAAAGCGTCCATGGAGGATCCGCAGATTGCGTCGTGTCCAGCTTTTACCCGGTGCCGTTTTGAACCTTGTATTGAGCTATGGGAAAACTTTGAACAAGTTTCCATCATGGTTGAATAAGAAGGTAGACTAATATTTCAGTTAATAACTTCCTAACAAAACGGAATTTTGCATGACAAGTCACTTTTTATAGCAATTATTAGTAAAATTTCCAAAATTTGGAAGTTTTGATTCTTGACCAGCAGTCCTCTAGCCAGGATGCGTGCGATTCGTCTGCCGAAGGTCAGTTTGATGTACATTATGAACACGCCAAAAACGGAAAGTCAAAGTGAAATTGCATTTGCCATGGTTTCGATATTTCAAGATGTGTATTTGCTCCATGCCAAGCTGAGGTTAAACTGAATTTAGGTCGCTTGACTGTAAGTCATTTCAAATATCTTCGGCGTAACTTACGTGGAGTGCACCAAAATTCAGCAGGGTTTCTGTGAAACCCTAGTGTTTCACCAAACATGTAGAGTTGCTTGGTGAGCGTTAAGGTTTCCTTGGCTGGTGCTTTTTAATCTATTTTGACAGATTAACGATGCTCAAATAAGAACAAAATAAATTTCTGTTTTAACATACTGGTAGGAACTGTACATAAGCTGACTCTAATTTTAATGTTTTTCTTTATATATTGCATTTTATGCAAATTGTGTCTTTGGAAAAGCAAAAAAGTGTGCAATTTGCAGGCTACCAATATTGAGGGTCTACTGCAGAAGTGCACAACAATAGGATGCATTTGTATACTACTCCAGCTACTCAAATTGTCACGTCATCTGGTTGTACACTTCTGCACTAGACCTGGTATTGATTTCTAGAGGTAGACTCTATACATGTTTTCTAATTTAATCAATTCTTACATTTTCAATTATCATGCATGCTTTTTGTTTTTAATCTGCAGTGTACAATGTAGTGGTTTTGCATCATTATGTTAACTTCTATGCTTAAATGTCATCGTAACAAGCAACAAGAGTTAAAGCGAAGTCAGGAAGAAAAACGTCAAGATGTAGTAGCTGCACTGTATAAGTTTAATGAAGGTGTCTTGTCGGAAATAAACAGTGGGTACGAATACCAATTTCCATATACAGGAAATGTCCTCGATACAACTTTGTTGTAACATTGTTATAGTTGTTTTGCTGTTGAAATCGGTCTCTTATTAATATTATACTTGTTTAAGATATTTATTATAAAATGTTTGAATTATCAGTAAGCTTATTACATGTTTAGAGTTTCGTCGTCATATGTAAATCAATGTCAAATAGATGCTGAAATGAAGCAGCTACAATCTCAAACAATCCGCTTCACCAAGTTGACTAATCAGTGGGCTACCCAGTTAAATGGATTTTACACTGCATTGAAGGTAACATTGTATCAATATAACAATGCCTTGTTTTTAATATTTTGATTTGCATACCAAAAGAAAAGCCAGAATAACTAAATCTATAATCTGTAGAGTTTGTAATCCTTGTTTTATGTAAACTCCTATGAACGACTAAATCAGAAGTCTGAAACATGTCCGTTTTGAAAAATAAGATGTCGACTCGATAGCCAAGTGGTTCGAGGGCTGACCTTGCAGTTAATGCGACTCAGATTTCGTGTTCGATACCCAGTGGTGCCATAGTATTGTAATTCCCTTGAACAAGGCATTAATGACACTTGCTCCTGTTGTCTTGTTGACACTTGTCCACACTGGTGGACAGTTCTAAATTCGGGCAATCATAAAAAAACCAAAATAAAGAATGTTGTGACGATCGAATCATGCACAAAGGCCAGCTTGGTATCCTGGGCTCGAGTGATGAGTAATCATCGTTTGGTTTAAGTCTTGCAAAGATTTTCCTCCGTCCGAGATTAAACATTACCATACCAATACAACATGAATATATCTGCTCTTGTTGTACTATTGGTATAACTCATCATTTTTAACTTGTTATTCAGGCATGTTGATATTTTGTTTGTTCTTGATTATCCAGTTAAACATATTACACGGGGAAGTTTCAATGACAATATAGTTTATGACCTATTGATTTAATCTGTGTCAATTTTGACTTGTCAACTAGAGTTTTGTGTATTGCAATGAGTAGAAGGCAAACGATGTAAGTGTTATTTTATGTTGCGTGTGCAAGGTAGCACTTGTAAAACTAGTAATCATAATGGATTACTGTTCATCGCATTTAGCAATAAATATCTTTCTGCTAATATTGGTTTTGAAAATATTTTTAATGTAATTTTTATGTTTCGAACTCAGGAAATTGGGGACGTTGAAAATTGGGCTTCTGGCATAGAAGAAGATTTAAAAACTGTTGCAAGCTCTCTAGAATACCTTCACAAGAGCAACACAACATTATCTACTCAAAGTATCGAAATAAAACCAGATGCCTGAAGTTGTTGGAGTTTCAACAGTTGGCAATCTTATTATACCAATTGCTTAACTATGTGCAATGTTACAATGTATTACACTATTTAAGCGCATTGTAGAGAAAGAATTACTATTAAATACTTTTTTCAATATTAATAACCAGTGGTGGACTTCATGGCAACTTTTCACTTGGAAGTTGCTGATTGGACCTACAAAATGCCTACTATCCAGATAAATTGCTTAAGACTTGGCAAGTATTTTGGCGTACAAAACTAGTCAGAGATCAGTCAACCAGTCAATTTATTTTTCGTCAAAAGCCCGGTGGGACAAAAAGCCCGTTGTCACTAACATGCACTATACGACGGGAAAGAGTGACAAAGCTGAAGGTTTAAAACATGCTCAAAAAGTAATTAGGTAATATTTGCTGGTATGATTCCTAAACCCGTGGTTGGTTAAACCTGTGCTAACTGACAGTGTTCTTACTAGATTCTTTTGGTTGTAATAAATTAACTATTAGTACTTGATCGATTGTTCGTTAGTCTGACTTCATTGATGTGTGTGTTCGTTAAACACTGATAGACTAGTTGGGCATCACAGTACGATAACCAAACTGACAATGTTTTTTAATATAATATTATTGATACACAACGAAACGGTTATTGCTTTCAGAGTACAAAGTAGAGATGCATTCAGTATTACTACCAATGCTAGTCTGAAACAATTGACAACTAGCACGTTGAACCCTGTTGTAACGAATGACGTAAATCGGAAGTAATAAGGAACGTGTTGAGTATACTAAACTAAACCTTCCATCGAATCACTATATCATCGGAAAATAGTTGTTGTAGATCGTAGTTCGAAAATCGCACTTCCGTAACCGTTTTTCGGCTACACAACTTCAGAAAATAGGCATTTAGTGTCCGTTTGCGCAAGTTCTGCTTTGTCACTTCGGTGGCCATTAGCCGTCTCCCAAAGTTGAAATTTATATTTAGCTTAATTGGAAAAATTTACGCTAGTAGCAAATTAAATGTTAGGTAACCGGAGATTGCGTTAAATTCAGCCAAACATTTTCGGTTACCCAAGCAAAGTTATAGTCGAAAAATGAAGAAGTAAATTCACTAATTACGTCATGATTTTTCACACTGTAGCGATTAGCTTTGTTTAAGGAATGGGTTGTGAATGGCCTACAAACAAACAGTGGGCACTACTACTTAGGGTTTAGGCTACTTGAAATTAGATTTAGAATAAAAGAACGATTAAATTAGGTATAAGCACGAGGTCAATAACATTTAAATTAGGTTAACAATAAACAACGAAAAATAACTTCGAACACTGTACAAGTTTTTTTATCGGTAATAAGCCAAAATAAAAATTTAATACAGCATTTTCCCGAAGAAATCGTATCTTTCAAGGTAATTAGATGACGCGGTCGCGGCTCGTTGATAAGCGATTAGGAGAGCCGAGAATGTGAATGGGTTTGCAAAAAAATGATTTTAGCTGTGTTATGTCTACTTGACCTGTTGTTACGTCATCATCTGATACATGAGGTTTCGTGCACAATTATGACGTCCTATGTGAAATCCGCTGACAAGACCATTTGGCAACCGTCCCGTGGATGGTTGACGAAGCAGGGTTCTACTGAATATTTAGTTTTGGAAGAATATGTAGACCTCCGTATAAGGTAAAAAAATCGTGAGGTTTTGCAAGTTGGTCTCTTCCTCAAAAAAACTTTGTTGACAATTAGAAAAAGCAATGCTAATGAATAGAAACATAGTTAATGTTCATCCAATTAATTTAATGTCGAACTTTCAAGCTTTAAGCGGTGGCCTTGCTTTACGTGGTTATTTTTTATTGCATTACGTAAATTTCGCAAAACAAAAGAAACTGTTCTACATTGTTTTTGGTGGTGCCTGTAAGTTGCTGGAGCTACAAATATAGCTTAGAGACTGCATCAGTAGAAAAACATAAAAAAATGCATGTTGGCTTGAATAAAAGTTTGCTCGTTTTTTTTTCTTAGAGGCTCGACTACGTTCTAGTAACATAATAGCACTATTCACGGCACAGTGTGAATCGTATGATGGTTTGATAAATAAACGAACTCGCATTCCGTAAAAACATTTATGTGTAATAATCCTTTTCTAATAATCCGTAAATGATTAGAAGTTCCGATGTACGTTTTGTAATTTTTTTAGTTTATTCCATTTCCTTTGTAGATACTCATTCTTTTGCAGTATATTGCTGCTGACTTGTAATTACGTGCTTGCGTAATAAGTAGGCCCAGTCGCTAGTAATAAACACAAAATAATTATGGTTGATTCTTTATATTATTCAACACGAAGTAGAGACTAATTTTGTTTGATAATAATACGTTTTAATCAGGGTGAGGAGGGTGACAGCAAAAGTTTTAAAAAACTGGTTCTAATATTCTTGTGTTTATTCACCTTGCTAAAAAATTCTAGATTTTTACGCATGAAAAACGCCTCAAAATAAATTGTATTCTCATATATTACGTAGAATAGCTGCCAATTTATAATTTACATTTTTGAAACGCAGTACACAACACTTTTTAACGTTGTTTACGGTGCTCGTAATTGGTGAAATAATGAAGTTAATCGGAAATTAGTTTCCAGGCTGAAAAGTAGTTTTTGGCGCTATTTGTCACACGTTAGAGTAGAACGTAGATTACATGAGTAGGGGAGAATCTTGCCTTGTGTGTAAACTGCTTAATCCAAAGGATTCGTTTTTATAAAAAGACCAGCAACTGTTGTTAGCAGGAAAGTGCAGTTCGTGAAGTTAAATATGGAAATAAGAGTAATAGAACTAGGAGCAGAAGCTTCTGACATGAGCAACAAACAAGACGATGTTGCAAAACCTACCAGTTGGTTAAAAATTGTAAGTGCCCTAGCGGTTATCTTCCTTGTACAGAGCAAAACATATTTAAATCAAACCACAATGACAACAGCAACATTTTGCGACAACTAGTCGTGTAGCTACTGTACGAATGGCAAAATACAGGCTTCAGCCACAGTCCGGGACCACACTTAGCTCAGAATCTTACAATTCTTCGTTTCATCCCATGAAGTGATTAGCTTGTTAGCAAGCTGTTAGCAAAGTAACTTGTCCACGAACCATTAGTTTAACCATGGATTTTGCAGACTATGATCATATTGATCAGCGACCAAGTTTTACTCTTCACTATACTCCATCATCATTTGTTCCAGTGTTGAATCTTCCCATTCATTGTTAAATTTCTTTTCTTCCGTGAGATTGCTTTTATCTTCCTTTTGAGAGTTGGGCATCGACCAGTTAGGAGCAAATTTTGTGACGTTTTTGTCCTGATTGTTCTGCTGCCGAGGTACTTTCTCGTCTGCAATTAGTCCAACACAATGTTAAGCGAAAAATACAACAAATATTACTGATGTTTTCGTTGTTACCTTTCAGTATTTTTTGACTCTCATCGAAGTAATGATTTGGATGTGTCACTTGAAAACTAGAGTCTTCAAGCTGAAGTAAAAATGAAGAAAATTATAAAAAAAATCACAGAAGGGCATTAATGTAACGCCCATGTGCGTAACATTGTTCAACAAAAAATGAATCTGTACTAAAATGTGTATTGTAAGGTAAATTTAGGGTGCTCATTTCAAATGCCATTCCCATCAGTTTTAATTAGTAGTAGTTGTAAAAGTAAGTTATTCATTTATGCTTAATACCGTTTAAATAAAATGCAGTGTAAGCTACATTAGCACTTCTCCCCACCCCACATTGCAAAGTTAGTGTGAAACTGTTGAAGGTGTAATTTTACAATTTCATAAATGGAAAGCAACCATAATACTTTCCCATGATGCTCTTTCCGGTGTCAAAGTGTTATCTAGCGTTCAATTTCTTGCTTTGAAAAGTTACTGAGTTGAAAGCGATTTAGGGATTCGCTGCTTTTCTAGTTCTAGCAAGTACAACAGAATTCGTTTATAACGGCTTTGTTTATTATGTTAATTTGCCTAATAAAGTCACAAAATTTCTATCTTTTGCATAAATTGAAGGTCGCCTATAGCGGCACACTTTTATTGTACCGAGACGTATTTTGTTCGTTTATGACGGCACTTAAGCGAGGTTACCAACCCTGCTATGAATGATAATTACGTATTACGTAACAAGCAGTACTACACAAATAACATTTCCCTGTGGATTATTGTAACAGGATTTACTGTGCTGGTGTTTTCTGCGTGAGTTTTGCCAATTTGTTGGTTTTCCATTACACTAACAAACCTGACAGGATAAAATAATTTTTCTTGAAGACAATTTTGGAATAGTTTATCTTAATTCGTCCAGATCGTCAGTTCGTATACAGGGAAAAATCTTTGCAATCCCCTATGACCTAGAGGAGGTGATATAGGCTAACTCTACTGGACTTGGATATAAAATGGTGTTCATATAAAATAAAGAAAGGCTGATATAGTAAAGCTGATGAAACTGCTTTCATGTAAGTTGTGAAATAATGTTGACTTGAAATCTGGAAATTATGCCGCTTGCAATTTTTGATTACATTTCTGTTCATTGTTGACTATCATACGCGTGCTATGTGTCCAAATGTTTTATATGTCAGTGTTTGGTCACAACTTGTAGTATCGGTGAACGATAATAACTGTATCACGATTATGACTGTTTGCTTGGGACAGTTTGCTGTCTGGGAAGTGGGAAGTACGCGAACATCCTCATTCACTAGGAGTCAGATACCATAGGAAGCCAATTCTTATCTTCGAGAAATAAATTGGTGACCCCGGATTCGTGCGAACCCAAATATCGTGTAGGTCAACACGAACGAATATCTAATCTATTTGTATCAACATCAAATGATAAATTCCATTAAGTTGCCAAAACCTCCCTTGTTACATGGCTTAATCGCTAAAAATAACTTCGTTTAAAAAAGTATTGCTTAAATGGGGATCTAGAAAGCATGTGTATAAAAAGTTATCTTTGTCTAATGCTGCAGGCGTAAAGAAATTCATTTTTTGTAATTATTTCGCCAATAACGTATGTTGTTCTGTATGCGTTCAACACTGATAAGTCGCCCGATAAATTACGTAATACTTTTTGTGTAGTTACATATCAAAAATCATCAATTACAGTCAGTAATACTACATGTGTTTGAAAATGGCTGCGCAATAACTCAGCAGATGAAAGACAGCTATAACAATCCGTAAAGAAAAGTGTAAATTGCAATTTTATCATAAATAACTTATTTACAGGTACTTTTATAATGCCTAAATAGTTCTTACCTTGTGTGTATATTCAAAATATTTTTGACATGCAATTTGAAAATGCTGTCCTTTCACTAGGTCAGTAATTTCATCAATGACATCATTTGACGTCTTGTAACTGCGCAACTTTTGCCGCAAAAGATCAGGTGAGGTATGCTTAAATGGACAACCTTGAAAAGCAATTATACTTTCAAAATCAAAGTATTCATATTAACTTACCTTAAATTAATCTTTGTCGTAATTCCAGACTGCAAATTAACATTTATCCCACTTGATACATGACTAATTCTTTCGCAAAACATTTTAAATAACTGCAAAAACTTGTAGAAAAAATGTCAACTGAAAATCAATAATGTTGACTTAATATATTCTGTGCAATTGAAGCTACAGAAGGAGACTGGTCAAGTTTAGATTGGGTGGCGTAGATAACTTAGGATACTAATTGTAATGGAAGAAACATAAAGCATGCAATGGTAAGCAAAATGAATGGATTTACAAACTATGGTCAAGTCTGCTGCATATATGAGTGAAGAAAAGCAATAGCATAGAACAGGGGTGGGCAACCTTTTTGAACCCGAGAGCTGCTTTGGTTGTTAAATTTTTACTGACGAGCCAAGTCATAAGAACTTATGATGTCATAAATAGTTTATGTCGTTTAATTGTTCCATATCTGCATTCCTCAATCGAAAAATATCATTAAATTTGGATAATTAACAATTTGTCATCAATGCTGGCCTAAATAAGGAAAAGAAAAAGAGAGAAACGTTCATAAACAGTACTCTTGGTAGCCTTTACAATTTTTTTGAAATTTTACGATTCGACTAGAAGAGCCACAAAAAACATGCCGGAGAGCCGCATGCGACTCGCAAGCCGCAGTTTGCCCACCCCTGGCATAGAATAACATTTACAGTTTGCTAACATAAATGAGCGTTACGCAATTTCTAAGCTTATATAACTTCCCAAATATCCTGGATTGTTGTTTATATATCTGCGAAAAATTAAAACTGTCATTCGTCATTTCGTTTTCATATAAGTTTGACAATGTACTCTTGAGCGCTATATTAGATAAAACGATATTTTCAAGGTATCAGAAACTCATTCCAGACAAAGGCCGAGCAAAATTCTCAGCAAAACAAGTCACGCTTTCCATTAGCATTATGATTCACATCGTGTGGCAACTCCACAATTAGGCAATCATAAACTCCACTCAAAGATATGAACTAGGATTTTGATCCATATTGGTTTACAAATTGCAATTTGAGTTCTAATAAGTAATTAATCCCTCTAGTCTAGTCTAGTTTTTGATCTCCACTTTTGGTATTGAATTCTAATAATGGGATATAACTACTTATCATTGTCAGCCCATAGCGTTATCAAATAAACCAGAATACCATGGTGATCCTGGGCAGCTGGCGGATTCTTCGTAATGATCGTCATGCAGCTATATGGTGTGTAGTTGGTACGTTTTCCTTCTTTTCCATAATTATGGCGAATATTGTATGCATGTTCTTTATCAAACTGCAAAATTGCATAGCAAAACAAAACAGGCTTGAAATCCTGAAGGATTAGGTCTAAAGCAGTAACAACCACGAAAAGTAGTCGTTTGTCAGCTTGGCGATGTAGTTACAGGGCAGGGCGTTGACTCGACATTATGCAATCTGGGCTAAATACTTGGTGATCATACATCGGTGTTGTAAAGCCCTTGGGCAAGGCAATTGCCAATGTTCAGTCCTGGTAAACAGTGCTACGTTCAACCAGGACTACAAAAAACTAAAACAAATGAATAGAAATTTCATAAGTCAAAAAAGTGCACAGACAAGCTTAGTAACCGAAGTTTGACGGATGTGAAATCATTACAATTTTTGAGTCAAAGAAATAATTATTTATAATCAGTGAAGAAAAGATTGAGATTTTGCAGATGAAATGAAAATTTTCTGGTAAATATATATCACTTTGCAGACATTTTTACCCAAAATTCTTGGAAAACTTTAATATTTTGCATTTACCTTGTCTTCTCCAATGCCTTTACCCAGTTCCTGACGCCAAAACTTCAGAGACTCTTCCAATGTAACTCCAATTCCTTTCAGAAATAAACCATATTGCATTCGACCCCAATGACGTAAATGATGAGTGTCTTTAAGTGCACGATGCAGTTGTCGCATACAAAGAGGATAAGATGTTTGCGACATCTGTACAGAAGAGAATTCTACAACTTCTTGGCTTTAAACACATTTTATACAAAATAAAATTAACTAACGTCATCCAGATCATTAACAGAAACTTTTCCTTCGTTGCGTTTGGGGTCATACGCAGTTGAAAGAGCATTCTTGTTGAAGGAGCATAGAATGGGAAGCAAACGATCATCTTCTTCTAACTCTGGCAGAGATCTTGCTGTAAGCTTTGCAGAAATAACGTCAATAAAATAATTTCCATTACAGATAAGGACGGATTCCAACACTTATTTACTTGAAAATGAAAATAATCTAAATATATTGAACATAGCAAGCAAAGTTAATTCAAATAAAGTTTCTCACTGTTAATGCTTTCGACAAGTGTTCTCGAAACTGATTGCTTATGATAGACAGAAACTCTTTTTGTGGAACAAAGGCATCACCCTAAAAATAGAGACAATAAAACAATAATATTTACTAACATGATTGTATTTCGTATGGCTAAACTATTACCTGATACAAAAACACTCTTCTTGAGCTGACAAGATTGAGCACTTCCACAAAGGGCACACGATAAAAAAATGTCTTTTCAAGTGCAGCCTCTGTTACCTCTAAGGATATTTTGGTCAAGAAGGGTCGAAAACGCTCTTTTTCATCGTCTGATATCTACAAATTGTATACAGTGTTTCTTGTTAGGTTCGAATATTAATAATATAAACTTGGTATGGTGATGGCATGATACCAATATTTATTCTCAGACTGAGAAAGTTTTTGCACAATTTGAATTCGTCAATGATTTCGTATGAGTTGTATGAAAAATATTTGAAAATAAAACCCTTTTAGTTTGGCATATGAAATTCTTAGCTGCTTAGAAATGAATTGTTTCAAAAAATGTCAGACTTGAGTTGAATTATGGTAAAAAAATTATTAGATGAAAGTGGTCTTTGCACAACTTATTTTGACAGCGATTTCTCACTGCTTGAGCCATGGTTAAAGCGATTGACTGAGTGCATTTTCTGATTGTTGTATTTTTTGTCGGCTTTTTTTTGTAATCTTTGAGTCTTTGCTTCCAGAATCAAAGAAAATAACTTGATGTCCTAATTTGGTGGTTGGAATTACTTAAAAGTCAGTTTTAACTGCACTCTTGAAACTTTATCACTTTCTAGTAATTTCTACAGAAGTTGAAATACTTGCCACAGAGTTACCGTTTCTTCTAGTAGAGTTTGCCAGTGAATTGTCTTTCCTGTCACATAATCAATATAGCTTTTATAGGTGCTCAGATTTTGTTTGATGTGTTATCGTTTGGGTATATTGAAATCAACAGTGTTTCCAAATTTAAATACTTTTTTAAAATTTGGGGTCACTTCAAATACATCGTGGAAAATATTAACAACAAACATTTTGTTTTGTGTAATTACCAGGAGCTGCTGAATCCAGACTTGTAGAAAGTTTTGTTTATACAAAAAATATTGGTACCAAGAACCAACAACGTATTCAATTACTTTTTTGAAACGGTACTACTATCAACCATCGATACTGTTTATACCTTTTTTACCAAGTAGTTAAGTACTGTTAGCAACAGCACTGTTAAAGCACCAACTAGCCAACATCTAACAAACAATACAAATATCACGGCATGGCTTAAAACAGCCTTAACATATCCTGCTAAAGAGATTCACATACTGGTGTGTAAGTTAAGTTGTTTTGGCGAAGGAAGGACTGAACACTATTCATGCTCTCCTGCAAAAATCTAAACTTGAATAGGTCCAATTCCTTTTCCAAAAACCAACGCCGCAGTTCTTCGCTATAAAAGAACATATATGACTTTTTTTAACCTAAGTTAAACTTCATACATTTAACGTGATATCAGTATATTAAAAAAATAGTTACACAAAACCTTAAAAAATAATGAGTTTTGTAAAAGTATAACATGACTAATTTACGATTTGCAATATGCAAGCCGCAGAATAAAGTGGGAAATATGATCACGTCTTCTCCATTCCAGTTCAGCTTCACTAACATCCCTATCTCCACCATTCTAAATAGTATGAAAGAATGTTATAGTAAATCAATAGCAATTTCTGAAAACTGTGAAAATCCTTATATTAGTACCTGCAATAAAAAACCTGGATAGTTCTTTCTTAAAAATTCTGTAAGCTTTGCATTATATGTTTGACTGTTCTTTACAGCTGATACTGATAAAGAGTCCAGATAATGAAGAACTGCAAATAAGAATTGACAGATAGTTTACACAGCATATAGTTAATGAAAAAATCTTTAACAAAATTGGGTTAGTGTTAACATTAAACTTGCCTTTAACCCGTTCAAATGCAAATGCTTCAAATTCTTGTAACGTTATGTTCATGGTAGGTGGATCATTGTACATCATAAGATTATGCGGATAAGAGCAGTCACTTTAAACAGAATAAAAGTAAATGAACATAATAACGTTGGGCATGTATATACCATTATGGTACAACCACAAAAACATTTTAACTCAACTGTAAATTAAGTTTTAAATAATTTTTAATGAAGCAGAATTAGCTAACAGTGAATTATCAATTTTTTCTTATTTTATGATAAACGAGTATGGTTGAAGTGGCTTTAAAATCTTTACACAGAAAGGATGTTCCAAATCGAACATAAATCCTGACATCAACACTTTTTGTTATTCTAATGAATTCAAATCTTGAAGACAGATTGGGGTCAAATCCTCCAATTTTGTAAAAAGCAAAAAAATGAGAATGAAACATCACAACTTCCGTAGTTGTTTAGTTGACTTTTAAAAACTGTAACGTGTTTGAGAGTGTGTCATAAATACGTACAGGCAAATTGATTTTTATCAATGATCACCAATTTGGTAACAACTTTATGCAAGGTTTGCCTTGCTCATGAAGTAGTTTGATGAAGGGTAGTGGTCAAAATTACCAGATTCGAATTCGCACGGATATAAAAATTTATTGTTTGTATTTTCACTTTTTCAATTTGGCATGTGTCTGGTATACCAGAAACACTACACCAATAACCAGCATGACGATGTTACAACTTCTAATACTTGTAAGTTGTAACAATACAAAACAATCTTCCATAAAAAATACAAAAAATTAAATCAAAGCAAGTGTCTACTGTTATGCAGTGAATATCATATCTGCCTCATGATCATGTTTTGCATTTCTTATTAAAATTTAGCTAAATGTAAAAACAATTTCCTATGGGTAGGGATGGCCAAAGTAAAATTTCGAATACACAGGTATTCGAATCCAAATTGTGTGGTGTAACGAATCCTGGGATTTGAAAAGTCTTTTTTATATATGTACACCTATACTTTGTTTCACCTTTTCACGCCCACTTACATTTTTTTCCTTCCTGCAAAAACGAACGACATGCACATGTATAAACCAAAGCGTTACCATTTTCTTCTTTATCATTTCAACATAATTTGCTTACACACTTTTAAGCTGTGATTATTTTTGCGTGGATAGATAAGAACAGAAAAGTTTGGTTGTGATGACATAGTGGCCTTACGATCATTAATTAATCATGCATTGGATGCATGGCCAAGGCATGATTGATCTTGTGTAACATCAAGAATGGTTTTGGCTAAGCCCCAAGGTTTGATTATCTATATGTCATTATAAGTTTATTTGTCATTACGTCATTTATTTGGTTTATATGTCATTACTTGGGTAAATGTCATTATCTTTTCACTTGTAACAAACAAATGTGCCAAGTTACGTCAAGCTCACGTTTTGCTCAATCGTAAAGACCCAAAAAAGATGTGACATAGGCTACCGGTATGGAAATAGGTGATCGTTGAACAGACAACTAAACTTATTATCCGATAAAACATTAACCGCATTCCCGCCAACGGATTGTTTAAAAACAAAAGCATTTGTTACAAAACTTTGAGGCCGTGCATACAAACAAAAGACATGTTCGTAAAATGAATTCGTGAGACAAAACAGTAAAAAGCATATCTGCTTTTTATTCACTGTACAGACAAGTTGCAACTCCCAAGCTTTTGCCCAGAATACATTTTGTAAGTGTGTCATCATAGAAACATAGTTCTATGCCATAATTTTGTGGAAACATGAAGTATATTAGGACATTTATAGTTTTTAATGGAATGCTAATGACAAAGTTGATGACTAGAAAAACGCATTTTAATTATGCCAACCGTCGCTAAATTTCTTGGGCAAATTGCCTAACTTTCATTCCTTCATTCAAAGTACTGTAGTATGTAACAATTTTGCACAGTAGAAATAAGTACAGCATATTAGTCCACTGCTGCCTTTTGAGCTTGCAAAATGTGAGCTTATAGGTCTACAGTACTTTTTGGGTTTTAAAGAATAATTTGAAAAATATGCTGCAGAGTGCTGGGTTATTCAGGACTTGGGATTGTTTTGTTTGAATTAAAATGCATTTTGTTAACACTGTTGCAACTCACTAAATAAGAAACGTTTAGATTACAAATTTGGGATTTGAAATTCTACAATTAGCTATCTCTATCGTAGAAACCATTATAATTCTGTTTTGGCCATATCTATCTATGGGTTTAATGACAACTTCACCTTTTCCCCAATTTTTATTAAAAACAAAATACTTTATTATAATTTTTTCCAAAAGCAAGCATATATACCAGGAGTGGCCAAACTGCGGCTCTTTAATGAATTAGCATTGTTGAATTAGACATGCAATTTTCCTGGTCTAGACGAGTTGTTTGATCAGATTATGAAACAATGCGTTCTATCACACGTATTAACAATGGACTCATTATTAGCAATAATCAAATTACACTCCAAAAAGTACATTATTGTACAGAAGTGTGCTAACTTGTACACTGTAGTTAAGTAAACTGTCAGATTGAAGCTGTACGTCAGGGCTGACCTAGTTTTAAGTCTTGGTTACGGTTATAATAATAATTGCAAAAAGAGTTGGTGAAGCCCAGTTGGAGACTCATAGTATCACCACGCAGCACTAATGTTAATCAATAGCTACACTTCTTTGTGAGTGAATAAATTCGTGTTTTTTATTGTGTTTGTGTTGTGGCTCTTTTAAAACTGGAATATGTTATATGCGGCTCGAGCATGAAGCAGGTCTGGCCACCCCTGATATATACCATGAGCAAAACTTTCTTTGCAAAAAGTAATTCTTTATTCCAGGGTTCTCCAATCCCTTGAGTTAGGGTCGCAAAATCAATATTAGGAAAACTGGAGTGCCGACATAATGCATATTGTTGATTTATTTTACTTGTCCTGGTTTATGGTACACAAGCCAATAAACACGGATTCCGTACAGAATGAACACTTATATCCAGGGTTGCCATACCGTCCTTATTTCTAAGATTTGTCCTTATTTTGAAGGTCCATGTCTCGGAAAATATTTTTGTCCTTTTTTCTAAGACACGTCCTTATTTTCACTTGAGTCCTTATGTTTAGGGCAGAGGTTTCTATTTTGGGCATTTCGACGGCATTTCTTCTTTCATTTGCTAGTTATCCTTATTTTTGAGTCCAGTCCAATAACAACAATGCTTATATCTCCCATCTCAGATCTTAAGGGTTTTAGCGCACACTATGGAGATTAAAAATTGATGTAAAACTTGCTCAGGGTGAGTCTGTTGATTTGAGACAAGACTTACAAGTGTGTTACAAATTTGCAAAATTTAACTAAGTGAGGGGCAAGTCCAAAAACAAGAATAGTTAAATGCATTAAATCAAAGAAAAGGTGCCACTAAGTATACTGGTGAAAAGATTTGTACTAATATGTAATGGTTAAGCAGTTATTGCCATAAATAATGGTCACAAAAAATTCTAATTTATCGCTTAATTAGGAATGTTTTCTGTAACAGACAAGTAAATAGTGATGATGAATTCAATGTTTTCTGTCATTTTGTGCTAACCGTATCGATCGTGGCATGGTTATCTGGTACTGTATCAGTTTCAGTTATAGGGACCATTCGAATTTTATGACCAAAATGGTCTGGTCCCGAGGTGGCAACAATAGCGGAGTGTACAGCATTCAAACTTTCAAAAAAAAAATTATTCTAAAATGTTTTAAAATACTAAATTATTCTACTTCGCACATCCCAAATCTCCATATGTATGCTTTCAAAATTGTTTGCTACATAGTACACAGTAAGAAGTCAAGGTCAATAATAAGGAAACCGCTACCTTATTATTTCCCAGTTTACACAAAAATAAATCCCAAATTTATTCAAAATAACTGTTGATCACGCAATGCTTGCAATGATCAAAATATGGATATGATCAACATCCACTCATTCCGGGAACATTTTAATCTACTCTGCAATGATACACATACTCAAGATTTGCATTTAGCTGCAGTCTTCGGTTTCTTCTTCTAACCGCTTGCTTTGGTGTCCCTCCAAATTGCATTCTTCAGTCGCAATAGAGCAAGATAAAGAACACTACATAAAACTTTACCTATAAAATATAGATTATAAGACAAGAGTGGCATGTAGATGAACAAAACAAAACCTTTATTTGCTCCCAGTTTATGCCATTGAGTGTGGTAATAAATGGCAACGTCACAACACAAAGAAATTGATTGAAGTTATAAAAATGGAAACACATTGCTACGAAAAGGCAATTCACATTTAGTACAAGTACAGTAAAAAACAACATACCTAATGTAACCGAAATTGCGCTCAGGACTCGGTCCAGTTTGACGTCAGTATTTTATGACCAATTATATGTTTAGGTAATATAAATGCTGTACAACAAAAGATTATTTCTTTGAAAACATAAAGATGTTTGATACATGATAAATGACGTATATACAATACACATTCGTATTACATACATATGTATATATAAATAAATGTACAGACCATAAAAAATATATAAACAAGACAAAAATTCAACAAACATTGGACAAATAACTGACTGGCTCATTCTTATGTTTTCTGTTTAATAAATTTTTTTCCAGGTGGCACTTAATAAAAATGCAGTGGAAACTTGGCCAGTTGAAATAGCTTCGAAAATTTCCAGTTCAGGGTAATTGCCATGCATTCTATGTTACCTGTAATAATACTACCATGTAATTGTATCATCTATGTTCCTTCCCACTAATCAACGCACCGCTAATAGGTTTATATTTATTAGGCCATGCATGGCCACATGAAAAACACTTGGGCTCTGTTGTGTTTTTAAAGCCCTGTGCTGCACAAAAGTTATGAATACACGCATTACAGTGTTCACAACTCTGTCCATAAAAAACCAACAAATTACAGAGTTTACAACTTTTTACACATCCTTCATGAGCTACAGAAAGGTAATGCTCAAGCTCCAGTATTGACCGAGGTGACATAACAATCATTCCATTATTATCATAAAACCACTGGTCATTTACCAAACGAGAAAGCAGTTTCTTTGCATCACTTTTAGAAAGCTTTGGGGTAAGAGAATCAGCAATGTTTAAGATATCAATAGATGAAGCACATCCTGGATTGTCAGTGTCACTGGAAAGAACAATCAGATCCAAAATTTTTCGAAAAAAATCCATTTCAACACGAGAATAATTACCATTAATAACCAAGCGATTTAAAACGTTTTCAACCATGCTAACCAAAACAAAAACAGTTTCTCCCGTATCTTCTCGTTTACTTTCTCTAACTTTGAAGTGAAAGGAAAGCAACTGAGTATTTATAGTTCCAATAAAATCCTGCAGGGTACTATTGCCATCATCACCAGTAAGTTCACAAAACTTCTCACAAATGCGAGCACATTCTGTATGACTTATTATACCTCTGCTCATAATTGTTTGAAGAAAATATATGTGTGCAGTTTTGTAAGAACTCATTTTATCCGTCTTCTATTCTGGTAAGACATTAATCCTAAATAAACAAAACATATATTTTTAGAACCTTGCAGAAGTTCAAGCTAAAACGAATGGTAAAAAATAGGTGCTAGGTAAGTACAATTTTTTTGGTGAAATAATCACAGTTCACAATTTCTCGCAAAAACCTGCTTATAATTATGATAAAAATCCTAGAGCAGGTAGAGTGCTGTCATAGGCTGTATCTTGCTTTTTTATTTTTTTATACACTGATTATACTATGGGTTAACCACCATTTAATCATTTAATAAAATACAAAAGAAAATACTCTCATAGATGTAAATTAAACTAAGATTATGTTTAGTAACTGTGCAGTTTTCTTTCTCCCCGCCTTTTTGCTCACAAGCAGTTCAATGTCGGGAGTCTGGGAGCGATACTGGGTCAGTACTCTCTGATTATTGTAGGCCTAGTTTTTTGAACTAGGTTACATTTTAAATTAAAATTTATTGACAACCTTGCACTAAAGTACCAGATGGATTATTTAAACTTGCTTTTCACTTAAATTCCAAACCGGTAATTCATTTTCATTGTGTCATAATTAAAACGTTTAATTAATATCGGTCTAGTGGGAATACATTATTACCAGAGGTGGGCAGGTGCAGTATACAAGTGCAAGCACAACCAGATGATGTTACAATTTGAGTAGCGGGGATGACTGTGGTTGTGCACGTATATCGTTTTAAGAAGTAGGCTACGGTTACAAAAGTTCATTTTAATGAAACCTTATTGCTCTAACGTCAACTTTTTCAATGCACAAATATTTATCAAAGTCGCACATGTTTTGACCTTAAGGAACCTGTAGTTGGGTCAGGTTTGAGATAAAAATCGCACTTGAAAGATCATCCTTTATTCAAAAGGTATAGCCTACCGAGTAGCGACAAAGTTTCAAACTACTTTTTGAAACGGTACCGAATACCGGTATCGTAAGTACATTATTTGCCAAGTACCGGTAGCCTACCGACGGGACTTTCAAAGTACCGACTGCATGCCCACATCTGATTAGGCTATTACATTGCATTCAATTAGTACAATCTGCTTGGTGTATGGACACCTGCACTCATGTACCCAAATCAAAATAATTTTCAGTTTCATTATGTCAATTTATGTGTGAGTCTATACACTATTAGGAAAATATAGTAAAAGTCCTAAGGACCCCTAAAAAGTACTCCAGCTATGGGAACCATCACTGTTCGAATTGCAACTTCGCAGTTGGCAAACTTGGACGGGCCAACGTTTTTACCACTGTGGGATTTTCATGTTTTTGGCAAGAGCATGTTTTCCCGCCACATAAAAAGCTCCTTTCCATTTCCACCATAGACATCGGACATATAAACATAATGCCCGACTTGGCAGCCTAAAAAGTGAAGCAAGCATGCGATTGACCAAAAGGCCCCAAGATGTTTAAAAATGCATGGGCGTAAGCCGTTAGGGAACGCTTCCAAAGATTGTTTGCCATAGAGTATTTTTCGTAGAATAAAGGCAATTTTGTTTTGTAAAGCAAAGTGGAAGTGACATATTTATCGCGTTATTTGTGTCTTATTTAGTGTCTGAATATTTGTAAATGCAGCGATAGGGTAGACCTGAAGAGGCTTTGACTTATTTCATGAGTATCTCAACTTATGAGGGTGTCTTCAAATATCTTAACATTTACCTGTACAATTATCTGACTCTATTGTTACGTGCGGTTAGAATACTCTTAATCTTTTGTCAGCCGAAAGGTTTTAATTTTACAACAGAAATAGTTTACAAGAAAAGGTCTTTGTTATAGGTGCTGTACACTTTATCAATATTACAAATAACCAAGAACATAAGTAATACTACTGCTCATAAGATGTCTAATACACGAGTTGCAATCACCATGACTAGCTCAGGCAGTTCGTCTGTTGATTTCGCTGATTCACGCAGTTACGCTCTTTATCTCGATGATTCACTGGATTAAATCTGCTCGCTGGTATAATTGCTAATATAACGTGAAAGCCCTGGGAACGAAAATGTTCAACAAAAAAAGGCGCTGCGATTCGTTGCAGCTGCAACGGGCCAAACAATATTTTGACAAGGTAAGATAAAGAAGCTAAAGCTGAAACATTGAGAGATGATAAATAATGATCAGTGGTAAAGTTAAGAAGCGGGCAATTCTAATAAAGTCTATCTATTTTATCAGCACAGATGCTGGAAAACAATATGGGAACGTACTAAAAAGGAGTGTTCACACGAAGTTATTTAGAGCAAGTTTCCAAACATCAAACGACAGTTGAAGTGTTTATCAAAAAACAAGCTCATAAACTTCAATCAATAACTAGAAAACATTTTTCCAAGAAATGTTGTAATGGTATTAGAAATGCCATAATAAATGAACACTATAGATGCGAGCTATAGTGGAGTTGGCATGTTTTCTGTGACTTCTGATTGATTAACTACAATATAGACATCATCGTTAAATCAACGTATTTAAAATTTTGTAAGCATTATGAAAGAGATTCGAATGCTGGTTTTTTGTTTCATTTGACTTGGACAAAAATTACAAAAGGGTTGCAGCTCGTATCTACGAGGTCCGGTTCCCTACGTTTAAGGCAAAAAATAAAATGAAACCAAGCAGAAATGGTGGCACGCCATCCCTCTGCTGAAAGACAACAGTGATTTCGATAAATAAAATTTTAATTGTGAAAAGTATACATGAGGAAACTCTCGTTTTATGAACTTCAATAACACAGTTGCGTACTATGCAGTTCTAGTCCAATTCTCATGATTTTGAACAATGAGCGGTGGTCGTAGCGGTTTTCTACGTGTAAGGTCATCAATTAGATTCACAAACCATCACTGTAACATTAACATGACGGACATCTTTAACTTATGCCTTGAAGGTTGTTCCGTCTTCATAGGAAAACTGAAAAAAAATTCCGAATGAATAAGAATATCATGAAGTATGAAAAGTGAAAAATCAAATTACTGTGCTCACATTCAGTGGAAGTTGACAGAAATAGAAATTTAAATAGCAAAACCTTAAACCAACCTGTTTTTTACTTTTAAAAATTGGCGGACCAATCACTAACTCAATGTCATCGTAGTTTAACGTTTCCCGTTTTAATAATTCACTGGACAGCTTTTCCAACAAATTCTTGTTATCTTGAAGGGTCTTAAGGGTTCGATCATAAGCTTTCTTAATAAGATTTCTAACTTCCTGAAAAAATATTTATGCAAAATATTATTCACATATTGAATTTTGGGATCTTACAAATTTGCACAATACAAAGACCCTACAACTTCATTGAAAGTTTAAACTTTGCAAACAGTCAGCTTCATTGTCACAATTATTTTATTTGTTGCAGTATTCAGTTTTCGCCTGTTGGTGACAACTTTAGAAATGCTCGCCAACTCAAACCTGTAGAGGTTTTAAGGAATCATGCCTTTATAAAGTAACAATCGCCATGAATCACGATTGGGATTACACTGCGTATTTCGTAGCTGTTTGAGCTTGAGTTCGGTATTTGACCGATATAATTATGTATTTTATAACTGCATTTGCCAGTGAAAGAACACCATTCTGTTGAACTACTAGATCGCTTGACCACTGTTGGAGACTGGTAGCAAAACTATTGGCTATATCCCTAACATCAATATGTTTAACGGTCACACTACATTACGAATATGGAACTAACACATTTGAATTACGGCAATACGAACCACGTCAATTGTGGTGGCTAGTGCTTCACTGTACGGCCTCAACTGAAAATCTCCTTCCTTGGGATAAGAGATTGGGCCGATGTTTGGATTGAAACCAAATTGCTTAATCTGAAATATAACGATCCGTTTAAGATTACTCAACTAAAAATTTCAAAAATAAGTCATGATTTTAAACTATTGCGCACCTGAGCATATGCCAGGTCGGTAACTTTATTCAGATCATCTTCTGCTCCATGTGTTATCCTGCCGTATATTAAACTTTCAGCTGCTCTGCCACCTAATGTCATGCACATCCGATCAAAAAGCTGAAAAACCAAACAAATGGATTACATTTTCTGCCTCAGTGGCGGAGTGGTAGAGCGTTAGTGCGAAACTCGCACAGGAGCAAATTAAAACACATGAATAGAATTAATGGAAAAGTGTTTTGCGAAGTGACCAAAAATATTGTAAAAAACAGCAAGGCTGTTCGAAATTCTACTTTAGCCATCCCTACTATCCAGTTGATTTGTAAATTCAGACCTGTTCTTCACTATATAAATATCCATCTGATGATAAAGTTTTTGAAAATCCGAGCATCGCTTTAGAACGAGGGATGATGCTAACCCGGCTAACTATCTCTGTGTGTTCCAGAAGCCACCCCATCAATGCATGGCCTGACTCGTGCACTGCTACTATCTTTCTCTCTTCTGGGGAAATTGATGTTGATGACTTTGGTGCACCTGCAATCATTATCGTGCTCTGACCATGAAAACATCATCGTAATTTAGATGTTTTTACTTACCTGCCAAAACGCGCTCCAATGCATAATCCAAATGCTTCTTATCAACAACATCATCGTTCTCTCTGGCAGCGTAAATCGCAGCTTCGTTACAAATGTTTGCTAAATCAGCGCCTATGAAATGCAATTTGTTAAAGAAAGGTAACGTGGTGATGAAAACCTAAACAATGTAACATTTACCGCTCATTCCTGGGGTTTCATTCGCAAGTTGTTTTGAATAATTCTCCGGCTTATCTTTCAGTTTAACACACTTAAGATGATGGTTAAGAATTTCCAGTCGTTCTTGACGGTTTGGCAAATCAATTTGAACAACTCTGTCAAAACGCCCAGGTCTCAACAAAGCCTTAAACACAGGGAAATAATTTAGCTTAAGGATTTCAAATGTTCACAAAATTGGTAAAAGAAGTCTACTTTGTCAAGAATATCAGCACGATTAGTTGATGCAAGTACGATGACTTGATGCTGTGTGCTCAGCATTCCATCCATCTCAACCAGCATTTGGTTCAAAGTTTGGTCTTTTTCTCGTGATGCCGAACTAAATGCCTTATCGCCACCAGATCTAGCAGCTCCAAGTGCATCAAGTTCATCAATGTATATTATTGAGGGGGCTGCATCTCTTGCTTTCTAAATAATTCATTTTCACCATCAATTTAAAATGAAATACATATTTCATAATAATTAATTATTCAAACTATTACTGGTTGCATAGTAATGCAGTCTTATTATTTCTGCATAAATCAAGATTAAAAAACAGTATATGTGATATTGGATGCTTATTGACCTGAAATAATTGGCGAATTCTTCGAGCACCCAAACCACCGATCATCTCAACAAAATCCGAACCAGCCTTTGCATAAAAAGGCACACCAGCTTCAGATGCTACAGCTTTTGCAAGCATAGTCTTTCCCACTCCTGGAGGGCCAGTTAATAGACAACCACGTGGCAATTTTGCTCCTAAACGTTTGTATTGAGCAGGATTCTATAATTGAAAATATTTTCATTAAAAGCAACTTTAAGTCATATACGATGCTACAAGAAATAATTATAATTAGAAAACTTTGCCAACTTTCAAAAAGTGGACAAATTCCATAACTTCTTCTTTAGCCTCTTGCATGCCGGCCACATCCTTAAATTTAACATTTGTTTTTGTTTCTGGTGTAGATGTTTCTGATTCAAATACCTGTGAAAAGTCACCTGATAACATACAACCATCAGAACATGACTATCATAATATTTTTTCTTATGTTGGAAACTTTGGCATAACTAACCATGTCAAAAAAATTTGAGGTTTGCTTTTTGGGTGAGGATGGTTTTGTCAACCTTGATGATGGAGGTTGCTTTTTCATCATTCTTGCCAGAATAAACATAACTCCAGCAAGTAACAATAACGTATACGCAGTGACTTCACTAAATTGGTACATTGTGTCATCAGGAATAAACTCAACATCAGATCTATAAAAATATATCAAACAAATACACTGTAGACCATACATATATATATACACCAATATGAAACTCAGTGAATATGTGAATTATTAAACATATAATCGATATTATATTGCAGGAAGTATGTCAGCATCTGAAAATGGTAAGTGAAAGGTTTTAGAAATCCTAAATTTGTAATCTTACATTACAACAGGGATGTATTCCAAAGGATTGATATGAAGTTTTTTTTCTTCCTCACGTAACATCGTCTCAACCTCCGTACTTTTACGCACATTAACATATATATGGTGAACCTAAACATAATTATAATTCAATATACTGGTGCTAAATTTACACAACATTTAACCACCAAATGAGTTGCAAAAATTGATCAATGTAGTGTAATTACATTTTCTGTATTCATACTGAAGGATGAGAAACTATCAAGCTGGTTTGTAATTATCAAGTTTCGACTTCTATGTATGAATGATAAAAATTACCATACCAAAGAAAAAAGTCATCTATTACAATTAAAGTTTAACAAGCAATATATGATGATATCAACTTATTACAGCTTAAATATTATCAAATTAATTTCTTAAACATGCAATAATTAATAAATATTCCAACTCAATTGAAAGTCAATCTAAGACGTTTAGCTGGAAGTTCTAATTTGAGTACCGAGTATTAGTACCTTTTTTCCATTTATTGAGGTGATATTATCATGTAGATTTACTTTGATCTTGTGAGGAGCCTGAGAATTAACTGTAACGTTTTTTACTTCACCAGATATAAGCACCTTTTGAACAAATTCATTCCAGCTCATATTAATTGACTGGTTTCGTGTTTCTGCAAAGGCAAGCTTAATTACTACAACTTATAAACAAACTCATACCTATTTAAATAGTAAAAAAAATATTGTTTGCCAGTAAAAACAACATCAACTACAATAGAAAGTCTCACAAACATCAAACGAAGTACAAAAAACTTGGTAATTTTTTACGCCGATTTACTTTACCAATGATCAGTCTTCAAGTTGGGCCACCGAAACACCCAACAACAAAAACGCAAAATTTTGCAAAAAGACCTTGCCACCGGAACATATCAGGTAGTGGTCAAACGTTTTTGGAGAGATTCTGAGCATTGAAATCTGGACACGACTTAAACACATGTCATTGAATGGCATAAATCTTATAAAAATAAGCAAACTTCCTCGAAACAAATTAAATATTTCCACCAACGGATACTATGTTTCAAACAAATTAATCGCATAAAACTTGAAAATTTAACAATGATAGGCAGAACATAAACAATCAACATAATTCAATCTTTGAATGAAGACCAATTGTTCTTTATAGTTAGCATGAGCTTCAATGTTTGGCTTTCATGAAGCAAGAGCTTTTTAAGTTTGCTAAGCTCTCAATATTTGAGTCAGTTTTTCTTTCCATTCTCAACTAAGGTCATGAGTTCCAGATACAGACCGTAATGATTGAAAGAGTGCTTCAGTCACAGGTACATGCCTCAAACATGGCTTTTTTAAGCAGGATTCATATGGTATAATGATATTACATCAAATGCATGGCTTTGAAATCCAAAAAATGACAATTAGGTCGCAACTTTTTTCAAACTGAGAGTTCTCCAACTACAATGGTCATGTCACCATCAAAACTTGCTTGTTACTTCGACTTGTAAAAAATCAACGAGTTAACAAACAACAGAGTGGTATATTTATATCACTGAACTGGCCTTTCTATGACTAGTTATCCCTATAGCGCAGTGGTTCCCCAAGTGGGGTCCGTGAAACAGTTTGAGGGGTGTGCGAAAGAAAAGTTCTTAGTCTTTCCCAATCGATGGTATATAAAAGATAGCTTACTCTTTAAACCTTACACAACGAATTTTAATTTCCTTGATATCTAAACAGGCTTCAATTTGCTGGATATGAATAGTTTGGGAACCACTGAATCGATGACGTGGGCAGAGATAAACAGCGATTGCAAGATGTTTAAAGACCCCTAGAACTGCTGCTTCCACTACCCAAATGAAACAATACAGAAAATTCATATAAGAAAGAAACCTTTTGCTTTGTGAACAAACTTAATAATACAAATGACTAAAAGTGTCTGGAGTAGTTGAGTTATTCAGGCAACATAGCTCACAACAAATTATAAAGGTAGATTTTCTGCTTTTGTTACTGTCTGGACACACTTACAGGATTTTTCTTGCAGCGAAAGGTTTACAAGAAGAAAAAGTTTGGTCTTTACCGTGGCATAACTGTCAGGTTTGTCACCCCAGCCTTTGAACTATTTGTTTCACTTTCAAGCATTCTTCAAAATATTCGCTATGCAATAAATTCTGAAAATTTTAACAAAAGTTTGAATACATTTCTTGAAGTGATTTTAGTAAGCCCAAACAAACCTACTAGCTCTGACTAAAGCGTGCTGTTATTCTTGACATAGATTATAATTTTTAGTAATTTTACATTATTTTATTGATCACCTACATTTTGGGTTGTTATTTTTAAATTGGCATATTACATTTTCAGGTATAGCAAAAACGTGCTAAAGATGAAAAAGTTTCGGAATCGTTACTACATTACTAATATCATTTAAAATCTCAGTAAAATTTATGTTTTACCTCCATGAAAGTGCAATCTGACTGAGAATTGAATGCTAGTCCACAAGTCTGACACACCAGTCCATCTGCACAATGCGTGTTCTGGGAGTCTGAGCTTGACTCAAACTTAACTTCACTCTTGTGCAAAATTACTACCAGTGTATGTAAGCACACATCACAGAATGAAGAACGTTTTACAGAAAATGCACAAAACTTTTGTGCAGATTTTTTATGCGGCCAGGGTTCTTTTAAATGCTAAAAATAGAAAGCACCATGAAGATAACCACACGGTCCGATATGAAAAAAAAACTTTATTTACTGAGTCTTGGTGAGATACTGTAAATGTGATACCGCTAAGAACAATGTCGTTTTAATGGAGGTCATTTTACAAGAGATAGGAGCTGCCATTAAACAGAGTGATTGTAAACTACAGAACCTTGATTAAGTACTTTGTAAGGGCAGTCCAGTGATAAAAACAAGTCCTAATAGTCGTTACACAAGTCAAACCAATAACAGTGCAAGTCCAAGTCAAGTCGAGTCAGTAATGTTTAATCAAGTCCAAATCTTAACAGATGTCAAGTTACTATTTACAATTTATTTTTCGTTTCTGGTCGACAATGAACAGAGTTGACGCACAAACTGCATGCAGGCTTTCAATCTCATGTGTAGCCACATGAGTCGTGTTTGAAATCGCAGTGAAGTACTTACCATATCTCAGAGCAACTGCAAAAAGTATGGACGTTATTGCAAGAGTCACAGCAGCTACTGACAGAAGATAAGCCTGATCTGGTCCTTTATCTTCTGTCTCTTTTTTCTTCCCATTATTTTGATGACATGAAGAAGAAATGTGGATTTCTCTAGCATTTTCTAAATTAAAAAGGTTCAAAATTATTTATAAAATTGCTTTATACAAAAATTTAACTATACGCCAAACTTAAATTGTAAATACAAAATAATATTTAACAATTTTTCAAATACTGTATTATAAATATACATACTGCTGGCATAATAGCTTTCAGTAACATTTTTATGAATATTGCCAAGAGTTCTTAAGTCAGAAAGTTTTGTTTGAAATTGCAGATGAATAAAGCCTCTATCGCATACAACAGCCTACGATGTATGAGAATATATCACAAACCTACTTGATTTAGTACCTTTTAGAAAACAAATTCTCGCTAATGAAACATTGTTTGGCAAGTGAAGTGGATTTTGAAAACTTGCAGATAAAGGATGTGAGCTGAAATGCACAGGCTGATGGTAATATTGAAATCTTATGTTCTGATAGGTTCCACATACTCTAGGCAGTTTAGAAAATTGATACCATGACACACGAACTTGTAATTTCTTTAAAGCACAAAAAATTCCTGCAATCATCGTGATCAGTCACAGCCTATACCATAGCCCTAATCCTCATAAATATAACTGATGAAGTCACTCACAAAAAATATTTAAGCATTAGGCCTCAGAGGCTATAGCCAATATGACTAACAAAAAATCCATAACCTTTATCACTGAAAAAAGCGGGTCTATAGTACACAAGTGCACAAACAGATGACGTCACAGTTTAAGCAGCTGGGGTCTACTATATAAAGGCATCCTGTATATGTGCATTTGTATAGTAGACTCGTTCTTTGTAAGTTAATATTTTGTATTTGATCAGGGACTTCCAAGTGTTTAGATATCCTTGGTTCTGATCAGTAATTTAGTAATTTTGAATGTAGAGGGTTACGAGTGATCTCGGTACAAAGTGAAATCGGTATACTTTTTGAATAGCGGTTTGGTACAAGATTTTTTCAATTTTATTCCCCTCCCTCCTTTCCTTCGGTCTCATTTTTTCTTTCTTTCTTCTCACTCATGCGTATATTACTATGTTTTCACCGACGGCAGATGTCTCGTTTTAATGCCATGCGGCCACTATGGACGAAAGTACTGTAAAAGTGTAAAACAATGGACTAATACCAAGATTAGTCTATGCTATTTAGACCAGACGTCTGGTACATTGACAACTAGACATATGAATAAACTGTAAAAATAACAAAGATATCATATCGGCTATTTCGTACAGCTATTTCTTTCAATGGTTAGTTTTTTAACCATAGCATGTTGCAAATTTAAATAGCATTAGAACGAACGTTTCTGCCGACAGCGAGGAGAAAAAAAACATAAACGAGAGCAAAGGAAGGAGATAGGAGAGAAAATATCTTGTGTGGAAACCACTATTGAAAAAGCGTACCGATATCACTGGTAACCAATGTAGAATTTACTAATAGTGGATCCAGCAAAGCCAATACATCACTTGGTGTCTGCCAGACACAGCAATTGGTTAAAAGCAGCGTCATTGTATGTAGGTCACGTAGCTTAGCCACAAACAATTTGTCCACTGTACACTATCGGTGCCGTGATTTATTTATCACCGATTTTACAAAATTAAAAAACTGAGTAACGTGACACTAATTTATGGAAAGTGAGAAATTACGGAGAATTTTTTTTATGCTTGTAGTAATTGAATTCACAAATATACTTGGTATTATTTAACTTAACCTCTTAGCTATAAAAAAATTTCTAAAATCTCTTGGAAAAAGTTTTTGTTGGCGCAATGATTTATTTATAGCAGTTTTTACGCAATGAGGATACTTAGGAAGGTAACATTATTTTACGGAAATTACGGGATAATTTTCCCAACAAGTTATACTCAATGTACAACAACAAAATTTATACCATCACATGCAGAATTTCATCCTTTATAACATACTTTTATACTGCGTTATTTAGCCAAAAATTGTTCTAGTAACTGAACCTTTATTGCGGTGTAGTATTACTTATGTTCTTGGTTATTTGTAATATTAAGAAAGTTTAAAGCACCTACTATAAAAACCTTTTCTTGTAAACTATTTCTATTGTAATATTAAAACCTTTCGGATGACAAAAAGTTGGAGTATTCTAACCGCACGCAGCAATAGAGTCAGATAACTCTACAGGTAAATTAAGTGAAGACGCCATCATAAGCTAAGATAAAAAAGAGCTCTACAGATCACGTTTGTTATCCTTAGGAAAAAACGTATATACGTGTGATAATCAAGTTATAGGTAGTGTAATATTAATAGTCTACACTCTACACAATAAAATTCGATTTATAGTCTACACATGTGTGATGAATAAGAGAAAAGAAAACAATTTTCGGTAACTTTGTTTATGACAAGTATTTTATGGATTTTTCAAGATGTGACCGTAACTGCTGTTGAAGATGTGTGCTTGACTTATTTATTTCGATAGGATTAGTTAACTTTTGTTTCACGAATGGAATACAAAAAATATCCAAAATTTATTTAGATAATACAGTACTGTACAGATTTTTCTACGTATAGCGCTGGGCTTCCTTGCGTTACAAGTGGTGTTAAACGTAACAGTATTGAACATTATCTTAAAACGTCATCGTCATGTGAGCATATTTCCGTTTCATTTTGTTGCAACAACCTAAGGTATAGCCTTATATAACTTAGCTTCCAAAGTTAATAGCGAAAAATAAACCATATGTGTTTGTAGCAGTGCTAAATGTACTTTGTACAAAGTAAATAATTTTCACTCCATTATTTTATCAATGCCTTTATATGTATTATAAAGACATTGATTTTATAATGCAACGCGCTGTTATGATGTCATGCACCACATATTTATAAGCCAGTGACGCACGATATCACCATGGCGTGTAGAGTGTAGACCAGGGATATCAAACTCAATCGCACCATAGGTCAAAACCCAAAACTTATTTAACGCTGCGGGCCGTAAGGATAAAACTTGATTGAACGTTTCGTGACACGAGTACATGAATTGGAACAGGCAGCGAAACAACACAAAATTTTTGATGTTAGCAAAAGCATTAAAGAGTTAACAAACAACAAAGAAAAAAAGCAGCCTAAATTACAAGCATTAGAATAAATCGATTTATTCTATCGTATGATGAGGCAACTGCTGTGCTGCTGTATTGTGTGAATCGTTATAATCTTGTTTCTAACTTGAAAAAAGTAAGTTATACTGTGCAATGATCTCACGGGCCGGAAATAGTTCAATGTATAAAATAACATTGCGAGCCAAGCTTTAATTATTGTAAAGCGGGCCGGATGTGGCCCGCGGGTCGGGAGTTTGACACGTATGGTGTAGAGTGTAGACTGTAGAGTAATCTATGGCGCATAAAATTAATTTGCTTCACATAAAAAAGTATAGGCCTATTTATGGAAATGCTACAGTACCGTATGATATATGTTTCGTCATCACCAATGGGAGCTAAGATTTTAGTTAAATAAATCTGGCAGCTTTTTAAGATATTTCAATGAACTGTATCGTGTGCAATTTGAGAGTTGTTAATAAATAAAACCCGTGTGCTGACTATAATCTCTGCGAAACCATCCGGAACAACAAAAATCATCACACATTAATTGATAAAATATTTACTATAAGTTATTTTAACAGTTAACAAAACAGTTATTACATTGTGACACTAATAAACACCATTATTTATTCATATTTAAGTTTTTCTAAATGAGCTTGTTGGCTCTGAGTCGCGGGAGCCAGAGCACAGAGATGAAAGAGCCGTGGCTTGCCGACCTATGTTTCAGATCAGGGGTTCCCAACCGGAGGTACGCGTACCCCTAGTGGTACGCGGGAGCTTTTCAGGTGGTACGCGAGCAGCTCTCCGTTGCATGCGATATACAGTATAGTAGTATAACAATTTAATTTTGAGTTGCTAAAATATGCGAACAACACTTTTATTTCTTTCCGTACTAAATTCTCTGCACTCAGTAGGCCTAAGCTACTTTTGTCGATCTTGCTCCCTGCTGTCATTGTTATTAATACAATGCTGCTGTGCGAATATTGGATCAAATTAATTATTTTGAAAATAGTGGTACGTGTTGACAATCCGTGGTGGCTAAGTGGTACGAGAACATAAAAAGGTTGGGAACCCCTGTTTTAGATAAAGAAAGAGTATGAAATACATGACTGGAAACAATGACGTAACAATGCTATAGAATAGCATTTCGTCCTACATTACGCTTCAGTACACACATGGTTTTTCTTTTATACTCTTTAATCTTTTATTATTATCTTATCTATTATCTTTTCTTTTATATAATTTAGATTTTAAATCATGGTTTCTCAAACTATGGGTCGCGAATCCGTTTGGGGTCGCAAAGTGTAATTTTAGGGTTGTGAAGGAAATTTAACTTTTATTAATTGAATTATTTTTTTTGTTAATTTCTGATTCGCTTTACTGTTTTCATTACGTCGATCTTTTATTACTGGGCAGTTACTTTTGTGGATTGTATGTATTTATATGATTTTGCGATAGACAAAAGTGATATACTTGAGATTTGTGATGAAACGTATATTGTTTTAATATCATTAACGTGTAGGCTACCCATCAGGGGGCCGCATAGAATTTTTTTTAATGGGGACGTAGAACCAATAAGTTTGAGAAGCCCTGGTCTAAATAAACTAACAAACTTAAATACGGTACTTTAACAGATTAAAGTAAAAAACTAAAGACGAAAAGCTGGCACTCAAAAGAATGTGAGAAAAAGAAGAGACTGAAAGAAATTGCGTTTCAGTGTATGTTGAACATTTAAAACCATTTTGCAAAAGTAAGCACGTCATCAGAAAGTAAAGATCAGTTAGTAAATCATGCTGTACCAGTACCAAAAAGTTAATATTTGTGTGGAAACTGCAAACGCAGTTTTGTCAACATTAGAAGGACAAGATTACTCGCGTTTTAAAAACCGTTTCGAAGTAAATATTTACTACCACTACATATACTATGGTTGCTACCAGGCATAATAACATCAAATACAAGATTCAACTGCTGAAATAAATAAATAAAGTAATCAGTTAAACCTTGTATTTTATGTTACTACCAGTTCTTCAGAAACACACCGAAAAAAGTTTAAATGTTAAAGATCGCTTATGACATCAGATACATACGTAACTGGAGTGGATGTTGCAACCATTTCATGCTAATTCTGTCAAACAAAGATGACCTTTTGCTCTGTGCTTTCTTCTGACATGATAGCCTAACAAGTCTGGCGTACTATATATAGATGTTGAGTTGGGCGTTACAAAATTTTGATATCTAAACAAAAGTTCACATTGGGTATGAATTTAGTAAATAAAATAACAGAAAATGAAAAATTATTTTAACATAAATTTGTTTGTTAACGTTATTATTTACAAACAAAAAAGTTTTAAACACATGAAAAACAAACATTATTTTTTATTATTAACTCTTTTGAACCGCCCTATGACCACTTATCAGCTGATACGAAAGCACGTGATACTTCAAAACAATAACAAAGAAACTTCATTTTCACAAATGGCCATGTTCAGTCCACGCATTGTTAGTTGTCTATTTATGCAGTGTTCTCTGCACAGCAGCTCACAGTATGGCATCAAGCAATTTTATTTTTTGTAATATGAAGGCTAATTCATGTGTTACTACCCCTGCAGAACAGCCTTCAACGTTTAATTGAGTATGGGTATAGTAGGCCTGTGTTATTAAAAGTAGGTTAGTTGTTTTTTACTGTGGTCAGATACCGATAGTGTAGAGTCCCTCCGAAACCCATAACTTAAGCATTAGCTGCTAGCCATCGAATGCATTGTTTATAGTTGTGAATTTTTTGTTGTTCTCTGTCGAAGTAAAATTAGTGCTACTGTAAGCACTTTGTAGCCCTACTGTAAATTGCTATGTTGGACTAAAATAAACATTTGAGAGTGAGCTTTAAATTACACATTACGTTTGTTTATTTCACCAGTTCATTTGCAGTGTTGTATAGCCTAGTAAAATTTTGCCTGATATACGCAAACATTTTTGGAGTATTTGTGTGTAGGTTAATTATCAACTTATTGCCTGCAAGCATAGTGGTTATTCAAAAACTACCAAAGCAAATAAAATGCCTTTTCTTGGAAAAGATCATCGTGCTCCTGGCCACCAATGGATAAAAGCTGGGTCGTCTAGGTGGGAAAAGAGAGAGCCAAATTTTTCAGTCGTTTTTGAAACTGTCCCAAAGTATGTAAATATAGGCCTATTGTTAAACTCAGAAATGTAAGCATATTTGCTTAATCATGATAACGCAAGCTTTTTCGCCTACACTTTGATGAACAAAATGTTGTATCGTTTTAACATTTGTTTAGTAATATTTAAGGTATAAATATACTTGACATAAACAGTTGTAGTTTTGCTTTAACAAGTTAATATTGGTACTATGTTTCACATGTTACTGCGGCATTACAGTGTAATGCATGCAAGCTATTGGTAGTTTATTTTTATAAGCATACAAGCACAAGGGTGGTGCCACAGACTATCTTGGAAATAGGCAGAAGATCTATAAAATTGTTGAATGATCCCTTGTCAACATCCTAATATCTTACTTTGTTAGCACTTTTGCTGTTTTTTTTACTATAAAGTATATTAAAACAGTCAAAGTAATGTACATTTTTGAAATAAAGAACAACAGAAGATAATGTTTTAAACCTGTAATATCATTATGAAAATGTGGTAACACAAATATGTAAACATGAAAAATTACTAGCTGTTTAGCGTTTTAAATCTTTGTTTGTCAGCACATACAAATCTTTCAAGTTGTCAGCGCCAAAGACCTTGAGGTTTTGCACCACCCTTGCATAAGCAGCAAATTGGAAATATAAAAATTTTTGTCAAACTTTAGGAGCCATGTAAAAAAGGTTATTGAAAAATTTCTGCGACAAATGCTACAGAAGAAATATCAGAGTTCATACACAAATTTAACATCTGCTCCAGGTGAATTACTGCATTAAAACTATAGCGTAGCTCAGGTAGCTGTTTATTGGTGATTGTTTTGTTTTGAATAAACTTCATTTTTTGCATTTGTATTTAGTCTCAAAATCCAGTGTTCGTGAAGAAACAACATGGCTACAAGTTGGTTTAAAAGGCAGTAAAGAAGTGGGTTGTGACTAAAAATATCACTTTAAAAACGTTGCTAATAATGGCATAAACACATTGTTACTGTAAGTATTTTTTTCTGATTAAAGATACATGGTTACACAACACTTGGAGAAATGATCCGAAGACTTGACTTAGCTGGAGGTGCAGCTCTACCTTACCGCTTCCCTTACATACTTAACATTGCAGAGTTGATTGTTTATGAGAAGATATCAAATCTTAGCGGAACTGCTCTAACAAATTTGTTTGTGTTGATTGATGCTTTGTTAATGCAAGGTACAATTAATGCTATCACCTGCATAAATAGTTGGCCTACCATTCAGAAATCAGAGTAATGAAAGGAAGAAAATGTTTAGAATTAAATAATACACAATGGTTATTTCACAGTTTTGGAAACAAAAAGAGGAATTCGACAACTGAACAGAATTTTAAATAAGCTAATGGCTTTCATGCAACGTCGGATGTCTCAAAAGAGTTTTTTCAGCTCGAGATTGTCAAGAATTCGTAACATTGATCAAATACGAGACTGGCAGATGCAACTAAAACTTATTCACATACCACAAGTATGAACTAAGTGATTTTCTTTGTTGTTGGTCTTATTACATATTGTAACGTTTACTTTGTTATTTATTAAGTTAAATATCAAACATATCAAGATTTGTACTACAGTATAGGATTAAACAGTTAAAACTTTTATTTTGAACTTGCAGAGGATTGATCAACAAGCGACTCTTTGTGATCTTCCTGTAGAAGTGCAAAGAAAAATTGTCCACTGCTTTACAGACTACAGGGACATCAATAGTGTGTCTCTGGTCAATAAAACGCTCCATAAAATTTGTAATGAAGCTTCCACCTGGATTGTGTTGACATACAAAAACTATTCAAATGTATGTTCTGTTTGTTTGACAATATATTTCTGATACCTATACTTAGTTGATCAGAATCATTTAGTTTAAATTGATTTCTTATTTTGTTAAGCACTAAAACAGAAAAATTCATTTGTCAGTTTTTTGTTTAAAATGGATTGACTACAGATGTTCCAAAAATTATAAATGCAGGATTTACTTATCATATCACATATTTATAACTTATTCCTAATTAGTTTTGGTAATTTTAAAGATGTTGTCTATTTCAGGAGAATATTGAGAATGCAAAAAAAGCTTTACATAGAAAAACCACAAGAAAATTAAAGGAAAGTGGGAAAAATATGGAAATATGCAATACTGAAAATTTCATCTCTACAGAGGAGTGGAAAAGTATCCATGCTGTGTGTCGCAGGTTAGATAATAAGATGTATAACTATTTTTTTAATATGCTCTTTCACACAACAACATATTTTTTCAATATCAGATTGTTTGAAAAAAAGGAAGATTTGTACGAAGATCCACTATTGTATTGTCGCCGCTGCAGTGTTTTGTTCTGGGAGGTAAGTTACTTTTGTTGCAATGTCATACGATATTATTATATGCACAATTAATGTATGTACTTTTACTTCTGTTGTTATAAATGTATAATAATCGTTACTGGCAGAACTCTGGACATCCATGCATAGATGATGGTCAACATAAAAAACCAGAGCATGACAAGCTTTCACCGAGAAAAGTTGTTTCATTTTTTGAATACTAGAGCTTTTGTCGCTTCTATTGTTTTCGATGTGTTCAATAAGTTGTAACTCATTGGACAAACTTTTTGAAACTTGTTTTAAGATTTTGTATAACTCAAATATGTTTTTGTTTGGCCAAACAGTCTACCTGAATGTTAAGAACAGTTTGTGTGTGAAAAGTGAGACCGCTTCTTTTTCTTCAAATTACACTTTTCCCACTTACAATTCCCTGACTAACTCTGAAGTCCCAACCATAAGCACTGCATAAATTCAAAATTCAAACTAAGCACGATGCTTAGTTTTTGGGATAGTGTTATTTATGAAAATCGGTTTTAAGGGAAGCTGTGAAACGTTTCTTGACCTACTAGCTTTGTTAGCTTTATGGTAGTTTCAATGTTTGAAAATAGAAGCGATGTTACGTTATACATGTCAGAAATGATTAAAATTAAGTGTGGTAAGTGTACAGCTTTTATTGCATGCTGCTGTTTTTCATTATTACTACTTGCATTTGTATTTTATTTTATTCTCGTATGAATTTCTCTTATTGCACTGTCCATAATTTATACTATACTTTTATTTTTAAGTGCAGTTTTGCAAAAGTTTGTGATTTATAAGATTTTAAAACTTTTTCTTGTTCATTTCTATTGCTTTGTGCCAGTATTAGCAGAACACTATAATAAACATGTAGAATATTGTACAGTACCTTCAATCAAACAACACCCATAAACTGGACTAGAAGCACAGAGTAGTATTTAAACCACTCATTCTACTATACATATACCTGTGCTGAACATATGATAACAGGGTTTCATTTTCCCATTTGAAGTTAAGTCTTAATAGTAATAAGTCGCAATATTAATTAATACTTATTTCTGCATTTACTGTGCTTGGGAGTGCTGATACACAAAACTTGAATTTGATGCCGCTTAACTTTTTGTTTTTGTACCACATCTTGAAGTAAGTAGAATGACATGGTGCTAACGTTCTGTTTTGTACAATTTACTGTTCCTCTAATGCTATCCCACTATGTTGCCTTTATCCACTGTGTAAAACTGTAAAACTATTACACATACTGCTACGTACCTGTAAGAAGCTTTTTGAAATAAAGAAGGTCACAATGTAAGTACAATATTGTGATTTTTCACAGAACAAGATTCCAGACTGTATGATACATGTTTGAGCAAATGTATTTGCAATAAATGTAAGAAATGTCGTGATTAATGCATAATCCACCATGCAATGATATAATTAATTATTAAAAACCATAACAAAAACTGAATACTTTATTCTAGATATGCACAAACTTTATATTGCATTTAAATTGGTTGGAGAAACATGATAAACTTAAACTAACCAAGTTGCAACTCAGACCTGTTAACAACTTTGAAAAGGAAATCATATGAATTTGGGCAAATATTACAAAATGAAACACCTGAAAGCAATGTATTTTAAGAGCACTTTTCGCTATCTTGGCAGATCTTACTTGGCTGTTCGTGTAATATGGTAAGTACAAAAATGTTCTTCACATACTTAAAAGACCGAATACATATAATCACAGTACTAAATGTCACTTACACAGCAACACATGCATGTTTGCTTGGAACTCTGCACAATTGATCTGCCATTTTATGTCAAAAAATATCATTTTTACCCGTCTTTTTTACTCAGTTTACAAAAGAATTGCTTTAATACTTTCCAATTATATAGGTTATGCATTTTAAAGCTATCCAGTTACAGCTTATGTATTCTGGGAAAGAGGCTTAGAGTATCAACAAGCGCAGGAAAATAACACAGCGAAATTTAGTGCAAGGCCCAGGTGTCTACACGCAGTAGCAAGTCTTTAAATTGCAGTTTTATATCATCAAAGGCAAGTTAAAGGCATAACAATAATTTTTAAAACAAACTTAGTAAGCATTAAAATAACGAGTTTCATACATTTAACTTTAAAAGTGTTAGATCCAAAGTTATCTTTGCTTGCTCACATAAAATTTGATTATGATGCATTTAATTTCTGAGATAAGGAACTGTTTTTACCAACAAACGGCTATAATAAAAACTGCAGTTTAATGGCATTACAATAACACCATTTTAGAAGTTAAACTATTCATAACAGCTGTCATGAAATAACAATGGCATATAACTTGCAGAACAGAAAAAAATGATCGAACAGATGATCACCTCCAATCAAGTAACTGAACCAACCAAGCAATCGCAAATTTACAATTATCTCAACCTGGTCGAAGCGGAATGATGACAGGAATGTGAAAAAATTGATATGATCACACTTGGAAACATTGCACTGTACAGTATCATCCCATTTTACAAACCCAGCCATTGCAATGACACTTTGCAGTGGTGCTTTTTCAAAGGTAGTCATAGATACAATAAACCTTGAAACAATGGTTGGGAAATTTTACGGTTTATGTTTGACAGTGTGCAAAGGATAAAAACTCCGAGAATTAAAGTGTAACATTGTATTACAAAGAAACGTATAGCTAATAACTTTGGTTATTGTGTAAACCAAATGCAATTTCATGTACAAAACAGTATAGATTTATGAATATATAAATTTATACACTACTGCAAAGGTGGACTGGATTTCAAAAACTCACATTTCCCACACAGTAATGTAATTTGTAATTTCAGAAACTAGTAATCTGGCCATTTTCAGTTAAGTAAACAAGTTATTTTAAGTTAATTCCAGAAAAGTAAATCTTGGCTAAAATAGTTATTATTAATTTTCTTCTCATGCAAAAGTTGAAATAATGTTAACAGTGCACTTGCAGATTTTTTTGAAAAACAAACAGCAATGAAATAACAAATGTATAAAATATTTCCCAATTAGAAATGGTGGAAAACGTGAGGGACAAATGGATTCCTACACAATTGAAGAAACAAACACAATAAGTAAAATTCCTTGTGTGGTGATGCAGACGGCATAATACGTATCGACATAATTTTGGATTTCAGCAGAAAAACAAACATATCTACCGTACATAACACCTTGCAAATAAGACTGAATTTTTACATTCTTTCAATCATATGCATGATACCTCAGCAACTAGTCATGTAGTAAATGTTCAGTAAAAACTTGATTATGGCTCCAGCATTTTGTGGTATGATTTTGGTGTAGCTTCATCGTTTAAATGCTTTGTTGTATATTTAAGGGCATTTAATAAACTTTTCACTTTAACTTTGCCATTTTGCTCCTTTAAAACTTTTATGGAACCTTTTATCTGCATTAAGAAAAGCACTGTTATTGATATTTTGCTTTGAACAAGTAAAGGTGCTCAATGCTCAGGCAACACAAACTCTATAGGATGATTAATATAGAAAAAACACAATGGGTTTTGTGATTATAAAGATGTACAGAATAATTAACTATTCTATAACGCGCTATTAAATATTTCATGTCCAAAATTCCAAATCCTATTCTATTGTACAGTAGAATATCCTTAACCGAAACCTGTGAAACATGGTAAACATAGGTAAATTAGTTAGAAGTTAGAACGCACATCTATCTTGACAGTTTAAGTTTTAATTACAAATTTCATGAAAATCATTGAATCATCACCAATAGTCAATGATGACCAGAGTTGGGCAGCCACCCTATTAAAAAGAGTGTTGCTCCGGTTTGTGTTCCTCACTAAAAAAGAGTGCGCTCTTTTAGCTCTTTCAAAAACCAATTGGAATCATATGTTGTAACACAGAAGTTATTTTATTTTGATCTGTATGTGGTTTTCACCATTGCTTATGAAATTCATGAGATTTCAAATCATCAGAACTGGTCAGCTGGGTGTAATTTAAATACATAGCTGTGAAACATGCAAATATGCTTATTGTTTACTCACCAGCGGATGTTTTTACGTAAGCACTTACGTAATGTAAACAACTCTTCTGTAAATCTTTTTCTACCAAGCTCGGTCAAAATAAAGTTGGAAGTTTTAAAACTAATGTTTATTACAAAGTTGGTCACACAGTGGCAAGACATGCTGTTTGTGGGCAAGATCGGTTACTCAAAAAACGTGAATTTAATTGCTTCAAATAAAATAGAAGAAAATTGGGCAAAAAGATTTTAGCTTAAACATTGATTTGGGTTATGTTTGTTATGCTTGTTTGAAACGTGTAGTGGTATGTATGTTAGCCTAAGATACTGACACAGATTCTTATGCAAAATATGTCTTTGTAATGATAACAGAAACTTAACTGCACTGCAGCCTTTTTATTTAACCAAAATCTGAAGTGAGAAATGCTGTTAGTTCATAAACGAAGTGACTTTCATGGCACAGCAGACAGAATGCGTCAAAATTATGTAAACTTTTCACATTATAATTATGTGAATAAAATTCTTAAGTGTGCTCAGCTAAGCCAAGCCATTATAGGGATAGATTTATTCAGTCATAAATATAACAGTAACTAGCTTGAAGCAGTTTAATCGTGGTGTAGTAAATTGTTTGTTAAACTTAGCAGTTTGCCACTAGGTCTTATCCTAAGTATCATCCCAATTATTTCAAGATTATTAGTTTTCTGTAAAATTGATTGGCAAATTATGTTAGCACCATCATCACCATTTCAATGAAATCACTCTCTGAGCAGTCGTAAAATAAAAAACTTCTTTTTCTATTGATCAATGCATGAGTTAACAGCGTTTTTTTTTACCAAGACAAACAAGGGAACAGTGAATAACACAAAAAGAAGCATGCTCTTATTATAGTTTCTAATTTTAAAAGAGTGTCACTCCTGTAACCGCTCTGAAAAAGGAAACATGCTCAAAACAGAGCTTGCTCGAAAATTTGTGTTCATATGAAAATAAAGACACAATTAAATAACATCGGTATAGCGTTTGATTAACTGGTTCCTAAGATTCAGAAAAAATTAATTTTTTGGCATTCGGTTCTCATGTAATGTCCATCTCTTTGTGTGGCAAAGACCAGTTATAAAATACTATTGCTGTGTATTGCTACAACTCACATTGAAATAGTGAATAATATAATCTAAATCACCCTGAACCCTATAAACAACTTACATCAATTTTCGAGCCTTTTGCAAATGCTCCATCCTTGTGAACATGATCGTATAAAATTATCACTCCGACCATCACTCTTACACAAAAGGACACTGTGTCTGCACCCATTTGAAAACGAGTATCGTCACTAAAGAATAGAACATTTTTTAGATTCCGCATATACATCAAATATTAAACCCACATGAAGGTATGTAATACATTATATACCATACTTTCTGTGGGTTAAAAGCAAGCCTTAAATCCAAAAAAACTTCTGAACAAAATTGTGCATTAATAAACAAAATGTTTGAAACAAAACTTCACTCACGGGTTCTCAAGCATAACTTTACATATATTTGCCATGGTGCTTAGTACTTCCACAGTCCTTTCTGTTCCAGCGTCATCATTCTAAAACATTTTTTATATGTAATTACAGTTTCTGTTTTATGTTAATTGAAAGAGAACAACTCTGATGAAATACAGTTATTGTGCTGCACTTCATAGTGGAAAGTCATCGCCAGTTACATCATTTATCATTATTTACATAGTTACATTACAAATCATCACTATCGCCAAAACCACTCAACAGCAGAATGTGTAAATGAGTAGAAAAATGTGGATAACTTATTAATTGACTCAAATATACCTCTTGCACAAATCGTGTTGATGCATCGCTCAGTGTTTTGAGCATAGGTGTCGCTTCAGCATAAAACAAAGACATTTCATTTGCCATCTCGGTGGATATGCATCGTCCTTCTTCATAGTCAATGCTCGATGAGGCAGAATTCATTCCTCTCCTGGACATCGTTCGTCTGAAGTAGGAAAAATCATTTTGTATTGCTGGGTTGTTCATCTGCAAAAAAAGAAGCAAAATGTGCATTAAAAAATAATAATAAATAAAAATTTTGCATGCTGTGTCATCGTATTTACAACTCTACTAACTTTCAGGTCATCAAATTTAAGGGTGAAATGTAAAATTTCAGCAAACTGTTTGGCAAGAGCTTGCTTAGTTTCTAAATGTTGCAGTGGTGACAGTGGTTGGCATGTCAATGCTCGCAGTAAGTCCTGGATGCATTTTTCTGCAGACAAAATAACACCAATCAACATCATCAACAACAATAGTAATGCTATAACGATTTAGCAATATACAGGCAGGCCTCATTCATCCAAGCCACATTGCTTTGTTGAAAAATGGTGGTTTAGTGTTCGGCATTAGGACAATTGAAACTGGAAAAATATTACAATAAATTCCTGTCTCTCTCTCTTTCTCATAAAATGAGCTGCATAAAGTAAAACCATCAAAATTAAACACTTAAATGAAAACAAATAAAATTCTGAGTTACAAAAACAAGACTTACTAGAGACCTACCAGTACCCTTTTGTTTTCATTAACCATTACCAAAGAAAAAAATTAGACATGTCTAGATGTCTAGAGTGTGTTGTTTCACTACAACAACGAACATTTTAATTGCGCTAATTATTGAGAGCAGCAACACACACAGTTTGTGTCATTATTACGCAAGTTGTCACTGCAATGTTAAAAAATGACAAAGTAACACAAATTGAGTAAAAATGCTCAAATCTAAATAATACATACAACTATGTGGACTTCTTTATTCCTTGCATTTTATTTTCTACAAATAAGATTTTCTTACACAAGTTCTCTTGCGTTATCTGATTTCCCGATTTCGCTAAACACATTTAATCAAAGGTTATGGTGCAATACAGATATAGTCATGCTCTTAAATGAATCTGTGGGCACTGAAGCAGTTTGTGAGTTGTGATGTAACAATCGCTTTTCGGATAACGTATCCAGGCATCACTAACGAACGCATTCCATTTTTTGCAAAATTATCAATTGCCAATGAGCTCCATACTCAACGAGATACGTTACCCCTGGTAACTAACAACATTTGTAGATTTGCATGTGGTCTATTACCCAAGACACTATGGATGGGGAAATGAGATCAAGCGAGCAGCCGCAAAACAAACTTGGAAAAATTCCCGTTTCTTGGGGAAAACATTTTCAAAACTTCAGACGAACGGAAGTTTCCCTAAACATTCTCTAGATCCGACCCTGCTTACAAATATTCCGTTTTACAAGTTATCGCAAAAGCGATTTCACATTTCAAAGAATATTTTGTTGTGCTAAAACGTTTAAACCATTGTGATTGAACAAACCCACATTCAGTAATCATAAAATTTCAACAAGTTTCAGTTTGTCACAAGTGCTTTCCTACTGTTATAGGAACGGTTGTCATTACTCACTGTTTACTAATTTTATTTAATGTTTATTTAACACATAATATAATATTTTAAACATCACACTGTACTTACATTGTACTGTTTTGGATCGGTTAACCCATTTTCATGCTGTTGCGTTATTCGCCACCAACATCTATAACTTTATCTTATGCATTCATACATGAGCTAGAACTAGTTATTTCATTTTCAAACTGGGCATCTTCCAAAATTGCTGTTGGTTATCAATTAGGTTAGCAATTTGTAACTATGGTACACTATTTTAACTGTGGTACACTATTTTAACTGTGGCACACATGCACGGTGGGCTGCAAGTTTGACACCATGGGCCTAAATGATTACATAATATGTAATGACATTATCATTTCTCTGTACAGTTTATGCTTTTTCAACTACGAAACATTTTTGCTGGCTATGTAGGTTTGTGACATTAGAATTGTGTTTGTTGGTGATAGAAATCCACTCTGCAAATATATATTCCTTAGTTTCTTTTCAACAAACACTTTCATGTGAATATTCTTGAATGACTTAAGAGATTAGCCTCCATATTGGGAGTGAAATCTGGTAATTTTATGCATTATAGCAGAGTTTAGCTGATACTCTACCGGTGATTGTTGACGTAAATGAAAATTGTTAACAAATTGCCAGATAATATTTTTCCTAAACAATACAAAGCAGAATCACCTTCGGATGTTTTGTAGAACACTAGGGTTCCGCAGAGCCTGGTCTAGTACTAGATTATTTAGATTAAGGGCAAAAAAGAACAGAATTGAAGACCTACCTGTGTCGAAAATGACAAATTCAATTACTACAATTCAAACAAATGAACATAAATAAGACACACGTTGAAGAACTTCATGTATTATAAATAACACTTGTCATGATCTCGATTACTGTTGTTTTTGCTGATCTGACATATCACACATACTCGAGTATAGGTCGACCCCCACTTTTTTGCTGAAAATCGAAGATATTTTTATTCTCTCGTGTATAAGTCGACTACGTATTCTCTAGCTTTCCAGTACTTGCATAGCAATTGCATAACTGAAAACTTCAGTAGCACTTCTTTAAGACAAGCCTACAAACTCGCGTGGCGCAAGTCATATTTGTCTCGTGCGTGAAAGTGTGATGTGATATTCGTCTGGTGAAAGCGGCAGGCGTGCGAGTTGTTGTGAAGTTATTTATACGACATGGCCAGTAAGCGTATTAAATTCACGGCAAAGTTTAAGCTAACTGTGGCAGAATTTTCCGAAAAAACTAACAATTCTGCTGCTGCTCGGGAGTTTAACACTTCAGAAAAAACAGTAATAACAGCGATAGTGATGTGATGACAGTGATAATAGTGAAAAAGAGTTGATGGACTTAGAAACTGACGTATTATCGCAATGCATCTTCTGGCTTTATTTCATACTGTTGGTTGCGTTTGCTATTTGATGTTTTTGTGATTATATTTTTTTCTTTCATCGGAGAGTTTTCTGTACTTTATATGCGTCAGTCAATGTGCTGTCAGCTGGACTTGGAGGTTTTACTCTAACTTGTCCATTGTATAGGTCAACTAATGCTTTTTGAGGGGAAAATCAGCTGCAAAAATCTTGACTTATACTCGAGTATACACGGTATATGTTCTTAAATTGCCACGTTGAGATTGGACAGCAAGGTTTTCGAATTAAAGAGGTGAAAAGCATAAAAAGAAATCCGTCACCAATAGTTTAATATCGAATAGCGGTGATTCCATTTTTTAGGGTTCTGATAAACGAGGTCTGACTGTACAAATTGCATTACTTAGACCAAAGAATTTTTACTTAACATAAGCAAAAAAAAAATCAAAAGAAAGCAAATCCTAACAATAAAAATGCGACTTACAAAATATTTATGATCGATACTTTACAACTAACAGCACATGATGAAAAATGCGCCAAGTTCTGTGAAAATAAAGGCACATAGTGGCACATTAGTATATTATTACTTACGTAAGTGCTTTGAAAACTCATAAAACTCTTTCAACTGCTTGACTAGAGGAATGATAGCATGCCATGTATCTGCTTGTTTTTCTTCGTTGGAAGGATTTGATATAGCCTAAGAAAAGTTTGTACATTGAAAAAACTACATAGTTTGTAATTAGAGTGTTCACATTTAATACTAAACTGTTTGATAAGGAATGAAGCTTTGTCATGTTATGATAAAATGAAGGCAATACTCACAATCCTAATTTCTTCCCCAGCCCCTTTATATGATTTAAGTTCTGTAATGATGCCAGGTGCAAATGACAAAACATGAGCTACTCTATCATAAACCTCTTTCTCTTCTGAAGATGGGCGTGCATCTAATAACAACAAAAATCAGAAAGCAAGCAGAGGAAGTGACAAAAAACTTTCCATATTGTCAAATATAACCCACATGCACAGTTATTCATACAACAAGCATCACATTGTGTATATTGCAATTTGCAATCTGCTATTCAGCATGGTAAGGGTGAATGCTTTTTTAGTATTTCCTGCAATGAAGACCGATAAGCTTCAACAATGACACAAATATCGTTAAGCAATGTGTTGACTTCCTGGTGTAATTCAAAGAGCCTGATGTGCTAGGGAGATGGCTATTAGGGTTTCAGGAAGTCAAACATGTCCAGAGTAGTAACATTGGTAATGGTATTTGATAAGATACCATTTGGGTAAGATAAGGCAACGCAACCCCAACATGTTCCTTATATTTAAACGTCACGGTCCTCTTAATTAAAATACTTTCAATTAATGCAGTATATCTATGCAACAATATATTAATATAAGCCACAAAATACCTACTTTCAAAATCCAAAAAAATGTCATCAAGTGCTTCCTCTTTGCATTGCAGTACTTTTAGAAGATTCCCCATTATACGAAAAACTTATTTCTAGACTACTACTTGATCAGGTAGTACACTTTTAGTCACAAAATACCTATTTCATAATTACCTACAAGCATGCAATGTATCAATCTTCAATACTAAAAAATCTCACAAAAGGATGACTATAGGATATACTAAATCAACAACGATAGAAATACTTACTAAAGTGTTTCACTATAGGTTTTGCACAATACATAGATGCTTTCAATGATTCTAAGAAACATATTTAGCAATTCCACTACCACTACATGTCATGATGGTTTAAGCCCAAGAAAAACATTTGTTAGCAATTTTAATCAGAAGCAGGGTAACCAATCTTTGACCATTAAAGTAAAATTAGAAATAATTTATCATTGTCTGCATTTATAATTTTGTTGTTTTTCGAACCTTTTTGGTGATATTTATGAAAACCAAATTCCATGAGAATCAAAAATGTTCAAATTAGCTGTAAGTTTAATTTGATTACATATACAAATTCAAGTAAATAAGTCAGTAAACTTTGATCTTAATGTGACCTAAGGCACAAATTGGATCTGATTTGTAATTTGGTTGGCCCAGTCATATGGTTTGGAAAACATATACAATTAACAGTCTTCAAACATGATTTTCAATACAATGAAAAAAAATAAAATAAATGCTATATATATTTAAAACTATATGGAAATCAGTCTCATTGCAAATGTGAATAAAAGCCACTACTACGGAACTTAGACTAGAAACAAAAATATAATACAAAGTTTTTATATCAAACCAGTATTACTTGGAAGTCATTGTACTACTAAGCCTTACTGTACAACCAGGACAAGCAGTCTAAAGTGTTAAATAAGCTTCATGTTACTCGTGTAATAGTCTAATAACTTCCTCCTGAATTATTTATATCTTCAAAAAAACTGAATCTTGGTAAAAAATGCAAATTTTGCTGTAGTTCCAACTTGCTATTATAGTGAATATAAAGTATATTTATATATGTATGAATTTTGGTTTAGGCTAGAGGTGGGCATTATTTTTGAATTCACGGGCAACATTGGGTGTTCAGTTATTTCTGGTGAGCTAGGTCCATAAGACCCTATGTTTACAATTACATCATAATCATAATTATACATCAAAATTAGTCCATGTCTTTATTTAGTTTCATGTTTGTGTTTCCTGGTCTGAAATTTTTTTATTGGTAGCTATTAGTGACAAAATAACCTCCTGTAAATCAATTTGAAAATAGCTTTTCTTTTATTTACACTAATTCCCATGAGTTACACAGGATAAGTTTTTTTGGCATGTCAAGCAAAGTTTAAAATAATCAACTAGAAGTAAATACAAACCGAATTATTATACTACTCTTAAGCATTTTACGTCGCATGATACACTGACCACGTAACGTGACTTCGTATCGAACTAGTACATTGTGTAGGATTCAAACAACTGTAAAATAAGAACTTGGCAACACACTTTCAAACTTTTTTTATATCGCGTAAAGGAATTCATATGCAACTCACCTGAACGATATCTTTACAGTCCAATGGCCAGAATGCTTGTAATTTAGAAAAGAATCAAAGTCGATCGACATTTTCCATTGTTAAGTATAGGCGATCAATAAACTCTTGCCAACGAGACAGTAACTCGAAAAAGGTCTATTTACAGACTAGTTTAATTGCCCTGTATCCGTACCACTGGAAAGTTTATATGACGAGCAGAAAGTTGTAAAGCTTTAATATTTTCTGGTGCAGAGTAGAACCTTTTCCGAGCATTCACTCTATGTTGTGCGTGTGCAGATTAGTACATACCTATAGTCTGTTAATGTAATGGACTAGGTAGGATTGGATCTTTGAGTTGTTTAATAAAATGTAATATCATGTTTAAGCGTATCTGGAGGAAAGGTAATGGTTGTTTCTGCCATTGCTCTCTTCCTCTGTTGGGATTTCTTTGCAAAAGCTGTGGTTGGAGGCATTGTAAGTAGGGTAAAATTTCATGAAGCTGTGTGCCTTTGCTGCATTGGAGAAATTTTGTAACATGCTGTTATTTTGCCTTGTTTCACAAATGATTTCTGCAACTTTCAAATATTATGTACTACTGTAGTTAATTGATGTATGTGCTAATTAACTTGAGAAATTTTTGGTGGTGCCATTGAGTTTTTATTTTTGAAATATGGTTCATGCCTTTAGCATTACTGACTGTTCCCGATAATGGGGACAACAGAACGCTTTCCAAAAACCTTGCAATGAAGTAGAGGTAAATAGTTGGTTACATCTTTACACTTGTCTTGGCAGTGGCCTAGTAATTTCTTTTCTTTCATTTGATACTTAACATCGTCATTTGAATCCAGTAATTCATGACGCATGTTCAATATACCTTCACGAGTGCATTAATTCGATAATGTTTTATGTATGAGTTGAACTTTCAAGTTATATTTCGGATCCCAAAGACATAAAATGAGATGACAATTTGATGACCAACAAACGGATATGGGTTTCTAGTTCCAAGGACTGAGTTTATATCCATGAAGTTTTGTGTTTACTATCCGGGTGTATACATCAGTGTTGACAGTGTATGTGGGTATGTGCACCACTGTAATTTACTTCTTGCAAGTTTTAAACCCATACTTTATCACCATACTTTTTGCTCCTCACAGTCAATGGCAAAACTAATTAATACAAATAAAGTATGGTACCTGTAGTTATGTTTTTTCAGTTACATTTCCACTTTGGTAAACATTTTAAATTTTTAATAGTTGCAAGCATAATTTCAACCATCTCCTGTAGGCATTTCATGCAACTCTATGGGTTTGCTATTTTATGCTCTTGGTTTATTGGTTTTAAATTGCTGTCTGTATAGTGTCATTTTATAATATCAAAAAAAAACTTGTACATTTTAAGCTTGCGGTGGTTTGTTGTTTTATACCCTTGTTGGGGGATAAAAGGTTAAAATAAAGAGGTTGTTCGCAAGTTTCTTCCTGTATTATCAATGGGTAATTATAATTATACGTTTCCTTTCCTATAATTAACAGCAAAAACTATACGCTGCAAAGGATGGCGTCACTATATTTCCCTTATATTATCAATCTTCATGAATAAGCTCAATGAGTGATAGTTTTTTTCATTTACCAAGTGGACGTCCCATACCTAAAAATAAAACAATTACAACAAGATAAAACAATAAGTTAATCAAATGCAACATCCAAGCATCCAAATACAGACATCCTTGGTGTTCCTAAATGATGCACAAAGTTGAACATACTTGATGCACATAGCTTCCTAATGCTGCATGTAGTTGATGTACATAGCTGCATATAGTTGCACAAAGCTGCACACGCATAAAATGTAGGGACCCTTGTTCGAGTTACAGGAGCCACATTTTGTAGGTGTAGGCCACATTTGACGATCTCCTATACACCTATCCTATCCTATCCTGTACTTAACAATGGAAATTGTCAACCCACTTTGAGTCTTTTTCAAATGACGTTTTAGTCATCACACTGTAACGATTTTGCTCAGGTGTGTAGCATATGAATTCCTTTGCGCAATGAAGAAAAAATTTTGAAAATATGTTGCCTAATTCTTACTTTGCAGTGCTTTGAATCCTATGCACTAAACTTGTTCGATACAAAATCACGTAGTGTGTTCAGCGTAGGATGCGACATAAAATACATACGAGTTTGCATGGTATCTGCGGCTCGTTTGGATGTAACAATTCGGTTTGTATTTACTTCTAGTTGATTATTTTAAACTTTGCTTGACTTGCCAAACAAAACTACCTGTAATGTGTTGTAGATAACACGCCATTTCTTACGCATTTTATGTTGCATTCTTCACGGACCACGTATCCAGACGTCATACCGAACAAGTCCAGTTTGTAGGATTCAAACCAGTAATGAGCTGGATCGAACACAAATCCGAATATTACGCACAAATATCGACCTTTTTGCTATTCTCACGAATTCAAATCTTAATGGCATATTCGATTAAAACACTCCATTATAGTATTGCGCCAACAAGTGAATGTTATGTAAATAGATGTGAATCATATTCTCATGAATCCAACTTTTTTCGATTTATAAAATCCCTAATTCAAACCGCTGTAGCCTAAAGTAAGAACTACGCAACATTTTTTTTTGTACGTAAAGGACTTTATATGCCACTTACCTGAGCAAAATCGTTACAATCCGATGCCCAGAATGCTTGTAATTTAAAAAAGAATCAAAGTGAGTTGACATTTTCCATTGTTAATTGAAGGCGATAAACAAAATCTTGCCACCTATAGACAGTAATTCAGAAAGGGTCTATTGCCATTTTGCCCTTTCTATACCGTAAGTAGCCTATTGCGTTTGCAGGGCACAAATTTTGGCGTTACATTGATTGGTGCATTTATCCAGTGTACTGTTAAAAAGCAAACTTTTCAGAAAGGGTTTACAGTAATCATATTTTCCTCCTGGTCATTAAAATAAGTGTCTAGACTATATTTTACCAGCCGGTTAACGAAGTAAGAAAACACCAACTGCGTAACCGGCCAGTCGTTTACGGAAATAGTTTTTCAAAATTCGGTAACCGGCACCCGAGGTGAAATACACTGCCTAAACACCTAACACTGCAAGCTCAAATCCACATTTCCACCAAATAGCCTATACGGTACGCTATAAGCCTACAACAGTGCCGATATCACAGTCAGCCCTAAAGTCTCTAGCACCTTGGCAAGCTTCCACAGCGCCCAATCGTTTTTATTACGACAGGGGTACGGTACTGTATTTCAAAACACAGATTCTTCGCTGGGCCTAGCCCTCCATCATAGTTGGTTTGTCAGAATCATTTCCTTGTTGCAAGTAATGTGCCTCAAATCCCATTTGTACCTAGCGTTTCCAATGTGAGCTAGTGACTAGTTAGATTTCATTTGCACTTGCAGTAACACTACACAGTGGTCTACACAGGTTGTTCTCCTGAACTCATGGGTCATGCGATAATTCTAATAACAACAAAAAGAAGGCCACCATTTTACTAGAAAAACAGTTACTTTGGAACAACGTAGAACATGAAGTGAGAGGAAATAACAAAATGAAAGGTATATGAATATGAGTAAGTAACAACGTATCATAATCCCTCTTGTTTGAACTAAAACCTTTTTATGTTTTTGTTAAAGTAAATTGTGTGTTTATGTTGGCTACCAGGGGTGCGAGCTAACCTTTTAAAAAGTGCGAAACCGTAGAGTAAAAAAAGTGCATTATATCTCTATGATGAAAACTTGGGAAAAGTTGTCACGTTTGCCATCTTCTCTGCAACGTAGCGACAGGACATCACGTTTATTTGCCAAAAAAGTCATGGTGATTTTTTCTGTTTTTCGCAGCTCTTCTTTCACGTGACTGGTCGTTAAACAAGGAAGCGCACAGACGCTCTTTATAGACGTGTCTCCGCGTCAATTTATGTCTATGTTTCGGCACATTTTGTCTGTCACTGTCAGTAAAATAGATTCAAGTTGCCGCAATCGTGGACAAGTAACAGGTAAACAATAAATCTGAAACGACTTGGGTGATCTTTTTCGGACTTTTTGTCGGACTCAGTAAAAACGAACTCTTGTAAAACTTGTACACCGGCAGTTTTCAACGTATGACTCGCTTAATAATCTTGCGTTAAAACGTGTACATAATTTCAAATTAACGGTTTTATTTGTATGCGTATACGTTGCAATCAGTCACAGTGTTAGACTATTCTAACAGCACGTTAGAGGTTAGGTCCTTTTACCAGGTTCATCTAGTGAAGAGAAACCATTTGTTGCCAACAACCTCTTCAAGTCAATAATGACAAATTTGGCCTATAAAGTAAGGTCGCTGTAACTTACACATAATGCGATTTTGCTCTCGTACGTAAATAGATGCGATTTTACGTACGAAAGCCATCGGATTACCCTGTACACATAATACGATTTCGCCTTTCGTGCGATATTTGTAGGTAAACATCAAACATGTTTGATTTTATCGGACGCATTCGTATGAGTTGGTTGTGGTTGGAAACAACCTGGCAGTTTGGTGCTGATTGTTAGGTCAGTTAGGTTATCCGTTTTAGGTACCGTACTACTTCCCTACTTCAGTTAGTAAGTTAGTAGAACACTTAGGTATCAATAAGAGGAACGGTATATGCCTATAGGTTATATATATAAAGGCTATGGTGCCATACAAGTATCGACTGCTCGGTACCCAGTGATTAGGCTAGTGCGCTGTTTTCCGTCAAATGCACCAACACACGTTGGAAGATTCCATTCGGTATTAAAGTCTTCAGATATCCGTATCCAGTCAGCTTGGCATGGAGGAGGATTCAAAAATTTTTTCCTGAATGCTTCCCATACCGCGTTGCAAGTTTCTGATACAATCTTTCCTATGACAGATTCGCTTACTCTGAAACTGTATGCTAATTATCATAATTATCCCTTATTCCTACAGAATCCTCGTGCAGATCTGATGATATTATAATGTTATTTGTGTCCTATTTCGTGTGTTTAACAAGAAGCGCTGTACTATATTTTGGCCGTGTTTAGTAAGTAGGACCCGGTTTTGATTACTTCCGAATTACGTCATTCATACTACAGCGTTCAATGCGTTAGTTCTGATATTGTCAGTCTGATCTAACTGTAATATACAGCCTACCAAATGCAGCTTTATTCTGTGCTATCTGGAAACAGTAACCGTTTCGTTGAGAATTAAAATATATCAATAATATAATCAAGACATTGACAGTTATTTGGTTTTGGTACTGTGATGCTTAACTGGCTATCACGGGTTAATGAACGCGCCATCTATGGAGTCAGATTAGCGAACAATCGATCAAGCAATAATTAATTAACAACAGTTCACAACCCTAACAACATTCCGCAGTTAGCGCAACTGAATTAGAACGACGAAAACGAGTGTCCTGTTGCCAGATATCTACGAGACAAGAAATATAAGTTAACCTCAGTGAGCATGTAAGTTACTTAATGTAAAAAAATATACAGGCTTGTTGTCGTTGGACATAAATGTTGTTTTTTTTTCAAATCCACGATTTTCATGCATACCGTAATGGCGTAATAGTAATTTCTTTGCATCAGAGCCGCCATCACAGTACAATCTTCCAAACTCCATTTTATGTATTTATGTAGGCTATAGTATTTTCCGGCACCTGTTAAAATAGTTTGCTTACAGAAGGTTGCATGTGTTGTAGCCTATATTTCATTACCGTTAGGCCTACTATCAAAAGTACGTTAGAAACACATTCTTGTATATGAGTTTTTTGATTTAGATTAGCACTACCGTTGATGTGAGTTAAATTCACGAGTTTTCCCGTATCTAATGTAATGTTCTGCGCTCATCAATGACCTGTAATTAACAAACCCTGCCTATACGTGTGGAAATTGGCTGAACTCAGTAAAAGCTGCGACTCAACCTGAGAGAATCGTATTATGTGTATACTGTACCGGAATGCTGGTACGATTAAGAAATCACAAAAGGTTTACGTCCGTATTCATATCAGTCACATTTCATACGGAAGTAAGTACGTAATACCGCATCTTATTATGTGCACTCCCACCTTATTGTTATTTTTTGTTGCACTATATAAGTATATAAGGCAAGTACGCCTCTGTTTGGATTCCAAAGTATTTAACTTCTGTTAGTCGAAAGCTACATTTCAAGGAAGCAAGGTTGCGGCAATACGTCAAATGTTTTCTAGTGGTGCGAAAGATAAAGTTTGGATACCTCTGACGCAAGCTAATGCTGACCAATGTGTGATGTTTCGAGTGTGTTAATATTGCATGAACATCTTCCTATTTTAACTTATGTTTTTTTCTCTTTGGGACTCACTGGCCGTACTACTTGGCACCAGCAAATGAATACCATCAGTATTTTTATGCACGTTTTAAGCTTTTAAGGTTTTGCTAATTATTTTGCCTACCGCGAAAATGACGAGAAATAATATGCATATTATTATACTGTATTATTATTATGCTGTACGTCTGAGTCTGTTCATTAAAAAAAATTAACGTCTGGTATTTTCTCTTATTTCCTCCTTTTTTGAACTTATTACGTCGCAAAACACAACGTCCATTTTCTAGGCTCTCATCTCTCATCTCTCATGGTTAATCGGCAATAAAACGTAAAAAACAATTATTTTACAAAATAAATGCATCTTTTCTTCAATAGGAATAATTTTAGGCTTTTGCTGATATTCATTTGACATAATTAGGTTTTTGTTCATAGAGGCCCGCAGCGTATATGCATAGTTCACACGCGCGTACCATTTTTCAACTGTGTCTTCTGAATTTACGCTTACGAAAATTTTTTACTTGAAAAATTTTCACACTGTGAACACTGTTGGTTTCAAAGTCATATACAGTATATAGCAGGGGTGGGCAAACTTTTTGTACTGAGGGCCACATTTGAAAAAATGTTGCAGCCGGCGGGCCGCACATTCTCATTACAAAGTAGGAAAATTTACCCGGTGTGTAAATAAACGCATATTCATATTAAACACAATTTTTGTATTCCACACTCAGTTACGTTTAAATCTATGCAATCATCATCACAAAATTTAATGAGACTTGTGCAACTGTTCACAGTTTTACGGTTACGGTAGCCGCTACCGTAATTGTATTTTATGATCAAACAATTGAATCAAGCAATGCGTGAGAAGTGTATGTTGCAATACATGCGCGACTGACGCCTTACGGTATTACGGTAGGCCTACGGTAGCCGCTACCGTAATTGTATTTTATGATCAAACAATTGAATCAAGCAATGCGTGAGAAGTGTATGTTGCAATACATGCGCGACTGACGCCTTACGGTATTACGGTAGGCCTACGGTAGCCGCTACCGTAATTGCATTTTATGATCAAACAATTGAATCAAGCAATGCGTGAGAAGTGTATGTTGCAATACATGCGCGACTGACGTGTGTGTGTTTACGCACTGAAAGTGAAGAGAAAAACACACTCGTAAAGGGAATAATATTTTGTCATGTAAACTGTTTAATTAAAACAATAAGTGATGAGTAGGAGTTTCTGCAAGTGCCGGCGGGCCGCAGAAAATGGGCCCGCGGGCCGTAGTTTCCCCACCCCTGGTATATAGCCATTGATTGGACGCGCAGGCTATTTATCACATGTACGTTCCTTCGTTCCATTTGATTGATTTATTCTGGCTAACTTAAGCAAATAAATCTATGAAATCAACAGAGCTTTTATTGCGTAATAATACTTATTCATTAAAACGTATTGTTATATTGTAACATCTCGCTTGCCGCTGCCACTTTAAGAGGGCACCACAAACGCAAAGTCTATGCATTTTATTTGTGTATATAACTGTATATACTCGACCATTGGCAATAACTACCGAGGTGTGAGCATCTCTTTGGATATTATCAAGAAGCAGGCGAGCCCAATCGTTACAATATCAAATAAAAATACTCTTTGCTTCGTGTTGAATAATAATAATTATTATGAAGAACACAAGAACCAACCATTATTTTGCGTTGTGTTGTGTATATAGGGTGCTAGCGCTTACTTAACACCTGTGCAGCAAGTGAGACACGATGTAAAGTTAGAAAAGAAGAAATATGATAAAGCAAAATGAAACGGAACCTTTGTATATGAAAAGCCTTTACTAATTCTCGTTAAACATAAAAAACGGGTTATACGGCGTTACTGAACTGAAGTCTAGGCCTATAGCTGTACCTACGTAGGCTATATGGCGAGATCCAGCAAACCATGCTCCTTATAGGAGGCGTCAAACCCCTAGAACTAAGATCTTTCTGAATTTGTTGGACGTCCTACGTAGGGCTTTAAAAATCCTATTTAGACCAATCAGAAGGCAGCACTGTTGGTGTTGTTTTCTAGCCGGGGAATTGCCCTTGCAGTTGGCGCGCTTCAATGTCCCAGGTCGCGTGCAGAATTAGGCTAAAAATTAGCATGAAAGTAGCTGAACTTGGGTTTTTTAGACGAAAAATTCTAGTTTTTATTTTGTGCCTCTGTAAAAAAAGTTTGAATCGCGGTTTTTTGATGACATTTTATGGAATGGTAGTTCAAAGCATACTAAATTGACATGCAAAATTTCAGAGAGCCCCATGGAGGAGTTTTCGAGTAATCAGTCTTTTAGTAAATTCACTGTATAATAAAACAAACAAAGATTTTATGGAATTTTTGGGGGTTTGACGCCTCCTTATATATAACGCTTATCAAATCCGCAGGTTGCTTCAAACTTTTTAAAAGAAACTGTTCAAAAATGAAAGCGGAACACATCTATAGTTTTCACCCAAGCTATTTGCTCTATTTCGTTTGTAAACCATGTGGCCACACTACTATACACTTGTGATGTTGCCATCAGCATTCTGCCAATAATGACTTTCGACTGAACTTTAATAAAAACAAAGCTGAAATGGTATAGCAAAGATACAAAATAAAAAAATAAATATTACGAATATTACACCCACAACAACCATAACATAAGTCTTTCCCTCCAAAACTTGAGCAAGTAGGCTACAACTAATTACACAAAATTAATTTTATAATCAGTTTGACTACAAGCACAAGTACAACTGTCAGTATGTGTCAATGTTAGACGTAACATCATCATCACCTTTTATAACTCGCTTATTAAATTTCAGCATCACGCAAATCTTGATTTAGGCTGTTAGTCGTGTTAAAATTGATGGTAAGATTTGTTCGTATTGTTGCAATACATCGCTGTAAATGATATCGGGCCTGGGTTGCTCTTCACACCAGGACGGAAGCGATGGTAGGTTCCCACGACAACGGTTGGCTGCATCAGTCGGCAAAATGACTTTGAAACATTTGGACGGGAATTCGTCGACCACAAGTTTCTTTCAAAAAAGTTAAAACATTAAAAGACCACTATACCATGGATTAAGGTTTTAAGTGCTAAAAACAAAATGTGCAGTAATTATATCATTCACGTGATATATTACGCTTTTTGTTATTTACTGGAACTAGGTTGCAAGAAAGGAGATCTATTTGTGAGGCATTTTCATTTTTAGCTAGTACGTTGAAATAATTAAACAACAATTTTATGTTAGTTCATTTATATCAACAACAACCTGCGAACAAGCGTGACATAGATACAGGGGAGGGGATTTCCCAGAGCATCTTGCAGCAAGTGGGGGATCCATGACCATATTTATTGCGAAGTTTGTTTCTGACGGCGAGTTACATTTTCTGTTTTCACACGGAATGCTTCTCTTTGCTTTGAAACGAAAATAATTAAGAATGATTCAAAGTAAGCTTCATTAGAGGTAATTGCTCATCCATTAAACAATCAAGTTAATTATTTCTTACACAAGGCAGTAATTAATCCACGTTCTAGTTCCAGTGAGTAACTTAAATGAGGCCAGTAGTGCAATAAATGTTGAATCCCACAAACTTTGGTCGAACCATTGGTGCGACGTATTGCAATCCTCAGAAGCTAAAAATTTACGTTTTAAATAAACAGTTAAATTAGTATTATAAACAAAATTTAAAGTCAGTTGAAAAAATACTTACTATCAATAGGTCTTGATTAAACAGCAAGAAAGTCTCCATCAGCTCGAAATGAAAAGAAGTATCATCTGCGAATTCGAAAACCAGATTTATAATCCCTGGTATGTTTTGTACAGATGGACGGTTATATGCTCCTTCGTTACTATCAAGACCTGGTAAAAAATAAAATTTCTATATGCTGTTTGCGATTTATATTATGAATTCACCTTCTAAATATATATTAAACGTCGCTTGATTGTTTAACTTTAACGTAAGCATTTTAGACCGACAAATGAAATATTTTGTTGCTCAAGAGCTGCTGCATTCAAGAAGAACTCACCAAAACAAGATGGAATAATTTTTCTGCAAAGATACTTCAAAATGCATGCTTGTAAGCTGAAGTTTTTTAAGCCGCAGTCATAGAGCAATTCGGCGACAGCATGAGGAAGATTTGCTCTGTCTTCCCTGGTGATGAAAGCCATGACAGTGCATAAACACTTCATGGTCTCCTCCGCCAGTATTGCTTTAAACAAAAAAGAATAGTGTTGGTGAATGCAATTGTGCCAAATCTACAATTATAAGTTAATATCTCTAAAATTAAACAAAAATCCTTCATCTAGATATCAAGAAACTACATCAAAAACGATGAAATCTTTAAATTGAATATAATTTATCAACGAACTACAAACCATTTTGGCTCGAATCGAATACTGATATAATTCTCATCAGAGTTATGAGCGTCTGGTACAACTGGAAATAGTTTAACCTTGGAAGGTTATTGACATGCGCAATGTCCCAACTTCTATGAATTGTACTATTTTCTATTCCCGGGGTGTTTTTCAAAAATCTTAAACAAAGAGGAACACGAGAATCTAAATTTTGCAATATGCATTGAAAAAACAACCATAGAAATTCTATAAACGTCATTGTGTCAAAAAGTGAATAACTTATACATACAGTATAATATGACAGTTTTAACACGTATCACACAGTTACAAACTGCCCCAAGACTTACTACAATAGTATTTCTACTTTGTAACTTACCCAATAAGAATATTATCAAAATCGTTGACAATTGCAATGAGTTCATGTATGAAAGGGGAATACTCGTCACCAGCTATGCCGAAATTTTCATTAAATCGTCTCACAATTCTCTGAAAATCGATGATTTTTGCAAAAACTGTAAAATATTTGTAAAAAAAACATCTGAGCCAAGTTAATGTGGTATATCAAATCATCAAATACCAAATAATATATTTCTGACTCGAAGCAAGCTTAAGATGAGTTTCATAGTAAGCGAAGTCAATGACATCATCATAAAATGAGTTGGCGTCATACTACTGATTAGGAAACCAAGCGCCAAGTCAAATTTAGTCTGGTTGATATTATATTTCAAAGAAATTCAGTTTGTAATGAAAATATTGCTTATTTTTGCGCGTTAACTTTGTTGTCACGTCTATACCACAATGTGATTTGCGTCATGTCGAGTCAAGACTTTCAAAAATGTAACTCAAATCGACTCGTATTTAATCTAATGTGAGATATAATATCACTGAAAAAGAAATATTCAACGAATCGCATGTTTACGATATATAGAATTTCAGACTTCACGACCAGAAGAATTGTTATATAATTAAATATAAACACAAACTTATATCTCAAGTCAACCGCAGTCGCTGTATCCATACTTTAAAGGTAATGGAAATAAACAACTTACAGAATTCCATCAAGGTTGACATTTTTCTTCAAATGAACTTGATTTGGACAACAATTACAGTATAAATTTTGCAAACAGCGATTTCTTTTAACAATACAATATTCTAATATATAATGTATTGTTTCACAGTGTAATCAATCGAAGCCTATAGAATACAAAATAAAACAATGAATTATTAGTATTAGTGAAGTGTAGCACGGTACAAGGGCAAGACATATAGTTCGCTAACCTGAAAACTTTATCTGTTTACACTTTACAACATGGCCAAAACACACCTGGCCCAAATTAACATCAAACAAACGTGTTAATTACATTTACTTTAGTTAAACAATATTTTATGCGCAAAAGAAATTAAGTAGCCCTCGTAAATATGATTAGCTGCTGATATAGGCTACAAACATTTCCTTATTAGTAATAATTTTAATGTGCCTTTGCATAAGTATCTCGCAAGCTTAAAAAGTCTGTGCATGGGCATTGGGCACTTCTGCGCCAAACTGCTTCTTATAAAACAGCATTTGCTAGACTCGTACTTTTGAGAGACGAACGTCAGATTACTTCCTTACGAGTGGACTGTTGTCTGCCTTATGACAGTATGACAATTTGTCGATAGTTTTTATACAATCAACCAAATGAAAAATAAAACTAGACAAATAAAGATTTTGAGAAAGTATGTCAACCACGAGACAATCAATGAATCGAATTAAAACAAAGCCGGAAAAAAACAAAAGAAATCCAACTGCGTCATTCGACAAATGGTTTCAGTCATTCAATCAGACCGACAGATTTAACAAAATTTTCAGGTATATGTTAAAACCTCAACAATAGAAGCAAAGGCTTTATAAAATGTAGGTTAGCAGCTGTAGGATTCGCAGCTTGACCGTTTATAATTGGGCTGTTAATTGTCTTTTGTGAAAAGCAGGTCATTTTTATTGGTTGTAAACCAGAAGTTTTCAGCTGGGTTTTGGAATGATGTTTTCACAAACCATAACAATCAATTCTTTGTAGCATTTGCATTTTAAATAATTCATTTGTAATGGACTGATATTACGTTTCGCTTCGCTTTAACTTAAAGCGTTTTCGTAATTTTTCCTAGCAGTAACATGATACTCAAATAAGCCGTTTCCATGTCCAGTTTTCTGGCCTACGTTATTAGGCTTAATGTTCCATGTATGGAAGTGAAGCAGTTAAAGCCTACTAGTAGTACTAGACCCGAGCTGCGTGGTCACCGGGCCTCCATAAATAGATGGCTCAACGGTATAAGGCATGATTTTCGAAGCCAAGCTGTAAGACGATTTCAGATCATTAGGCATGTGGGTATTGGCTATTTCCTTGAAATATCCCGTGTGGGTAAACTAAATTAGTTGGCTATGGTACCGTAACAATTGGCTCATAAATCCTGGTATAGGCTATCGGCAAAGTGGTTACTTAATTAGTAATTGTTGCATTAGCAATTGTTTTTTGCCCCCACCAACCCCATAAAAATTTCAACTGCGACCGCACAATGCCCATGCTGGTTTAATTGCGGGGGCCCGCGAGCACTCAAATATTTTATTTTTCTAACTCCATCCGCATCGTTAAATTGTGGCGCGGGTAGAAAAATTAAAAATACGAGTACCAAAACTTTTTGAGTTTTTTGTTTGCGACCGCTTCACACCCGCACTATTGTGGCATTTGTAGTGATATACTAAATAAAAAGTTGTGCATATTATTAAGAAAGTTGTACTGTCTTTGGTTAGTCATTTCATTCAAACATTTACTTCTTAAAAACGTAAACAGTTCCCGGATTTCAAACAATAGATGATTTTGGGAAGTGCTTTTGAAGTACTTGTAGTGCATTTAGAGTGTTACGAATTCTGTTACGTGTTCTTGTTCACAATATCTCGTGTTGTAAGATTGTTAATGATGATTACAAAAGAGATATTTTGTGACACATTACATGTGACCTTAACGTGTGGTCTACTCGTATAGGCTATGCTATAGCATAAGGTTTATGGGAAAAAGGAAATAGTTTTGGCCTAATTCTTTTTTTTAAATGCTCTTCTGAAAATTAAGGCTTATGAAAAGGTCTCTCTGAAAACTGTGTTTGTGGAAATGGTCCATGATTAATTCTTCAATGCAATAATGCAATTACTTCATATTTTTTAAATATAAGAATTCGAACTTTAAATCGTTACACTATATAGGTCATTTGCGGGTACCCGCGTTTGTAAATGATTCGTTTTTATTTGTTCTGTTTATTGATATTTTTGTTGATCGAAAGAGCTTAATTATAAGAGGGGAGTAAAATTGGTTAAAATTGTAAGAACTAGAGCCATGAGATAATGTTTTTCGCAACTGAGATAATAGACGGTTACATACAGTAGTCCTATTTTGAACAGAAACAATAACTGATAATTGCAGGTCTATATTGAGCGTTGGTAGGCGGTTTTCGATCTGGACATTTTCTTTTGTCTTAAGTTTTTGGTCTTGTCTAGCAACGGATAAAATAACAGACCTGTCTTTGGTCTATAGATCGCAGGGACATCTTTTTTGATATTCTTTAAGATAAAACGACAAGTCTGTCACTTCGCATGGCATGTTCTTTTGTAAGTCGATATCGTTATCTGATAAAATTAGTATTAAACTATACCTGACAAATAATATCCTTCCTACTGTGACTGCAAGCTGTGACACAAAGCAAATGGAGGGAAGAACGTTTGACCTTATTTAATTTCTTGGTTTTGTCATTGTGAAGAAAAAAAAATGAACTGATATCATGGTGTTTAACAGAAATTAATTCAATCACCAAATAGATACAACCCCTAATGATTACAATGCGGACACCTGTCCCGCAAAAGCATTAATTGCCACAACGGGTAGCGGGGATACCCGTGCAGGGCTCTAACTAGTACAGTGTATTTTGGAAATGTGTCAGTGTGTGAACGAAAAATAGGAATTTCATAAAAAGCTCGGTATTCCCTTTTATTCATATTTTTGGCATATATTAATTCCTCAATTTATTACTGCAAAGTCGTGTAATATCAAACTATAGCCTGCCAATTAGCCCGGGCCTATGACTTTTAATGGGGCCTTTTCATTTGGAAGTCACATTCATTGTCAAGCCTTCATAAAGGAAGCATGTAGCGATAAGAACACAAAAACTGAGAAGTCGGACGTTATACTTGACCGCGACTTTCTAAGCCACTTTCTAACTTTGGCGGAACAGAACATCCGTTGCAGCCTGGAGTTCTACAGACATTGCCAAATATTACACCAGTACGCCTATTTGAACACAAGTCTGATGATTGTCGACCCATAACAACAAGATCAAGGAAATATTCCAAATAAGATAAAGACTTTTTTTCGGTCCAAATATCTCAGTTGTTAGAAGATGATATTATCGAGGCAAGTAATACTCTTTGGCGGAATCAGCTGGTCATCGTCAAAAATGAAAACAACTGAAAGCACATTTGTGTTGACTACAGTAGGACAGTCAACAAATTCACTCTTCTGGATGTTTATCCACTTCCTTACATGCAAGGTGTTCTTCAAAACGTTGCTCAATATTACCAATATTCCAGTTCAGACTTAAAGAGTGCGTATCATCAAGTGTCAACTTTACCAGGGGAAGGATGTATAGGCCTACTGCCTCTGAGGGTAATGATCAACTAGTCGATCCGAGTGGATTTACCAATCTCCAACAACTCCGAGCAACTTCATTGAATAGTATTCATGTTGGGTTACTATAAGTAATGGATACCATCTTATTCATCAAACCGTCGAGTTTCCACTTAGTCAAAAGGCGTTCGAATCCTTAAACACTCCTAAAAACGACTTGTCTTCTTCCGCATTGCGAGGGATTGGCGAAAAGTTGCCATTCATCGTAGAAACTGATGCATCTCGAAGTGCCAAATCTGCTTCATTAAATCAGCGAAATCGTCCTGTCACATTTCTTTCAAGAACGTTAAATAGGAACGAACTTCGACACTGTAGCGTAGAAAAGGAAGCAACGGCCACTGTGGAAGCCATTATATAAAATTGACACAGTTTCTCAGCGGACGCCATTCCACAGTTATAACGGACCAAAGGTCAGTTTCGATTATGTATAACTGTAAAAATCACCGAAAAATGAAAAAACGAAAAAGTCATGTGCTGGCGCATGGGCTTTAATTAAATAAATTTAATATTGTGTATTGTCCCGGGTAGCAAAACTCTGCACTGGATGCATTATTTAAAGCTTTCTATGCGACTTTTCATAAGAACGCTCTTTATAACATCCATACTTCGCTTTGTCATCCTGGAATAACAAAACTGTATCATATTTTACGTAGCAAGAATTATTTGCCTTATTCCTTAGATAATGTTTGAAGAATAATTGAAAAGTGTAATGTTTCTGCTAAAGTTAAACCACGTTTCCACAAACCTCGTGTGGCACATGTTATTAAAGCTACTCAATCTTTCGAATGTTTAATTATAAACTTCAAAGGCCCTATTCCAACTATGACTAAAATTCGTTATACTGTATATTAACTGTTGTTGATGAATTTTCTCGCTTTCTGTTCGCTTTTCCCTGTGCAACGACCGATGCTAACAGTATAATGAATTGTCTGAATCGATAGTTTGCCGTATTTGGTGTGCCAGCTTTTATTCATTTTGATAGAGTTTCTGCATTTTTGTCTCAAGAACTAACCAATTATTTATTTAGCTTCGGTATTGCATGCAGCAAAACTTTAGTTTACAACCCCCGAGGTAAAGGGCAATGTGAGCGTTACAATAATGTGATTTGGTCAGCAGTCAAGCTTGCAGTAAAGTTTCGCAACCTAAAACTTTCAGGGTAATTGACTTACCTGACGCACTGCATTCCATTCGCTCTCTCCTCTGCACTGCTACCAATGAAATACGTCATGACCGTATATGTTTAATTACGGTGTAACTTTGGTGTGTCCGGTTATACCTTTGCGGTATCCGTTTATACTTTTAAGGTATCTAGTAAGGTATGTCGTTACTAGTGGTAACGAACGAGATGTTGAAGATTCGAATGAAACAGTAGTTGTTCAACCAACATCAATAATTGCAGATGACTTGAGGAGACGAGACGAGACTCGCATTAACACGCAAGACTCCATGCATAATACCATACTTGTCATAGAGTGTATTACCGGTATATATCTTTGATGAAATTGTTACGTTATGTTTCAATCCTTTGTGTTTATTTTGGTGATGTTATTCTCTCTCTCTGAAATTTTGTAACCAGAGGAGAAAAATGTGATAATTTGTGGCTTTCCTTGACCAATTACTAATTGCTGCTTGTCCAAGGCAGCTAGTGGTTCTGTGTACTTCACTTTTAGTGCAAAACAATCCGTTTACATTCGGGATGTATAGCATTACAGCATACAGTGCATTTAATTACCTTGCTTACTATGGCCAAGTCTTTACTCGTTTATTTATTGCTTTATCGTATTTTTTATCAATTTATTTAAATAGACACTGGAATTACAAGTTTAAAAAAGCCAATGTTGAAGTTGTCAGTGATTTGGTTCATCACACAAGGCCGTAACCCGATTACTAATATTAGTCTACTTAAGAATTATTGGGTAAAAGAAAAAACAGGATTTAGTTTGGCACTCTGAAGGTTAACTTTATATTTTTCGACACAAGCTTTCGCAAGGATAAGCTTACTTCTTCAGGTGTACTGTGGGTTAAATTTGCCTGGGTTTATTTGTACGTTGGTTGAATTTACCGACCACCCATTTACGGTAATGTGACTCCAGTCATTTCAGAAAATGGAACTAACTCGAGTCAAGAAAACGAATTGAATAAGGACATAGTTATTCTAAAATCTATAGGCTGATAAAGGGAACCGTAGTTATGGATTTAACAACATATGATAGAAAAAACGAACAGTTGCTCTCTGACTCAAAAATAAAACAAGATTAAAGAAAAGTCTACTGAAAAAGCATTGAATAAGTTCATTTCCAAGATCTCTGACAAGGATAACTTATGTACTGCCAAAATTTTGTGTTTACAAAGTACCGATGCTTCTGCCGCTCGCTTGTATGGTCTTCCAAAAATACACAAACATAAACTAACGTGCAAGAAACGATTGGCAAAAAACTTCACCTGCTACAATGTTTCCTGGGGACGCTCCTGAGCATGGAACAAGTCATTCTCCATCATATACGTCGCAGTGATGCAAAACACAGAGAGAAAAAAGCCACTAAGAGATCAATACACAACTGCTTCATCAGTATTTGTCTAGTTCGTTTATCAGCGTTTGAATTTTGTAAGGGTTGTCGTTCAGACAAGGAGATGTTATTGATATACGTCTTCTAACCATAAGTTATTGTCTGTGCTTTGGCGCATAGATGATGTAGTCAGTGCAATAAAATCAATTCAAGTTAACCACAGTTGTGGTCCTGAAACAGCTTTGCAAGATATGCAAATGGCTTAATATGTTCTTTACTCAAGTAAGTGTTGACTGCATAGCAAGACAAACATTATTGGTATTAATGTTTATTGGAATATCTAGGCAGTAAGGCATATTATTTTAGGCAATAAATTCATCTAATTAACAGCATTTAAACTTGACATCACACCAAATAGCAAAGTCTCTTGCAACTTGACACTTTACATTTCAATGAGCATTTACCGTAACCAAATGAATCTAAAAATTATCTGATAAACAAGGCACATCACAGTTCCACATTTTTATTCGCTAGAAATACAGAATACATATCTTGATTTTACTCTGCTTTTCCACCCCAATGCGCCATTTTGTTGTTGATAGGAAATTTACGGAAAGCACTAGAGCTGCGATAAGCTGCTATTTTTTCCAGCTTAAAGAATTTTTCCACATATGCTGAAACCTTTTCGTGTTTATTGAGACAGTCTGGAGACATAAGCCGAATATGATCTAGAATTTCACACAGTGCAAAATCAATATACATGAGATTTTCACCAGCCAGCCATTTTTTATCTGCCAGATAATTGTCAAATTTTTGCAATTTTAGTGGTAAATCTTTGAAGTAATTGACTTTGTTAGTTTCATAACCAGGTCTGTAGCACATCATCGTAAAATCACGACGAAAATCTGAAACTACACCTTCCAACATATTGCACCTATCATGTTGCACATCAGCCATAGGAAAAAGATTATTTTTGCGTGCAATATGTTTCATTATGGCAAAACTTTCGGTTATCCTGGTTTCTCCATCAATGAAATAAGGCAAATTCGGAAAATCCAAGTCCATACTGGATTTCACGTTCGACCAGGAACTGCGATCATAGTCTGGAGCATCTCCACAGATGTACCTCTTGTCTTCATATTCTTGTCCACAGTATACAAGCATCAGCCGAATAGGTTCAGCAAGACCTCTGATATCCCAGTAGCCAAGCACAGGTGTAGCCATATTGCATGCAGAGTATGTACTTACTGGTATCTGATAACCTGTTAAAGTATCACATTATTGAATACTGCATTTTAAGCAAATTCGTAACAGGTCTACTAGTATGCTGTTTTGAGGAAAACACAATTTCTGGTAGCTACTTTTATATATTAATTTGTGCATATATCAGACAGACAAACTATGGCATTCAAATTTTATTGCTATTTTCTCACTGGCTTTAGCAATGGGCCACCTGTAGTATACTTAAAAATCATCTAAAATTGAAAGTTTTGTATGAATAATATGTTGTCCTACTTGCCCATGGTAATGGTATTGTCACTAACACAAATAAACAAAAACAGCAAGGCCTATCTACACAATCAAACTCACACAATTACAGTACCACAATTGTCCCCATTCATGGTAGCCTCAGCATCTGATAAAGCTTCCAAAAATGTGCCACAAAAGAAACATGAAAAATGGTGACGCAATGGATTTGCGAGTAATGTTCTCCAATTTTAGACCGTTATAAAACAGGTTCATTATTTTTTGTAACTCTCGCTTTATTGCAATAATGCAGCCTACAGCCTATGCTTGATACCCAAAACTGTTGCAATGACCCGTATAGGGCATTAATGACGCTTGCTGAGGACTGTTCAATGGTGCTAATAAGCCGTTCCAAACGCAAGCAATACAAAACAAATAAATTAGTGTGTCAACCGTAAGTTGCAAAATGGCTAACTCAGCAACCGAAGCTCCAGCATTCGTAGCCAAGTTTAGGCCATGCAAAGACTTTCCTCAGTCTAAGAATGAAAATTGTGATAGGCTACCATATATAATAAAAACAAAGGCATCTCAGAAAGTTAAAGCTGTCACTATTTCACTAAAAAAATATCGTACGTTTGAAACTATTTTTCACAGTCAGCCTAATTTTTGACCAAAACAAAATGTTAAAACACATTTAACTAAGCTTAACCTGCATCTAACTCCTAATTGAATGGCATCGATCTCACCAAACACTGATCTAAACATGATAATTATACGCCGACCATAAGGTGCCTTAACATTGGATGAGACTTGCATGAATTGTGTTGCAATGATATGCGATTTGTCTCTACGTACATTGACTTTGATTTCTGTCTGTCAACGCAATCGCACGGGAATGAACATGTTTTATTTTTTCGCATGCGGCGACTATTTGCCCGTCGCGTTGGCAATGCATTATGCAATCGCATCCATTGTCCAGGCACCTTTACGATTACTCATCTCTTTTCTCCTCTTGCACAATAGGCTTCAGTGAGTAAGCTATTTCTTTGTAATGCCCTAGAACAGGGGTGTCCAACCAGGGTGTCCAACAGATAAAGAACTTCTTTATATCGTTGGTCAAACCCTCGGCCCGCGAGTAGGTCATGTCTTTTGGTGTACTAGAAATTGGCGGTAATGAACATTAAAAAGTGTTTCCATTAAATTTAAATTAAATTTTGCACTCACTACGCACATGTGATCTGTGTGAGTTGTTCAAAATGTTTTAATTTTAATGCCATTATGATCGCACAAGACCGTTATTAGTATCGAATCAGTTTAAATTGCCAGAAATGTGATGTCATACTAATTTCTAACAACCTTACGATCTCAGATAAGACAAATTTTCAGTTTTAGTAAAAAGTTATGATTATGGCATTGTCATCAAGTGGAAGGCCTAAAAGGGGAAAGAAACAAAAAATTGGTGATGAAGGGTTTTGAAAAGTTTATGGACCAAAGACTTTTTTGTGGTTTAACACTGCGGTAGCATACATAGGCATAACCAGGGGAAGGCGAAAGATGCCATATCCCCGCCCCAAATTTTTGTGTCTGCATCATGTGGCGGTGTCTTAAAACAAAAACTTTATAGTTTCCTTGAACAATTTGGCCGCCCTCCACTTGTTTTCTGGCTACGCCACTGGTAGCATATTTTTTTTAATATACCAGTAAACTATTTCAGCAACAAAGGAATATAACATCAAACGATATTACAACACAAAAATGGTGCTAGATTCGACAGAGTTGTAGGGCAGCACTATTTCAATCGTGTGAAACAAAACGTTCCTGAAACAAAACGTTCGAGGTCAGCAGTTTTATTTTAAAATGGCTAGAAAAACTTCAGTTACAGCTACTAAGCTTAGCTATTTAATAGCAGAATCAATTGGTAAGAAAAGAAAACCTTCCTCCGTTTAGGAATTCGTGAGACTGTTTGGGGATGTTTTGTGATGTGGCATGTCCATATAAAATGATTACTGTGGCCAAAACCAGTCTTTCTCTACAGACCTTTTCCTGGAGAGTCGGTGGTTTGGCACTCAATATGCAAGATATTCTTAAGATAAGACTTGACGCCTGCCAGTTTTACAGCTTAGCACTCGATGAAAGCACTGATATAAATAACACAACTAAGCTTGCAATACTTGTGCGAGGTGTTACAAAACATTTACGGTTGATGAACAACTATTGAACATGCGCCCTACGATTCTACGAAGGACACAACAACAGGAAAAGATGTCTACGAAGAAGTACAACGAGTGTTACAGAGACAACCGATGGCGCACCCTCTATGACAGGGAAGCGAAGCGGATTTGTAAGTTTGGTGATGAAGTCAGTTCTTCATGAAGTTATTACACACCACTGCCGAGCACTTGTCTTATCTTAACTTAATTTACCTGTTGAATTATCTGACTCTATTGTTGCGTGCGGTTAGAATACTCCAACCTTTTGTCAGCCGAAAGGTTTTAAATGTTATAATAGAAATAGTTTCCAAAAAAAGGTTTTTATTGTAGGTGCTGTACACTTTCTCAATATTACAAATAACCAATAAGATAAGTAATACTACTGCTCATAAAATGTCTAATACACGAGTTGCAATCATCATGAGTTCATGACTAGCTCAGGCAGCTCGTCTGTTGATTTCGCTGATTCAGCCAGTTAATGCTCTTTATCTCGATGATTCACTCGACTAAATCTCGATCTCTACTCGCTGATAGAAGTGCGAGCTTATAAAACGTTACAGCGATGGGAATGAAAATGTTCAACAAGAAAAACGTAGCATTTCGTAATATGTGCAGCGAGGAAAACAATGTGTTGGCAATGTGCGATAAATTAGTTAAAGCTAACAGATAGATAAATAATCACTATAAAGAAGAAGCGGGCATTTCCAATAAAGACTTCTTATCAGCACAGGTGCTGGAAACAACCTGGGAACGTACTAAAAGGAGTGTTCACACAAAGTTATTTAGAGCAAGTTTCCAAATATCAAACGAGAGTTAAAGTGTTTATCAAAAAGCAAGTTCATAAACTTCAATCAATAACTGGAAAACACTTTTCAAAGAAATGATGTAATGGTATTAAAAATGCCTTAAGGATCTTAATCACAGACAGTTTTAATCTTACTTGAAAAAAGTTGAATCGTTCGTGAAGAAATCAAGGCATTCTTGACTAGCAAAGGTAACAACGTCAGATTCCTAGATGGTGGCGGGTAGTTGAGTTACTTAGTAGCATGTTGTAGCATTTACTCGAAAGGTGGAGTTCATTATGACGCAATTGGTCGTAGAAAATTTCATTCATCTCAAGACCTTTTTAACCAGACTATATGAAGCAGTGGACCATGACAAGTACTGCACACTTGTTAGGAAACTCCTGGAAGAATTCACACAACGGTATGAAGATTTCCGGTAGTAGTTTTATGTGATTAAGTTTATGGCCAATCTATTTGATGCTGATCCTTTACTTGCTCCTAAGAAGTATCAACTTGAACTCCTTTATATACAGGGTGTTAATGACCGTAAAAGAGCTTTTCAAACAAATGACGTTGTGACATTCTATTGTCGCTATGTATCTGCAGATAATTATCCAAATCTGTCAGAGTGCACTAAAAAATTATTTCAGTCTTTGGTAGCACATACCCCTGTGAGCAACTGTTTTCACATAAGAAAATCATGAAAGTGAAATCACGATCACTTTTGAAGGAAATAGGTTGGACACTCCTGTCTTAGAACCTAGATGGACGTTGGAGAAGGAAAACTCTAATTAAAACTAACAGTTCGGATATCAATAATATTTACTATCCGGATAACGTATATAACTTATTCAGATATTTCTGTATTAGCTACCCGGTTAACCGTATAATAAACGGTAAACACAAAGCAACCTTTTTATATTAATGTCTTGTAAAACATAATGTGTCCATTGTAAAAAAGTTTAATTGTGACGTAGTTTTTCAAGAAAAAACTAATATACGTCCAAAATTTCACAAATTCTGAATTTTATGAGGCCTATAATTTATTTCCAAACTTAATAATTTCAGAAACGTGCTATCGATCTCAAACAGCTTTCTTTAGAAAACCGTACAGTCCTCACCTTGCAATGCATTTAGTAAAAGTGTTAATGCCTTATAATAGACATAATAAAACGAATTCTTTCATCATTTAACGCTTTGTACACAATAGAGGACAAAAAGCTGTGAACTACGTTTTAAATTAAGTTCAGCATAGAATCAAACACCACTTCTGTTCTGTTTAACTTCCCATTTCTGAAAAAAGAAGAGTTCAAAATTTGTTAAAATGGCGTAGAAAATGGCTAACAACGTTATGCATTTGTTATTCAGTAAACCGACCAAATTTTATCCGGATATCAGACAGCTAAAATTGTCTTGGTTAACCGATATTCGGATAGTTCAACCCCATGTCTCACCGAACGAACGTGACGTCGTTTTGTATGTTCAGCAAATGTTTGGGCATAACTCAATCTTTTGAAGCATTGCTTCACGGCGGATTAACACGTAGCCGTCGATGCCTAGCTCACACGAAAAATACATTCCTGTATTATAGTTGTACATACACTTTAGTTTTGATGGTTTGTATTTGTCATTAACTTTTTATCATGTCTGCATAATATCGTATAATACTATAATATGAAATTTGTTTAATCCTTATTGTTTACAGTTTTGCCATATATCGTGTTTTATGGTATAGCCTACTTTCGTTTCCACATGTCTAAAACCACCTACGTAAGATAGATAACTTTCTTTTTACTGTTTCCTGCTTCCCTTGTGTTTTCCTTATTTGTGCCCATTTACTCCACCGTGCTGTCTATGGAATGCGCTGGCCTAACCACATAACCTGTTTAACTTTTTTTCGTAATTTTTTTCTGTCGGTTGCTGTAGTCTTATTAATTATGTAGTTATAAATTGCTCCCCTTTCACTTTTTTGAAAAAAGGGAAGTGGTTTTATAATCGTATTTTTCGTTTTTGTAATCACCTGGTGTTCTTGCATTCATATGTGCTGCATATAGAATTTTTCAGTGTCATAAAAGCAGGAAAGTGGGTTCCAGAACTATACATTTGTGATGAACAAAATCCAAAATGTGGTATACTATTACCGTATACTGGCTATAAGTACAATCTTGTATTTGTAAATAAATAAGACAGAAAAATGCTTTTAAAGATGTTTACCGATGTCATATTTACAAGAATATTAAACAATATTGTTTTAGATTTTTCATAGCGCTAAAAATCTAACTTTTTCAACATTTTTGGTTTAGGGGAATTCCAAAATTTAGGGATTTGAGCAAAAATTTTGTGGCTCATGAGCGGAGTCAAAATGTTAAAATTTTCAAGCTTATTTTTGCAAATTTAGCTTTGGTTGATACAGAATGAGATTAGTCTGTTTAAGCAAAACTTTTTAAAAATGACATGAATATGAAGAACCCTAAGGGAAAGTGTTATGTAGCTTCCATCACCTGTCCGCTAGGTAGCAGCGGGACACCACTTTTATTTCCCCAAGAAGTTGTTGTTTTTTTTATTAACTGTTCGCATTTCGATTCAGTTGTCTTTTAGACAAGGAGGCATACAGAAGCTGTTCTGAGACGTCTCTCCTCAAGTTATGCCTGTGCTTCAGAACATGTTATTTTCCAATAAAATAGTACCAATTTAGCCGCAGTCGTGGATCAGGAACAGCTCAACAACATATATATATATATAGCGTAATGTCTTTCGTTGCACTATACTACTGCCTCAAAATAAGTTTTACCGGTTTTGATCTAGTGTTCCCACTGATAATGGTGCATAGCCTGCTTAGCTAATACAGTGATATTAACGAAAAAATAAAATGTTGAGTACAGTATTGGGAAACCACAAAATAAAATAACAATATTTTAAAAACATAAAAATTTGGTGTTGCAAGTTATAATCAAGCGAAAAACTTAGAATAAATTGGTGAAAACAAGGTATCATTTTTGTCATTAATAAACATGCTTGTTAATGTGAAAGGATTCAGTTAAATTACATTTCCAATGATCTTGTTCAAATTTCAAATACGTGCACCTTTCCAATGGATGGCGTGCTAGTTGCTCATTATTGTTAGTGTTTAGTTATTTCAGTATTTTAAATGTAGTTGTTTTAAGTTTGAATGGATTGTAATAGATTTGAGAATAATAAAGATGCTGATGGAATCTCCACATATTTGGTGGCTTCACTTGTAAGTATAACCTTTTGACTGATATTTTGTGGCAACATCATGTAGAAAATTCTGACTTAATTTTTATTTGAATGCCAACACACTGTCGTTTATTGCTTTTTTATGATTGCTGAGGTTATTGCCAAGGCTATGCAGCTCAACTTAGTGTTTGGCTCAGACATTTTTTTATATGTATGAACCTGTTTATTAATAAGTATTGGACTAGCTTAAATAGCAATAGAGCTGTGAATTGTATACGATTACAGTATTTGGAAAAAGTTAGTAAAGTAAAAAGAAAAAGAAAAAGGAAAAGAGGTAAAAGTTAGAAAAGTGAAAAAGTGCTAATTGACTTGTTAATAAAATAGACCCCTAAACATTTTCCTGCTGGAAGTGTAATATTTGTTTTCTTTTATTTGACTGATGTGAGTTTGAAGTAATGGAAAATGGTAAGTTTTAAAATTTTATCTCTGTGATCCCTACATGTATGACCCACTCGACTTACCACCTAAAGTAGAGTAAACTTACCACCAGAAGTAGATATATCATTTTTTAAGGATATTACCTTGTTTCATAGAGTTTTATTTCTGATGCTTAGCATTCATGACTTAGTTACGATAAGGAACTAGCAAGGAGTCATATACAAATGCCAGGTGATTGTGGCATAGTCGCCAGCTTCGCGGAATATCTGACTGTTCGGCGTGACATCATGTGATGTCACTAGTTTGTCGTTTACAACGACGCAAATTTAGTGAAACTAGTTATGGAACTATAAGAAACATTGGTATCAGTAAGCCCATTTACATAAGCGTTAAAGACAGATTCGAATCCGACTCATCTCGTTTTCGATAAAGAGAAAAAAGCACGTCAGTAGTGCTCGGTAGAATTACTCCAACAAAATTTGGTTTGGATATCCTCCCGATTTGATGCAAACATCCCGTTTAGTTATCTAAGTAAAGAGAGGGTGATTGGAAAAACACTTGGAATGCTAAATGCCATTATCATTAATTTCTTTGTTTAGCATTTAATTCAGTAAATTCACCAAGTGAGGTCACTTCTGCAAGGGTAGGTTACTATGAAACGCACCAATTTTTATTATTTTATAGATCCCGTGGTAATGACAAATGATACCAAGCAAGTCCTCAATTGTAATCGCCTTTTGATTAGACTAGAGCTTGACTAAATTGACACTGGATTATGCGAACTGCCGGATTATACAAATAGGTAATTAGTAATTACACATTGACACGGCAACACACACGCATTCAATCAGTTAAAATGAGTTCATAAATTCCTTATACTGTATATAAACATACTAGTATACACAATCAAAATATGTTCCCAACTTGTGCATTTATACAATTACAATGCTTTCGTCAATTGAGTTGTAAGCATAGCTTACTTATATGCGTATTTCACATCAAAATGCCTAATTTGACAAACAAAATTGTTTCTGGGAATGAGAAAAAGGTGCCAAAGTAATCAAACAACTGAAATTACGCAGAACTGAATTAAACAAACTGGCAAACATTAAATTGTACACAACTCTGCAGGTGTCCACAAAATTGTAACAAATTAGCCAAAACTGCCGAATTAAGCAAAGGCCAATGAGGCGAGTTCTACTGTTTATATATATGTATATAGTCGTTGGCCAATGTCACTTTTTGAGAAACATCTACTTTCTAGTACTACTAGTCCACTAGCATCCTTTACATAAAGAATTTCCAGGGTGAACTTTTTTCCTCCCTGGTTGGCTAGGAACTTTGCAACTATATAATGTTTATTTTAGATAGTACGATTTATTTTAGAACAAAGCAAATGATAATGAAGAAGTAACGGAAACGTTGCACAAGTTAAATGTGATGCACGAAAAATCCATTAAAAATGCTGATCTGCTTGGTAAGTTGAAATTTGTTTTATATTGCATTAGACTTTGCATATTTTAAACAATTTGGGACCAGGCCATTTTTTCATGATATCCGAATTGTCAAAAAAATTAAGCTTCTACCATATAACCACACCAGGATCAATATAGTTACGCATAAGAGTACTAATTTTCTAAAATAAATTTTTGGTTAATTTAATACAAAGGAAAACAATTGAATTATGACATCAACTGTTACGTGGCGCAGCTTAGAATACACCTTGCACATTGTTGCTTTAACCATACTTACAGTAATATTATATTTAATCATTTTGCCTTTAACATTTATGAGAATGAGATGAGATGAGAATACCTTTTGTGAGAATGCACGTCGCTGTCAGTAGTATTTTTTTTTCAGTAGTATTTTTTTTTCAGTAGTAATTTTTTCTTGCCCACAGTTTTCTGTTTTTAATTTTTAATTAATTTTTAGTCCTGTCACTGTGTTTTCGTTATTCTATTTAAAACTATATTCAAACTTAACTTTGGTTGGTTTTCCTGCTGTAAACAAAATTTATGTAACTTCTATGTACGCAATTTAGTCATATCGGTATTGGCCTGCAAAATTTCAGTTGGGTAGAAATTTATGGTACAAGAAATTATTCCGAAATTGGGAATGGTTAGTTGCAAAAATGTATATTTTTCAGGTGAAAAGAAGGAAAGGATGAATAACACAGGCATAGTGACTTCATTTCAAGACAGACAAACTTTTCAACTGGACGAAGGCACATCACTTTTATTTCATGAAGCAAAAGGTTTCAATTGTTTTTTCTTGTACCACCAAAGCTGATATTTGCAACAGGTTTTTTGGGTTTAGGCAGACTGTTGCTTGCTTCAAACGAGAATGTTATTTTAATTGATGTAGAAAAATACCTTGCAGAAATTTGTTGCTGGAACTATTTTTCATTTACAGAAACCAAACTGCTATATTTTTAAAGTAAAACAACAGATAGTTTGTAACATGTGTAAGGCATTTTTATAACTGGGAACATTTCATAAAATATGTAGTAAGTTAGAAGCTAGCAATATCACTTGGTAAAAGGCTTAGTTTTATTTGACAGCTAACGGTACCTTGCTGTTGTTTTATAGATAACTAGTATGACTAGAACGTATAACGCTAACAGGGCAGAGAACATGACAACAACATTTTAGGACAATGTTTATTTCAGCGGCCAAAACTGTAAATTCATAGCATTACTTTCGCTTCAATGTTAATGTTTTTCATAAGCTTCATAAAGAATAAACAAAATCGATAACTTATACCAATTGTTTTCAACCGTTATTCCACACAGATTTATTGCAATTTTGCAAAGAAATTTTTTTCTCAGGTATGAAGAAACCAAACATTTTAACAAGCTGGTAGGGTCCGAGACCCTGAATCTTCTGTCATCTATTTAGTGTGAAATAATAATAAAAACAAGACTCGGTATAAAAGTGTCTATAAGCATTTGCCAAGCTTGCTGCTGATAGCATTTAAAACTACCTGCTTAGAGTATCACTTTTGTTACATTTATGAAGAAGCCTACTTCTTTTCCCTTTATGTTAATGGCAGCCAAGGCACTAACACAATTTATGGCTGATACTGACAAAAATTGAAAGCAAATGATATCATATTAGTAAGAAGTTATTTTAAATCAACTTATCAAATGTGTTGTGCGCTATAATGTGAGATGTAGAGGTGAGAAAGATGTGTCTGCTACATAATATGTAAAGATGAACTATAAAACACTGTAAAAGTAAATACAAAAAAAGAACTTGTTTCGTAAAGGCAAAATCAAATAACAAGAATTAATAGTCGACACTTAGTTTTAGAAAAGTTAACTATGGTAGTTTGCAATGACTATTGTGTGAAACGTTGTGAGTGTAACAATATATATATTGTTTTTTTTTCACAAGTTTTAATGTACAAGTCTATTTAAAAGATGGTATATGTTGGCAATAATATGAGTTTCTTTGTACACTAAAAAAAGTTTCTCGTAAAATAATAATTTATTCCAGGTTTTCTTATGTCCAAATACTTTGGAAAGTAATGAATAATGATTAACACATGGTAATTGTGTACAATGAAACTTGAATGAAAATTTTTACAGATTCCTATGCAAGTGAATTTGTACAACCTATTCAACTAAGCAATGGCACCACTGCATATGTATATCATTCAGGAGTACCAACTTTGAATGTAAGTTTACAGCTAATCTGGGAACATAATTATTGTGCATGTAACCTTAAGAATGTATTATGTTTAGGATTTAGTTAAGGATATACATTAGCTACTAATTTTACTTGGCCAGTACTGTGAATACAACTGTTAGTGTGCTGCTAAACCTGTCAATCATCAGGTGTGTAGGTACCTAGTGGCTAGTTAACTAAATTTTTGCAGTTTCTTTTGTTGATAGGATTAAGACTTTCACATTTTCAAATTTTATGATGCAGGTGTTTAGTTGTAAGACAGACAAGACAAATAATGTAATAAGATTTTCATCAATGTAATAATGTGATAAGATTTTCATCAATGTAATAATTTGATAAGGTTTCGTAACACTACTCTGGTCACTATTCCACAAAGCAGTTTCATTTTGAAAATAATGCTGAAAGCTGCATTGCTCATAACAGTATGTACATGCGTGGGATGCTTGTAGTACAGCAGAAATTACCCATAATGACACCTGACGGGACCTCTGAAAAAGTGTCACTATAAACGAAAGTCATTATAATCCAGGTCAAGGTCAAAGTCAAAGGAAAATGGCTGTAGATGCTCTTACTATTGTTGTTGAATCGGCAATACTAGGACTATGCATTATTATGCAACGTTGTCAGAATTTAGGTTAGTAATAAATTGTCAATTTGTTGACCTAGTATTTTACAGGAATTAATCTAGTTTAAAACGCAGTTATGTGAGATCACAGTTATGTGAAAACTTGGTCTTTGAACTAGCCTAGCAACCATCACACTGCATTTTTATTACATGTTAAAAGCAAAGCCTTTTCAATTGTCTTTTCTACTTTGCTTTAGTATTACAGTAGATAAAATAGTTTACCCTCCCATATCGCATCACCTCACTCAGTGCGCTTATTAAGTTGACATCATTTTAATATCAAAATTTTCAGCTTAAGGGTCGGAAATGTGGTGTCTCTGTAGTGAAAGTGTTTTTACTTTTTACACACAAATTTGTTATAGGTAAAGTTATTTCAATTTAAAACATATTATGGTTTGCAAACGGAACTATGCAACAGGTGTCATTATACAGGAAATGTCATTAAAGTAGCAGTATTTATGAGCGATTTTTAATGTACCATAAATTTTGAAAACACTTGCAATATCACCATTAGATACAATATTTATAACGTTAGTACTAGTTTGTAGTGGATATATGCAAAGTAATACCATTGTAGAACTTAGTAAGTTTGTTATGAATCAAGAACACACTCAAAGAAGACTCATGTTCTTTTTGTAAAATGTTGTAAAGGAATTTTGTTGTCACCTCACAAGCACAAGAAAAATTTTTCAGGTTTTCCTATTCTTCTGGCTGTTAATTTTTTAAAAATTTATGATGCTCATGCAGATTTTGCAAGCGCACCTGCCTTACAAGTTCAGGTTGTGTTTAATTTATGTAGTTGTAGTTATGTGATTGGTATTTACAGCCTATGCTATGGCTGGAACTATATGTAAGCCAGGCCCACTTTGTACATTGAAAAGGACTGCTGTTTTCTACTCACAGAATTTGAAAGCAAAAACTGAAATAGAGTTATTAAAAAACGAAAATGCATTTTTTGACATTTTTCCTTAATTTTTGCTGAATGAGTCATGTTGAAATATACACGCTTACATAAAATTAAACAAAATTCATCAACAAGTAAACATTCCAATCTTTAACAAAAAAATTAACTTCTGATTAAGAAATTGAAATTAGAGAAAAATTTTCACATTTACTCCCAACCATGTCACAAGCCCACCAAGTTTTAATAAAGTTTATGTTGAAGCCGCATAAGTAATATGGATAGTTTGAAAGCAGAAAGTACTTCGTTTTTATTTATTTTAAAACTTTTGGTCATGCCCAGTTCTGGGCTATTATTCTTGTATCGTTTGACTTGGTATCCTTCATTTATGTTTTGAAGATTTAGATATGATGATGAAGATGAATAAACAATTAGCTGAAGTTTCATTGTGCTAACAAAAAGCAGTTTTAAGAGTTACATTAACGACCTCAACTTCAGCATGTTAAAAATCTGTAATAATCATTGTAACCTCCTTAAACAAAAGGGGATGTTATAAAAAACAGTAATTATGTCTAACAAAACCAGTTCTTCTGATAAAGTTTGTGATGTTTCAAACTGGAAACTGTAAAATAATCAACTTATAAAGAAAAACTTTAAAAAGTAAGGTGATCATAATACAGTGAGACCTCGTTAATCCGGACCCCGATGAACCGGAATCCCCGCTATCCGACACAAAACTGCCGGGAACGGATTTCTTCCTATGCATTTTACCCCTTTAATCCGGAAACCCCGCTGTCCGACTCCGACACAAAAGTTTTGGAACAAATGTGCTAAATCAATAGCAATAAAATCCGATAAACCAGATTATTAACAGTTAAGCGAAAATGATTCACGATTGTCCTAATACAGTATGTAGTTAGTTGACGAAACAATAGCCGATTATCTACGCATAATAACGTTGCGGTCTTTATTGATTCAAAAGTACAGTACTGTACAGCATTGCGGTTTGTAAAAAAATTTAGCTGTGCTATTCAGTATGCCTTCATCAGAGCCACCATCTACAGTACATCGGTTGAGTGCGGCAATCTATTGAAGACATACTGCTGCAACTCAATCGTACTATCAGCTTTTGATATCGCATTGCGCAAAGATTAGAAACAGGTCAAAGAAAGTTCAAGACTGCTGGTCCCGCCGGAATGCTTCGCCATGCAAGAGCGGTTGTCTAACCGATTTGCGGCCGCATGTTCGTCACTTCTGGCTTAGAGCATTCGTCTTTAATACGGTGGTTCTGGGGTTTGACACTGGGTCGGATCGTACAAAAAATATAATTTTATTTTAGTTGCTGTCCAGCCAGAAACTCGGTACTTAGAATTGGAGTAAGGTGCATACTGCGTTTTGAACACGGTACTGCATTTGCAAGATTGATTGATTTTTTACTTTCCGATAATCCGGATACCCCGCTAAACCGACATTTTTTGACGAAACGAAGTGGTCCGGATTAACGAGGTCTCACTGTATACTTGTTAACAGCCACCAAACCCAGATTTATGCGTAAAGCAATATGGTCTGGTTGGTCCCGTAACTATTTAAAGACACAGTGCAAGTATTGTTTTGTTTTATAGTCTGTATATTTATAGATATATATGTAATGTTTGTTTTACAGATAGATGCTGATGATGCAGATGACCAAGGCTCTGATTCCAATAACAATACCATTATTATTTCCGCTACTCTTCCCACAGTTGCACAAGAAACTGAAATTGAAGTAAGTCAATATTTATCTATATTGTCTCTAAACATAAAAAGACATTTACTTGTTACAATTGTTGTACACTGTCCAGGATTTTGATTCTCGGAGTCGTAATTGACCGATTTTGTATCATTTTTGTGGATCCAACATTTTGTTGCCGAAATTTGTTTCTAAAAATTTTATATTTTTCCCCATGCTATTTCTTGCATTTTCATTACATGACTTGTGCCGTTTTGCGTAGAACATTTTTGATAAAAACATGGTAAATTTTCTGCTAGTTGTTAAGTCAGTTTCTAATGAGATTGAATTAGAATAACTTAATATTAAATTTCTGCAATGCTTGCTGCAGTATCTTCACTTCGTGCGTTTTTTGATGGTATACTTTGTTTTTTCAGTCTCAACCAATGCAGAGTTTTAAATGTGATCATGCTAATTGCAAAAAAATGTACTCAACAGCTCATCATTTAAAGGTCAAATATTTACTGATTATATTGTAGTGTGATTTTTAGATATTGTACATTTTATAAGAAATTTTATTATTTGATTTTAATCTCATTAATTATTTAAATATTTTGTTGTTTTGCATAAAAATAAATGGTAAGAAGTCATGAATTTTTGTGATTTATGTAAATTGATTGTTTGCCCATAGCAACTGCAGGCAATCTATAAGTGACTGTGAATAGACTGCTAATAATAATAATTAATCATTGTTGATTTTCCTTAAATAGTTTTTATGTTTGTCAATAATAGGCTACAGCATAAGAATTACCATTAAATTTTTCGATCATGTTTAATTCACAGGTTCATAAAAGGACACATACTGGCGAGAAACCTTTTGTTTGTAAATGGAAAAATTGCACTAAAGTTTTTACCACCAGCTACGCATTAAAGTCACATGTACGGGTGCATACAGGTAACTTCAAACCACTAATTTCTTCATACAAAGATTCTATTAAAACAGTGTTTCTCAAACTTTTTGCGATCGCGTACCACTCATTCGTTTTTTTTGCTACACTGCGTACCACCTGGCTCCTGAATGACTTATTTTACTCAAATGTACCGGTATTTATTAGTTATTACCGTTATTACTATACCATAACACCAATGAATAGCAAGAAAACACAATTTAATTTGATAGAAGCAACTGTTTCTTCTGCACAAGCTTGTCTATCCGGGGCAACACATTACTCACAGCACATGGAAAATCATGTTCAGCGGTACGCGGTACCACTTAAAAAGCTCTCGCGTACCACTAGTGGTACGCGTACCACAGTTTGAGAACCACTGTATTAAAAGTTAAAAAAAAATCCTTTTAATAGCAATAGATCCTTTTAATAGCATGTTTACCAGATGTTTTATGTAGGTGAAAAACCATACCCCTGTCCACAGTCTTCATGCAACAAAGCTTTTAAAACATCAGGTGATCTGCAAAAACACATTCGAACTCACACTGGAGTTAAACCATTTAAATGCCCCTTTGAAGGTTGTGGGAAGGTAAGTTATATTTTGTTACATTTACATCATACATGCACAAGCTTATTAAATTATTCTATGTAAGGCAGATGAAAGGTTAAACTGTAGGTTTACTTACCATTGGAAAACTATTTTCCCAGTGTGATTAATCTTGCTTTGTAGAGGAACCTAGTTTTGGTTTAATTACGATTCATTGACAATGTTCCTTACATACAGGCATTTACCACTTCCAATATCTGCAAAGTTCATATTCGTACACATACTGGAGAACGTCCCTACAAATGCCCATATCCAGCATGCGTGAAATCATTTTCAAATATTACCAATTACAAAAATCATGTTCGAATACACACCGGTTTGTAGATTGCAATTATTTTTTAAGTTAAGTTTGAAATGCTTAATAGTAGCATTAAATTTCGCAAAACAAAAGCATGTATGCAAAATCTCAAGTAATCAAAGCATGCTTGTTAGGAGAAAAACCCTATGTATGCTTGGTGGACAATTGTGGAAAGCAGTTTACTGAATATTCATCACTTTACAAGCATCAGGTATCCTAGACCGAGTTTTGGACAAAATAATATTAACAATTGAAATATATTAGGACAGTGCTTAGAAACATTTCAAGCACTTTTTATTAAAGAAACATATTGTGTGAAATAATTATATTTTACTTTTTGTAGATTGTACATTCTGTTGTGAAGCCGTATTCATGTGATAACTGTGGAAAAACATTTCGCCAAACAAGTTCATTGATAATTCATAAACGACGAGTTCATAAAGATATGAGCAAATCAAATGGAGATAATGTCCAGTATGAAGAGGCAACTGGTAATCTTCTCTCATCTAATTTTAGTTCAAGCATCGCATACATGACATAAAAACACATAAATCCTTTTTAAGGTATATTTGGGTTAAAGGCAAAATGACTTTGGAGTATGTTTTGTGTGAGTAATATTTAATAGAAGTTATTAGATTTAAAATCGAAGTTGTTAACAAGTTGTTGCTAACTGGTAATGTTGTAGATCACCAGCATAGTAGTCATACTTCAATGGAAGAAAAAGAGAAGCAATCATCAGAGGTGGGTATATTTATGCATATTATTCCAAGCATGTTAAATATTTCATCGATATGTAATTATGCCATGACTTGTGTGGTTTTTCAAGGGTTAATTACAGGTCCTTAAACTAACTTTAAGGTGTATGTTATTGATTGATAAACCTGTTCTCTACAAATGCTTGCTCTAGGTCCCATCAACTTCATCTAAAAACTTCTCCACTGTTGTAGTGCTTCCTGCAGATACTATTACGCCGTCCTGTGTCGTGGTTAACAGTCAACATAGTCCGCAGGTGCTACATATTCGATTCATAGGCTCTCATTTTATTTGGTATATTCAGTAAATAATTTTAGTTTAATGCCTGGAATAGTAGTACATGTTAACTTAAATAATACACTTCTTTTAAGTTGATCATACCAAACGATGAAGATGGTGCTCAGCGTTTTCAACCATTAATCGTATCTCAAGAAGGCTGTACAGTGCCTACCACTGATCGTGGTGAGAACAGCACATCTACAAATAACACTACAACACTACCTAAACCAAATCTTGATGTCCAACGCCCAGAAAAAGTAGAAGACGGGCAACTTTATATTGACGGTGGCACACTCTGCACGTCTGAGCTTGAAGTTTCATTGCTTGGTAATACTGCACACAATTCCACCCTGTGGTTAAACTGCTCTGATCCAACCAACAATCCGCAAGTGGAGAAAGATAACTCAGATCAGTATTCTTATGCTACACTGGAAATAGATGGTACCAATTATTTAGTTCAGATAGTTGGTGATCCAAATGCACCCGCAGACGGTGTTAATGCCGCTATCGTTTCCGAACCTATATCTGATCCGGAGACAACCAACAATTTCAAAGATACTTCAACCTCCTTAACAGCTGTTGTCAAACAACGTGCTGATAAGGAAGAAATGAGAACTTGTAAAGTAGTTCTTGATGAAAATCAATTATCAGGAATTGCCACAAATGTTCCCAGTATCACTCAAGATAGTACCTCTATTTTTAACACTTTACCACTATATGCTTCCACTACAAGTTCTACCTCTAACGAAGATGCGGCGCTCGTACCTGAAAAAGATGATCATCATATAATTTTACCTACTCTTCATTCAACAACATGCCAAAAATCAGGTAAAATTTAATTTCTGCGTTTTGAACTGCCACTTTTTAATGACAACAATAATTATACACAAAACTAAATGCAAGGCTACGTTAAAACGAGATTACACCCTTGTGTTATTTTCGCCCATACCAATTGAAAAGCATTTTATTCTGATAAGATCACAAATAATAATCAGGATTATGGAAGATTATAGAATGATACTAACAAACTAGTTTAAAAGAGTGTTCGTGGTTTGATCATCTTTGCAACTACGCATTGGTGTAATATCGTGGTCAGTCGAATGTATGTGTTGTGTTTAAAATACTGTACTTTTTTGTTTCAGAATATCGTAAGATACTTCCTGAAAGTGACAAGTCTAAGGCTGGTCATATAACTGTAGTATTTCCTAACAGTAATCAAAGGATTTCAGCGCTTAATAGAACTCGTTTTATTCTGCCGAAAGATATGCTATAAACCTATCAAATTTTAAGGTATTTTCCTGTTCATTTGCTGTATTCGAAATACACGAAATTACAACGTCGATCCACGGCCGCTGTTTTGTTTTCTGATGCAAAAGATTTTTTTAAGAATGACTTCAGCCGAATGCAGTGCTTGCAAATACTTTTACAAGTTTGGTATTATTACAAAATTGTATTTTAGCTCGCAATGAAAAGTTTGATAGCAATGTGGCTATTGTATTCATAAAAAAGAAGTGTAAAAACCAACTGGATGTTAACTCTGATGTATAGAGCTCATAGTAGCCTATATGCAGCACAAGCACCGCCATGGGCAACGGCAAGTAACCGACTTCGAAGTAATGGCTTTCCAACTAAAATTAATTCTCACTTTAAGAGAATCTTGGACAATTTCAAAATCAAATTCATAGCCGAAGTGCTCACCCAGAACAAAAGCGGGCCAATGTAGTCCTTCATTCAGCTTTCTTACATTGGAGACACGTCAAAAACGAGATCCGGAGTTTTATCGAGTGCGGAATGGGCCGACGTATGAAACATAACTTCACCAGCAAGACCTCCAGCATTGGTCATCACTTCAAATATATGGGGCAATCAAGACGTAAAAGTCAGGGTGGTGGTATATAACTTGTAATGCACATGCACCGCTTTTTGTATTGGACAGACATGAAGAAATGTTAAAACAAGATGAGTTCAGCACAAGGTCAATGCCAAGATATCGGACAAGTTGTATCGAGACACCTCCTTGACTGTCCTTCATACCACATCGAATTTTCCAGTCCAGTCGTTTTTTTCGTTGTTGAAACAGGACTGGAAAAGAAGTTTGAACTCATCAGGATCCACCCAACCACATCTTCCAACTTAATACTCTTGATATATCGACCTGTAATCACTCCCTTTAACTGTCTTTATTCAATGCTTTACTAGCCTATGTTTTCGCAGCTTCAACCTTGTTTGACGGCTTTTGTTTCCAACTATTTTACATCAATTTTTCACCCAATTTTATTTTGTCAGAATTTGTGCTTTTTATCACGCACTTTCCCAATTAAAAGCAAGTATTCCCATCATCTTCAGTAGACTCTATTAATCTAGTTACTTAACTTATTATAACTTATTGACTAAATTGAAAGCAAGTAGTAGTGACTACTCAAAATCAAGGGTGGCACTCCGAACACTCATCCCAAGGATTCATACGGCTGTAAGTAAGCTACGTTTTTACTCAAATTCATTCCAAGCTATTCCGGAGTGCTTCGAGGAAGGAAAATGTGATTTAGTGGCTTGCAATATTTATGAGTTTTTTCGGACCACACGTATGCATAAGAATGTTTATTAAGTTATATGAAATAAAGCTTAAGCATACATTGGTTTACAACAAGAAATTTCACGCCTTGAAGACAATGAATAACGGTTAGCATGGCTAAATCTTACATACAAATATTACGAGCCAAGCCAATAGACGTAAAAAATAAAACAAATGTAAAAATACACAAGACAGTAATGTTAATTGTAAACGACTGAGGCAGTGTGGTGATTAGAACTTTTATACACTACCAGGAGTAATGTATTGACCTTGCTTGTAGTAAGCTAACAAAACTCGCAAATAAGCAAGCCCTTTTTTTACATAAGGTTCTCCATATGAGATGTCGATGAATATTTAGAAAGACAGAATTTCTGCCACCAATTGGACTGTTTTGTGATTCGTGGCAACTTGCAAAAAGCTGACTAGTTTAATGGTAGGTTTAGCACGCCTATCTACTAAACAACAAACTGATAGGCTGCGTTCGTCCGTTTAACAGATTTTATGCAGTAATTGTATGTCTGCGCTTTATTAAGTGTGTCAGTGACAAACAAAAATTAAGCTTTTTGAACTGTCTTGCTACCCTGCCATTTTTGTACTGTAATTTTCTATTGTTGGGAAGAATTGTGTGAGGTAGAGCCAAACAACTTAGGCTAACTTCTCAAAAGATATATGTACTTAATGTTGAAACTACAGGCTATAACATTTAAAAAATTTTTATTTAACTTATACTTGTGTATAGGCTACTTACTGTTTTGTAGGCTAGTAAAACGTCTTATATATGTTACCACTTGTATGATAATAGGCTTTACCAGATTGGTATTATTTAATATTTTTGTACATAAAAGCAAGCAAAATGATTACTGACGTACAACTGGCAGTGTTTGCTAACATGCTTGGAATCACTCTATTTTTGTTGGTTGTCGCATATCATTACGTATCTGTCAACAATCCAAAGCTCAAATTTGAATAGAGTGATGTTTTAAAAAGGTCTCATGTACGTAAATTCTTTACTGAAAGAGAGTAGTACTTTGTTAAATGTTTGTTGTGTTCAGCTGTACTTTGTTTTCCTTTAACTTAAATATCAATAACATTATTACAGACAACAAACCAATGCAAATAATTAAATGGTTTAAAAGTCAAACTCCTATTGAGGTTACTAGACTTTTTCTTGGGGATTGCAAGATCTTTGTGAAGGAAGTGCATTTTTAATTTATATATTTGATTTTTTTTAATGGAAATGATAATTGGTATAAAAACCAGTTCCCAAAAGCCATGGTAAACCTCTACACTTCCACCTTTTTTAACAATAGAAAGCTGCGAAATATTCAACAGCCTAACTGCAAATAATATTTGCTTAATTTGTGTAGTGTAGATCTTCTGGAACACACTCAGAAAATATTTATTTTTCTTGATTAAAAGTCGTTTTATTGCGTTTTGTAAAGCCAGATTTAAACAGAGGTGGGCAGTTGGTACCTGGAAAAAATACTTTGTACCAAGACTTTTTGTGCAACGGATCCTGCTGTAAGTGCAATTATGGCCCAGCTACTTTAGGTCACAACATACGTGACTTCATTTTTTGCGACTTTGTTAAACATTTATAGTTTAAAAAAGCTCTCAAAGTTGGCATTTGGTTTTAATTGGACTGAAGTTTTGAAAAACATACTTCTCAGAACCTGGGAATAACCACCATGAAAATGTACTGGGACCGATTAAGATTTCTCAAAAAAACTAGTTTGATACTTTTTTCAAAGGTACCAACGGTATCGGCACTGTCCACCTCTAAAAGGTGTGCTTTAATACCAAAGGTGGAGTGCATAAACCAGCCAATTGGCTCACTAGCACTAATAGTATATTGTAAGCGTTAATTTAAATTAGTTTCGTTCCAACTCAAAAAATGTGTAAACCACATTAACGTTTGAAGCAAAACATTTGGCAGAGTGTGAAATTTAAGTTATATTTGGGGTTATTTAATGACAAAGGTTTGAAAACCATTGGTTTGTTGCTTAGTTAACATTATGTCCCTGTTAAGTACTAGCCTCGTGAGTAATATAATAACAGATGCTTTTTGTGTTACAGAAAATCTGATTGTGAAGCTCATTGAATGAAGTTTGTTTTGAAAAATGATGTTTTATACCGACTCAATACAAAACGGCTGTTTTTGTGCAATATTTCTGGAAAAATAAATCTTGCATAAAACTGACAGTTTTCGTATAATTTAAAGAATGTGAAAGGGATAAATGAATTAATCGACTTGTGAATACTGCAGGGTTATTGGATGTAGTAGGTAAACCATAGTGGGCCCTTTCATGTAACGACTAAAAGAAAGTCCATTTAGGCATATAGCATATGGTAAGAGTAGTCAAATCTACTTTCTTCTTAAACAGGAAGTTAATTTCGTTGAAATAAAGACAAACACTAGTGTAAAAGACTAAAAAAGTGCACAAAAACACACTATAGCGATGTAAATTTATTTATAAAAATTTTAAATTTTGCAAGTAGTTAAATTGAATACACAGGTCACTCAAAAAGTAAAATAAGTGCACAAAAGCAGCATAAGACAACGATCGATCTTTAACTATCTCCATGATTGACAGACACCTTGGCTTAATAGGCCTATTATATTAATACAAACCTAATCAATTGTTTCTGAATTTAAAAACTGCAAACAGGCATCATAACTTACAGTAATTCTTAACGCTATTTTGTTACATCAACTGGATAAAGCTAGAAAAACAAATAAAAATTTGTCCATTGGAACACGCCAAACACACAAAGACAAGCTTCGTAGCTGGGACTTGGGTGATAAGAAATCAATACCAAGTTTAAGTCAGGCAAAAACTTTCCTCAGTTTAAAGATAAAAATTATGATAGCACTCTAAGAAATTGGACAGTTAGAGTAATACTTAAACCAAAATCACTGCTATATGTCCCGCAACCCAGTTAACGGAATTCTCAATTAAATTGCATTTGTTTCCAACAAACTCATAAAATGTAAGCATACTTATTGCAGTCTAAAGACTAATGCATACCATCATGTTCATTGCAATGTTTTCCTGAAAACAATACCTGAATAGGCACAGTTATCAAATCAGAAGGGCTTACTGCCATACTTTTACAGTAAAGTCGACTCCACCAGAAAACACTCTTCCTCTAGAAACAGCAAGTGTAACAACACTCCCCTGATGTCTGAGAAGAGTTTGTGTGCAGATCATATTTTCCATGCTCCAAACCTACAAGTGCACATCAAAAGTTTTGTAGTGTGAGTGAATCAGCAAAAATATTCAAATAACGAATGCAGACGTATTGGATACAACATACTCGAAGTGAGCGATCATACGAAGCACTAAAAACTCTGGTTTGTTCAGGAGTACTGAGAACTGCGAGTGCATAGACAATACCGACATGACCGGTTAGCTGGGCCACTGGCTCATGTGTACGAAGATCCCATACCTATGCAATGAACTGTTTATGCTAGGAACTGTCAGTATATGAAATACAAGAACATTTGAATTGTATGTTTGTATTGTATGTAAAGTAACATTCATTGGGATAATCATGGCGGCATACTTACATGAATACAGTTTTCATAAGTTCCACATACAATATGATGGTTGGTTACTGCAATGGAATACACACTTCCACCAGATGTTTGGAGCACGTGCATGCATTCTAGCGTTAGCACATCCCATATCTAAGAGATAGTAAATCGAATATTGAAACATTTTGTAATAACCTTCAGTTGGACATAATGAGTTGATCATTTTAGTGTTACATCATTGTTCAATGCTTAGATACCTTAATAGTTTGATAAGATCCACTATAAATGTAATTGTTTTGTGCCACTAGTGCACGAACCCAATGGTTAAGACCTTCTAATTCCTGCTTGTATTTAATTCCTGTTCTCTCAACAGTCCAAACCTAAAACATAAATATTTTGAATTAGAGCAAGTGCAAAGAAACAGTTTTAGGTTACGAAGTGCATTACCTTGAGTGACTTCAGAGATCCACTAAAGAGCATATTGTTAACATACACCAAAGTACAAACTGGGTTTTCATGGGCAGTTATAGAATACACCTCCTCCAATGCATCTATGCTCCATACCTACATAGAAATACTTCTGCTAGGAAAAAGTAGAAATGGCAAGGCACCAGCTATAAATTTCATACAGTAAATACCTTAATGGTGCAGTCTGCCGATCCACTAAATAGTTTATCACCATAAGCAGCCAGTGTTAATACAATATTTTCATGGCCCTCAAGAGTTTTTTGGCATTTGTAATTGGTTGCAGTGTCCCAAACCTGCACATCAAAACAAAATTATCAAGCATATTTAGTAGGATGTTTCATTTTTTCACCATTTTGGAATTTAAAAAAGCTTGGGGTCTCCCTAGGCGGTATTTTGGGCACGATGAAAGAATCTAAACTTTTTTTTTATTTATGACGTCATTTTGAGGTTGCACCCCCTTGTTGAAGTTTCAGTGGAGGTGCATTGTTTTAATTTGGCGATATCTTGGTGACCGATTGAGCTAGGGCCATTATCAAGATGTCAAAAGATGCAAAATGGCTGGTTTCCTATAACCACTCAATACATTTTAATTGCATTTTCGCTCTAGAAAAAAAGTTAAGAAAAACCTAAGTTTTGACATATTTTATATGTTGGGAACTACATTGTGATTTGCATAAAAAATATGTCAAAACTTAGGTTTTTCTCAATAACTTTTTTTCTAGAGCGAAAATGCAATTAAAATGTATTGAGTGGTTATAGGAAACCAGCCATTCTGCATCTTTTGACACCTTGATAATGGCCCTAGCTCAATCGGTTACCAAGATATCGCCAAATTAAAACAATGCACCTCCACTGAAACTTCAACAAGGGGGTGCAACCTCAAAATGACGTCATAAATCAAAAAAAAGTTTAGATTCTTTCATTGTGCACAAAATACCGCCTAGGCAAACCCCAAGCTTTTTTAAATTCCAAAATGGTGAAAAAATGAAACATCCTAATATTTAGGCAGTATGTTAAGGTACATTACCTTACAGATACAAGACTATTACGCTTTGATCATTTTCGACAAGTATCACTGCTAAACCAGGATTTTGCAGTAAAATGTATGAGTACACTGAGAAGCAAGCAACTTCAAGCTCCTACTGCAAATAATGTAATGAATTTTGACCTTGATTTGCTTGTCTGATGATCCACTGAAAAGATAATCTCCATGAACACATAAGCACCAAACTGGACCAGTATGTCCAACAAATGTCCCTTTGCATTTGAATATCTGCTGGGGATCATATGCTACAAAAAGACCAAGTAAATATCAAGCACAAAAAGTGTAGTTTAGGGCACAATACGGTTAGTATAAATATACCACCAGTACATACATCCAATATTTCCCATGTGCAGTCTTGTGTTAAGATCTTGCAGCTGGCTGTTAAAAACAGCACCCTCTTGACGAACTTGTCTAAGCTCGTCTACCAATTTGGTTTGATTATTTCCCAAAACATCTTTAAAAGAAAACTATATTCACTATAAATCTTCAACGGCCAAGTAGATGGAGTGAGAGACATTTTAGCTATTCTTGAGGAATCATCTCGTAGGTAGTAACTAGCTTAAAAGCTTTCTCCTTGAAAATACTACCATTGGCGTAGTGGTTCCAACGAATAAAAATAAAGCAAACACTGACCTAGTTTCTTCTGGAAATTTTTCTCCAAATCATCCACTCTTTCTGCAGTTTTGGAGAGCATAGACCTGAATTTCATGAAATTTATTACTAGGTATAATAGCTATTGTATATCATATAAGTCACATAGGAATTCATCAAATTAAGTTATACAAAATAAACGAGTACACAATATATGCAGTCGCTGAATCTAAAATAAAAATGACAAGTTGTGTGGCTAAATTTCAATGCACAACTGCATTGTTAATTACCTTAGAAAATTATTCTCTTCATCACGTTGCTTTACAGACACTTGCAATTTGTTTATTTTGTCCTCAGCCATCTGAAGGAAATCTTTGACAAACTCATATCTGCACTCCATGATGTGGGTAGCATGACTTTCATGGTCACCAACAAAGGTGCAACTTCAAATAAAACACAAAGATTAACTAAAAAATACACAACATCCATATCATCGTCATAGTTACCTTACTACTACAAACAATATGCATTAGCAGCTTAGCATACCCATATCGGTGATTATGGCATTTAATGTTTTTGCATTTTTGGAGATGTTCTTGTAAATGCATTCGAAGCATTGTTGGACACAATGGGTTATTGGGGCAAGAAACAGGAGCATACTGACACGTCTCTTCGTGTGATCTAAGCAATATCAAAGGTTGTCCTCATTAAGATCTAAGCAAACGCAAACCAGAGCCATAACACTCTGGGTAAAAGACTAAAACTACTTTCCAACTATTGTTTTAATTAAGTGTTCACACCTTCTTTCAGAAAGTTTGACAGTGAAAGGGCAACCAGAGGGGTTAACTTCATATTCCCCATTCTTTTCATTGTTTGGTTTACAACCATATTGGCAGTGAATGTACAAAGCTCCAACTTGCTCACTGACAGCTAAATTGGTTATGATCTGCACAAAATTAGTTGTTAGTACTCACAAATAAACATGCAATACAAAAGCATAATAATTGCAACACCTCACAGGAGATAAAGGAGGACATATAGCAATTTAATGAAATCATTTTATACAAAAATTGCAATATGATGTTGCGGTAAACCCCATTTGTGTCCAGTTTGTTAAGAACTTATAACTTGGCTGTTTATAAAATCGGTTGACATGGCAGATTGTTCGGCGCAATTCTAATAGACATAAACAAAGAACTGCTACTCTTTCTAACAACATTTCACAACTTAGTTTCTTATGCCAAGAGTGTAAGGTAAAACAGCTTACTGTATTCATCTTTTTATTATCAACTGGGCAAACGTCCTTTGAATGTGAACAACCTCTACAAAATGAATGACCACATGACATTATTACAGGGTCCTTGTATACTCGAAGACATATTTTGCATAAAAGTTGAGATGAGGGAACTTCCACAAATACCAAAGGAGACTGCCAAAAGATTTTGTATTAAAATTTAATTCAATGCACTCTGAATGTGAAACAAATTTCTTAAATGTTGTAATAGAATGTTTTAATTTTAAATAAGCTGATATTTGATACAGACACTGACATTGTCTTCAAGTGCTGGTGTTTGGTGTGAATTCTGTGATAGAGTTGATGATGATGACAGTGAGCTTTTTGACCTTGATTGGTATGCATTGAATGAATCACTTAAAGTCAAGCTTCTGGGCAGGCTATTCCCTCGCAGCTGAAAAAATTGCAAGAACAATTATTGTGAAAGTTTAGCTAAACAAGCAATTATTTCAATTTCTATGTTATTCTTAGATAATGTAATTGGCAAATAAAATGAAAAAGCATATATAACAATCAAAACTTACATCCTCTCTACTGTCACTGAATGATTTGCAGCTGGACATTGAAGTGGTACGTTGGTGCTTGTATTCCAATTGACCGTCCTCTACAACAATACTGTATGATTATCCTGCAATACGATTCTTGATTCATAACATTTTGCTTGGTGAGGTAATATCACCTGTTGTAATTGTTGTCACAGTCGAATGCGATGGTCCAAAGGTGGTTTCAAGTCGTGGCTGCAAATAGTGAAAAGTTAAATAGTGGAATTAAGATCATCATTTACTTGTATAACAAATGTAACAGTAAGTTAAATAATAAACATCACTGATCAGTACCAGTGTGTCTACCAGTGAAATCCTTATGAAATAGTTTCCGACTCAGTTTGTGTGTGGGCTGACACAAATTCATAATGAAAACGTAACTATATATATATATATATATATATATTATACATGGCATCATAACGAGTATACATAACATCTCAAGGTGCATGGCAAACAAAACTGTTAAAAGCTTAAACTTACACATTCCCCACAAAGATCTGCTGTAATGATTAATGGTGAAAAACAAGGGTGATATTATAATTAATGCACTAGGTATATTGCAAGTAGAACTAGCAGCTAGATACATATATATGATTTTTGCTGAACAAACGTAAGCAAAGGAAAAATATTATTTTGTTAATCAACCTGAAGAAACAGGTACTCCATGACACAGTAAAACCGCTAGAAGTTCTTCAAAAAACAAAAACTATTTATTTAAAAAGGAAGTGAACACACGTATGGTATATATTTGCTAGATTTCATCAGCCATACAAACAAACAAAAATTGAACTTTTGCTAGTAAACACTTCTTGGCAACTTTCATTCGGGACAAGACAATTTCCTCTAAAACACTATTCATTAGCAAAACAAGTGGGGCAACAGGAAAAAGTTTGAATATTCTCTCGGACTGTTTTATTATAATTTGCACATGCTGTGTTTGTGAGCATGAATTTATCTTCAAATGATGTTTTCACACATTTACCTTAATATAATACTGTATTTATCATTTTCAGGTTATTAGCTACAAAGCACAGATAAAGGTGTCTTAAGACCAACCAGTGGGTCTGATGACCCACTTAAGGTCATAACCATCACAATTAGATAATAGGCTATGAGACAAGGGTGATTTTGTTACTTCTAGTAACAAATAAAATATTTATAATAAAGCAGCAAGGATAAATAAACGACACCAATTCCTTTCGGATTGTTGACAAAATATGACAAGATTTATCACATCCATTTGTTTACATCTACTTAATTATAACTATTTTTCAATTCAAATATTATTTAAGAAAGAGTATTAAGAGGTGTTTATCAAGAGCCGATTCTTTGATAAACATGACATTTTGCAATTAATTTAGAATTGTTTCAGGCCAGTTCTTCAATAATCGGATGTGATGTTGCAAGCAAATACCCTCAGGAGTCCTGAGCCTAAAGGATGGAGCAATCTAAAGCTGTGACGCACAAGCGAGTCAAACCTGTTCTTAGTGCCTCTGATATCATAGACGAAAATTTAACTATAGTATAAATATATGCACATGGCATACCATCAATCGATTAAAAAGACCAAAAGCTTAATTCTTTATTTCAGAAAACTACCAGGAGACTACAGACCCTCTTGGAAAACCACTACATTATAATCATGTAATAGAAGTCTGTGTGGAGTTTAATAGTATCGAATTATTGAGTACTAAAACGTGCTAAAATGAAGGAAAACAAAATAATTTGAATTTAGGCTACGAAATGTTACCACCGATGAATAGCTGCTTTGGCTCACAAGTGAAGTTCTTAATCGTGACCTTGGTCCAGACACAGAGTTACTAGAAGATGGCAATGATGGTACTTCGTTGTCTGAGGCTATTGAAGAAGATCTCATTGATGAAAGCCTTGACTTGGACATTATTTAGCCATTTGATCACATAAATACATGTAACTGCACAAGTCTAAAAGTAAGAAACGGTATGGTTTGATAATTAATCTTAATCCTCAGGCTGAGAAAAGTCTTTGCACAACAGCATCACATAAACTTCACAATAGTTCCTCACCACTGTAGCTCCGGTTACCTGGAGTTATGGCCAATCTTCCAAGCGCGGATGCGTGAAAATACTCCAATGTAATGGAAGCACGCAGTTTGGCAAATTCTATCACTAAGTCTAAATTAATTTCAGAATTTCTGTCCAAGTCATGAAGTGGATAACTAGCCTACTGAAGCTAATGAAAAACAGTATTGAGTGCGCCTATGCCAAACTCTTCAGTCTAGCCTTTTTATACCGTATTTCTCAAACGTGAACTGTTCACCCGGACCATTGAAAAAAAAACTCGCGTCCTGAATGCCTTGCCCAAAGGCATAACAACAGTTGCGCCACTGGCCACCTGGTATAGGCTAGTAAAGCGAAACGAAAGACCATTTGAAGATAGAACTGAGCCTTTCAGTTGTGGTTGTTTTTCTCTGCCAGACGTGAGTGGGAATGACGTTTCTTCACCGTCTTGTTTCGGTTTAGGGAGTTTGGCCCAAATCGTTCTTTGCAACCTGCGGCATAAGCAAAGATATCATTTACCATTCTTTTTGGTAAAGTTGGATGGAAGCACTTGATTATCAGGTTGGTTATACTGTTCTTAAAATCGTCATCTCTTTCCTTCAGGAAAAAACACTTAATCTAAAAATCAAGTAAGTAAGTTAAGTACAATCAATCATTTACTTTTAGCAAATCATGTGTACAGTTACCGAATCATGTACATTCGGTAAGTCACGTAGCCTACATTTATCGAATCATGTACATTTGGAAAATCATGTATATTTTTCAAATCATGCTTACATTCACCGAATCACGTACATTTGGCAACTCACGCAAGCATTTACCGAATAACGTACATTTGGCGAGTCATGCATGCATTTACTGAATCATGTACATTTAGCGAATCATGCACTTTTGGCAAATCATCTATACATTTGACGATCCATGTATACTTGGCTATTCATGAAGACGTTATGTGATTCATACGTACTTTTATATAATCATTTAGTGTTTTTAGGAATGATGTTGGTTCAGCAATTTGTGTATGTTTGTCTAATCACGCATGTATTTTGCAAATTGGTTTGCTCATTTTTAATTTACGAAGACTAATTTCCAATCATTTGGCCATTTTATAATTCATGATATAAGTTACATGATTAAAAAAACGGACATATCTGATTAACAAAACTGCAACCCGATTAAAGAAAACACCATTTGCCATTAGGCTTTATAACTTGCCAACAGCCAGTTTGCTTTGCAATTGTTATATCTGACCTAAAATGTCGTGGTTTGATTTAAAAAAATCAAGTTTATAAACTGTGGTGTGATTGTAAATGTTGCAAAACCTTTTTAAAAATTGGCATATGAATCGTGCAACGGCAATCACAGAAAAGCCCGTTTGAGTGCCGGTTTTGACGTTTGGCTTGTTGTTTCGTGATTGGAATCTATCAAATTACGTTTGAAAACCCTCCAATCAAATTATGAAAACAAAACATAATTTGCAAAGTTGCCATACAATTTAACACTTAGCTATTTTTGCGGCGTTGGCGTTCCATAGTATCACGTTAACCATTCCCGTTTTCTTTACTCAGGTTTTCAGCCCATCGTACAACAACCACCTAGATTTTTGGAACATTTCAGGGCCTACCAGTACCACGTACCACGGCACCAGTCCGCAGGCTCCGCCGCAACAGAAGTAGTAGCGATAAAGAGCGTGGGAAACCCGGAATGACTTCAGGGTTTACATTAAACTTAAAGTAATTACTTCGCAAAAATCGAAACTAAAAACATGCTTTTAATTACAGTATGTTTATTGTATATATACCTCATTGAAATTTAGGTCCGGTTTAGATCCGATATCTTATAGATATATATATATCTATATATAATAGCCTATACAGTATATGCACTTACCCCATTTCGCATCTTCCCCCATTTTGCATGTAAATAGCCTAAATCTGCCATCAGGATCCAGGCCGATCTGCAAAGTTGAGCGGGTGCGGTTGAATTATATTTAATAGCGCATTCATACAGCTGCGTTAATGAGCAAAATTATGTCCGCACAGTTCTCTTACTGCTTTAGCTGAATTTTGTATGCATTTAATCAATTGTGGACACAGTTTTTATGCGTTTATATAGCCCACATGATTTATAGGCTAGGCTAGCAAGTTTTTTTTTTCAGACATGTCTGCAGACTGGCAGAGGCTAGTAAAGCATCAAAATCGGCACTTGCATTGTGATGTGAGTGCACGCTTGAAGTATATTTTTAGCCTGTAGGCCTATATAAGCTACAGAATATGCCTGCATTTTAGCAGCAGCAGGCCGGACTGCAGAGTATGGCCGTTTTCAGCAAGATCTATAGGGTGCGCCTAATAGCCAAAAATGACAAGTGCGATACGCAAAAATACTCAGATGTTGGTGTTTAGAAGCAAAATTTTGCTGTCCAGGTGTGCAAGGAAGCAGCTGGTGTGTACTGCGGCTCGTGGCCCAAGACTGCCCAGCCTTTGTGCAGGCAAGTTGCGGCCCTATAGGATAGAAATCAGGGGAAAACATCAGAGTTTTTCTTTTTTTTCAGCGATATCAGTTTAAAACACTAGTTTTGCAGCATATATCGGAGCAAAAGTTAGTGTCTTCTTGTTTCCTTTTTGGCGACACCGGTTTGCCCTGGTATTCAATGCCGTTTTAGAAAAAATAATCTCGAGTGTGCTCTTATCGTATTCTGCAGTCTGGCAGTAATGTACATAGTTGTTTGACTTAATCAATTGAAAATCAGAAAATTGAGCTCACAAAAGTCTTGTCTAAGTCATTAACTGCAAAACAACGCACCTTAAGTGCGACACAGAAGGTTGTGAATTTTAAGCACTATTGAGTGTGCCGGTTCTAGCCTAGTATACAAGTGCACAACCAGATGACGTCACAGTTTTAAGTAGCTGGAGTCCAGTATACAAATGCATCCTGTGGTTGTGCGCTTGTATGGTACTAGAGCCAGTGCGCTAATGCAAAACTCTGCAGTATGGGCAGCAGGAAGATTTACACCCAAAAAACTAGGGTCTAGGCTATGTTTACGCCACACCAGTATTACAACTCTAGGTTTTTCTGTTGCAACTACCGGTAATTTTTTAATTAAATAAACGTGCCGATTTTCAGGTCTTAACTTCACCCTACTTATTTGTGACGCTGCCACTGTCAAGAGACTTCACTGCACTTGCAATCTTTGTATGCTTATTTCTTGTAAATTTTTGTGATACCGGAGATCTCCAATGTATCATACAAACTTTACACACGGGGCTCCTACATCTAAATTGTAAACCAAGAATCTTGTTAAAAATGGTCGAAAACTGCAATTTGGAATTGAGCTGTAAGAATTAATTATTAAGTCATTATTTCTCATCTATTGAGGCCCAAAGTCATCTATTTAGATCTTGAACTAGTTAAGGATAGTCTTTGCACAGCTTAAACTCGACAATGAATCCTCCTCGCTCAAGCACTGGTCAACAAGTTTACGAGCTAAGCCTAGCTTAAGTTTTGCATGGCCTGGTTATCACACATTTTTTATCTGGTTTTTGATATTTTTGATATTTTTTTTGATATTTTGATACTACTTCTTGTGTAATTAACAATTTGCGCTTCGTTTTTATTGCGGACCTAAAACATCAAATTAGCCGCACTGGTCCGCAAATAGACTTGGTGAATATAGATGTTAACAAGAATCACTCACTCGATTTGTTTCACTAAGCACATGCTAAATAAACCGGACAGACGATGCACAAATAAATACGATGACGTACAACTGTACTTGTGACTATTCTCGGCACCTAACTTGGTCAGAAATTATTTAGTCACTCTGGTATTTTGAAATTATCCTTATATATTACCTCGTAGGCTTTACGCTATTAAGTTACAGTGCCAGTTATGGTTCGAATTAAGAATCACTACTTTTTGTTAATAATTTGTCGTATATTTGGTGACGGTAAAATGTAAATATCGCAAATAGTATTGTCTGCCAACAACAGAATGGCATGCCTTTAATATCAAAGTTAATTATCTGCCGCTTAAACCAGGATAGCTTTTAAAATTCGGAATGTCTTTTTGAACGAATTTTGTCTCGAAACTGGAGTCCAGTGTGGCTAAATTTGTAGAACCGGTTTTTAATTTTTTTGTCTCCCACCATCACGCTATATTTACAGTTCCTTAAACTTTTATGCTTCATACATTAGATTAAGAACCTTAATGTCTACTGATTGCAGACACATGTTTACTTTTGCAGAACTCATCAGTATAGTTATGTGTGAAGAGTCTGCAAAACCTGCCATACCCATAATTGCATTTGTAATGTCAGTTTGAATTTTCTTCAGTGCTATAAACATGGTAGTTTTCCAAAATAAGCATTACGGCAGGTTGGAAAACTAGCTAATAACAGAAATGGACACCATTCTTTTACCAAAAAGTAAATAACCATTATTTATTCATATTCATTTGTCCTAATTAAGCTTGTTGTCTCACAAGTCACATAAGCCAGAACAGAAAGATAAGAGTCTTATGCGATTTCGTAGCCATGGATTGCCTACCAATGGCCTAGGTCATAGGTCGGCAACCCGCTGCTCTTTCATCTCTGTGCTAAGTCTCCCGCGACTCAAAGCCAACGAGCTCATTTTGGAAAACTTGAATGTGAATAAATAATGACGTTGATTAGTGTCACAATGTAATAACTTAATGCGTTTGTGTGATTATTATTCAGAATGTTTTATTCGGACGTGGAAAATCTTATATAAATACTACACAGTGATTTTCGCTGGCATAATACGCATTACTGCTTGCCACTCACGTGATCCTAGGTTTGTTTTTGTTCAAGGTAGCATGTCTTGGATATTGGTCTTTGTTTGGTGACTATGCGAATTGTCATTGTTATAGTGAGAATTTTGTGAGGGTAACTACTAAAGATTGTACGTGTAACTGTAAAACATTAGTTTGAATTATATATTTAGCGTTAGGTTTTTTGTCTTAAGTTGTCAATTAGGTGTTGTAGCTCAGAGTAGGTTTCTGTTTGACGGAAACGACACCAAATGGCTCTTTCAATGCTAAAGGTTGCGAAACCATGGCCTAGGTCAGGGGTCGGCAACCTTTTGCACTTAAAGAGCCATTTTAACCGATATTCCACAAAATAAAAATCACTGGGAGCCGCAAAACTATTTTCACAATAAAACGAAAACGACGCTCTGTAACAAAACTGTCATGTGTCGCATTTATAAAAGCAGTTAATTCAGTAAGAAAGCAATGAAAGCAAATGAATTTGTCCACGAATCGTTGAAAGTTCTGTTTTCTTCAGACACTTTTCTTTTCTTTGATTTACTCATAGTTGGTTGGCTGTTACAGCCTGCACACTCTCTAACTAGTCTAACTGCTGCTGGTAGACTGCTAAAAACAACCTTTATGTTAATCGACTAATTATGACGTCACAACCAGAATGATTATGCTTTCATTTACTATAATGTGCTCAGTGAGATAAAGAGGCGAGTGTTCTTCTGTTTGTTTCTACTGTAGCAATAAATTAATAAGAGCCGTATCAGAAGGATGAAAGAGCCGCATGCGGCTCCGGAGCCGCAGGTTGCCGACCCCTGGCCTAGGTAAAGAGTTACCAAACTACGGACCACGAGATTAGTTTGTCTGACCCGCCTCACAGTGCCACACATGAGCTTATTTTATGGTAGTCTAGTGAAGAAAGTGAGTATCCAGCCTGCACTCGTCAGTTTTCATGCTCTTTGTGAAAACAGTTTGGTTACACCTGGCCTAGGTCATATTTTGAAAAACAATATGTAGCATATTGCTAAGTCCTAATTCATATGGGCATGTTTTAAATTCAATTTAGTATATCATTCCATTTCTTTTAGTTTTAAAGGTTACCCCATTGTTACTCTAGATGCAAAATTGATGTCTATGTTAGGAACAAACTTTTGTGCTGTTTTTTTTATTGCTTACGTTGGATCACTCCCTTACTCCAAATGTGATGAGCTTGTTATTGAGAAATATTTGAAACCAGCAACTGCAACACCAATACTATCACCACCTTTGCCTCAACGCCCATTTTTAGCAGTTTGGAATATTGATACTTCGGCATGCAAGTCCAAGTATAACGTGGAGATTGACTTGTCATCTTTTGATATTGTAAACAACCCTCATGAAACCAGAGATGGGGATAACATGGTGATATTTTATAGCAGTGTGTTCGGTGTTTACCCCTACATTGATGATAACGGAACTGCAATAAATGGTGGTATACCCCAGCTGGGAAATATATCCAAACATTTAGAAAAATGCGTTGAAGATATACAGAAATATATTCCTGATGAGGATTTTAAAGGTCTTGCTGTGATTGACTGGGAATCATGGATGCCATTGTGGCAATGGATAGGTTGGGGAACAGGACTATTGTATCAAAATGCATCAAAAGCAAAAGTAAAAAGAGAACATCCTGATTGGTCTGATGCTGAAATTCTTGCTCAAGCAAAGATTGAATTTGAAAGTGCTGCTAAATCATATTTCCTGGCAACTTTGAATTTGGCTACATTCATGAGACCAAAAGCTTCATGGGGATTTTATAAGCTTCCAGATTGCTACAATTATGATAAAACTGGGTATAATTTCACTTGTCGTGATGATGTTATGGAAGCAAATGATAAAATACAATGGCTTTTTGATCATAGCACTGCTCTGTACCCTTCCACTTACTTGGGAATTTGGTTCAAGAATCAAACTAAGGCAGTAGATTACACAGCATACAGAGTTCTTGAAGCTCAGAGAGTTGATAATAATATACCAGGAGTAGCTGTACCTGTCTATGCTTATAACAACCTGGTTTATCGAAAGACAAATGAATTCTTGACTTTGAAAGATGTGATTGATAGTTCTGGGGTTGCAGTTGTGCTAGGTGCATCTGGAGTAGTTTTATGGGGTGACCATATGGACAACACAAAAGAAAAGTGTGAAGAAGTAAAAGCATATGTGGAAACTATTTTGGGCCCATATCTGAAATTAGCTTCCGATAGTGCTGCAGACTGTAGTTTGAAACGTTGCAATAATCATGGACGATGTGTAGTAGTCAAATCAAGTATTTCGTCCAATAATGTTGAAATCCCATCAGCAATGAAAGCATTTTTGCAAATCACATTTCTGGAAAATATGCAATATCACGTTCAGTGCCAATGTTATGAGGGATTTGTTGGCAATAGTTGTGAAAACTCTGATCGCTGGCAAAAGGTGACTAGGCCTATCAATGAAATATGAAAAGAAACAATAATACTGTTACATATAAGCACTTATTTTAAATGTCATACAGTAATACATTTTATATTAATACAATGTCATACATTTTAACTAAATTCGTTTTGATAGAATCATTGTGATTAAATTTGGTGTTTTGTAGGTTTTATATTAATTTTATGTTATTAACTTTGATTTGTTTATTTTCAACTTCTTGTATTTGTTCTCTGAAACAATGTAGTTTTCAATGATCTAAACTTCTTACAAATTAACAGGATTCCTTTCTATTTCATTGCATTGTATTCTGTTTCTCACAAACGATTCTGGAAACTAAATTATTTAATGAGATCCCAATGCTTATCAACCTTTTGCTATATTAATGTTTGGTAAGCACACAGTTTTTATAGAAAGTTGTTGTGGCAACTTGTTAGAAAATTAAAATAACTCTTTACTAGAAGCATTATGCCAAGTAAAAATTTAAGAGATTTTTCCTATTTCTTATAATTCTTGCATATTTTTTTCAATGTGTATGGAAGTGCATTAGTTTGTAAAATTGAAAGTTTTTATTTTAAAAACTTTACACTAAACTTTTCTTTCAGTTTCTCTTTATGATAATGAAAATGGGTAGGTTTAATTCAGCTATTAAAGTGAACTTATAGTTAAAGGAAGTTTAAGTTTTGGTACGTTAAAAACTACATTGTAGACTTTGTTACAGTAATTTTAGCCAACGTGTAGAAGCTTCTTGATTAAGCTTCGTTAACAATTTTAGATAGATAGGTAAAACCTTATCATTTTTATAGTTGGTTTTGATTGCATAAATAAGTTATCCAGAATTTTCATTTGTTTTCACTGTCTTGGTTTGATTTTTCTGTCTTTCCTGTGCTTTGTCATCCCAGCTTTTGGTTGTTGGATGAATGATTATGACAATCTTTGTGGACAACTATGCTGTGATTTAGTTACTATGATTGATTATATTATAAGTGTTACTCAGCAATGAACAATCTTATTTTGATATTTATGCCACTAAAATTTTGTGGAAAATTTTCTCTTTCATTTGTACTTGCAAAATTGCTACTTTTTTAAACTGTAGATACTATTATATTTTGTGTCTAAGTTGATGATGATATCGTCCATAATATATATACAATATATATCATACCCGATTTTTCAGACAGGAAATTTTTTTGTATGTCGAATTACTATGTGGTCATGTATGTTAAACACTGCTGCAGACGTTTTGATAAACATGAAGAGAACATAATATTGTGCTGATTCCTAAAGTTATACAGCAAAGAATGAAATGGAGGAATATGATTTACCTTTATCATCAGTACCAAAAAAAGTATTTGAAAATCTTTTAATGTTGTCTAAAATCAAATTGACACTTGGATAACAGTATCTGGTAGCTTTTGTTTATTTCGTGATTGATATGTAGCTTATACAGTTTATATACTGCTTCTTTTGTAACTTAACATTTTAGAGTTTCATATATCGTGTTGATTAGTTGGTAAGTTCTTTAAATATCTACATTTTAATGTCTGATACCACTAAACAACATGTGTTTTTAGAAAAGGAAAATCTCTGAATGGATTTCGTCTTCATTTTCGAGTAATGTTGTTTCAAAGGTATATATATGTCTTTTTACCTGATTACGTTTATTGGACGAAAACATACAGTTTAAATAGCTGGCTAGCTCTTTAAAGCAAATGCAGTATATAAGTTTATTTATGGTTATTGGTTAACATCATTGTTATGCCATAGAAACCACATCAACAGCGAAAATGGAAATACTCACGCCATTCTTCCAGTGAATTTTCTGTTAATGACCCAAACCAAACCTGGCTAGAACGTTATGCACCAACTGTTGTAGTAAGTGGTATATGCATCAAGACAATGCATTAAATCGCCCAGTAATATTTTTTCAGGTTGCTGATATGTATTTGCATTTATTGTGCTACCAGTAACTTATGATAACATATTTACATCATTGCAATGAATATATCATATAACTATGTTTTCTATTTTCGACTGAGTGTAACTTGTACCAAATTGATTTTATATTTGCCCACATCAAAATTTTTTGTCCATAGAAAATATTCAATGAAACGCTATATGTTTTTTAAAATGAAGTACTTTTTGTCTCCGTTTTTGTAGATTTTGAGTTGTTTGATCAGTCCAAGTCAAATGTCACTTACGATGTCTATTGTCTAACTGTTTAAGTCTCTAACTCACTAACAGTTAAAGAAATGTTTTTTTTTTAATTCTTATTATCCTACTGGTATTTTTCATTTGTGGTAAACGTTTTTGTGATTCTTTGTAGTGGAAAATTTTTGTAACGTCCAAAGCAAGGTTGTTTACAGTATTTGAAGCCCGTAAGCCGTCTTTTAAACTTAACAGTCACAAACTTTTTGCAAAATGTTTTTTCTTAAATGTTCTTCTAGTAATCTAGTTCATATATAAAATATTTATCGTTTTGCCTTTATTTTTAAACACTTAAACTAATTGATAACATTGCTGTTCGTTTTAAGTTTTAATTCAAACTCACTCGACCTTTCCTAATGTTGAAGTGATTCTGCCAAAAATACTAGCGTTGCAAAATTTCAGTGTAGAGACATGAAATTTTCTTTTTTTTCCTAAGAAACCGCAATCTTTCTACCGATGCATCTACCATTGCGATAAGTCAAGCAATGTTATATATATATGTTTAATACTGTATAAAGTTTTGAACAAAATCATGCAGTTTTCTTCGTTGCATCAAAAACCAGCACAACAAACAACTGTTTGTGCATATAACAAAAGAAAAAAGTTTGTTTACCTTGAGTTGGTTTTGTTAAATCTTTAGAAAAATGCCTTTACAATTTTTAAAGAAGTTTTCTTATGAGAAGTGAATGCATTGTAACATAACTATGACATTGTAAATTTACTTCAGCAACAAATTACTAGGTGGGTTTTGATTAATATAAATCAGAGTTTAAGTTGTATTATACATTAAGATTACCCAGCTCTAGTTTTCTAAAAATGTTCCATGTCTGTAACAGAAAGTATCAGCCAGACCAAAGTGAAACAGCTATGGCCCATGGTGTTATGATAACCAAGTTAACACAAAGCATAGTATGACATCAGCAAACCTTTTGATGTGAGTTGAGTTACAACTACCGGTATGCCTAAATGCTAACATTGTCTGTCATTTCTCATCTACGTGTAAAATTCGGAAATTTACTTACAAATTGGTGGAGAAATTGGCATTATTCCAATCTACTTTGGCCATGATTTTCAGGACATTTTCACATCCTGCTATAAATCCAGGGTTTAAAAAGCCCCTGCTCACTTGAGTTTGGCACATATATGATAATACTAATAGACTTGTAGCTCTTTTATAAAAATGAAATTTCATTTGTACATCTTGGATTGTCTTATTGATTCGTTGGCTGAATGGTGGTTGAGATTTCAATTTAATTAATTTAAATTAAATAGAGTTTTTATGTTGTAAAGTTATAAATTAATAGCGATTAACAGTTTGTGATGCAGAATCTAGTGAAACATTTTGCTTTCATTTTTAATTGAAATGTTCAAATCGTTTTCCTGTTTATAAGACTTAGATTAGTATACTGATGTTGAACATAGTTGCTGCATATATTTAAAGATTAGCATGATTTACTGCATATTGAGTAAACCTTTTGCCTTTAGGATGACTTGGCAGTTCACAAGAAGAAAATTTCTGATGTAGAAATTTGGATAACACAGCACCTTTCACCGCACAAGGTAAACTTGAAAGATTTCTCCATTATTTCTTTTGAGTCGATTTATTTATATATTTGGCGAAAAAGTTAAAGAAGAATTGTGATGTTGAAAGATATTTTTTATTTTACGATAGGATGGTGCACCAATTCTACTTTTAACAGGACCACCTGGTTGTGGAAAATCTACCACTCTCACCTTGGTTGCAAAAAAGCATGGTCTGCAATTAGAAGAATGGACAAACCCATTAACAACACCATACACTGTAACTAAGGAAGCTGGTACGTACTTTGTAACATGGTGTTCTGATTTTGATTTTTTTAAAACTTTTATCTAGTTAAGATTATATTTTTACCATCAGGTACTTTAAATGGACCTGCTTACAGTAACAAATACTTATATTATACTACTAACTAATTGTACTCTTCATTGGATTATTGACTAGGTTTAAAATATGAATCACAAAATACACAATTTGATGAATTCCTGTTTCGTTCGGGGAAATATCCATCTTTGTTGCTTAATAAACAGAATGATGTGGGCACTTCTCATAAACTGATCATGTTGGAAGAATTGCCAAATTTTATGTATCAGGATCCTCCAGTTCTCAAGGAAATCCTTCGGTAGCTTCTTTTAACTGTTTTTGTACCAGGTTGATGACATGACCTCCTACTTGTATGGAACTTTAGTTTGATTAATTTAAATTATTTTTGCAGAAAATATCACCGGACACAAAAGTGGCCATTGGTGTTGATCTTAAGCGATGGAGCATCATCTGCTACTTTAAAGCGCCATCTAGCTGACATGAAAAGCCAAATTACAACTATAAGGTAACGGTTGGCATTTCATGTACAATAATTATAAAAGCGAATTGATGGCTATAATGTTGATTAAGCATAGGTTTGTGTTTTTAGGTAAGCTTTCTAAATAAAGGGGTTAACTAAGACACTCCTCCCTGTGCTTTGTTTCTCAAAGCTGATTGATGTTTTAAATTACAGTTTCAACTCCATATCATCTACCCTTATGACCAAAGCTTTAAATCTTATATGCAAAGCTGAGAATCGAGTCATAGCGAAAGAAGATTTATTAATTCTCTCCTCATTGGGTGACATTCGCTATGCAATAAACAATCTTCAATTTTCATCATGCAGACAGTCAGGTGCTTAATGTTTTTTACTTATTGCACCTAGTGCCACACATTTAAATATAAAGCAGTTTTATACAATATTAGGTTATAAGTTTTTTGTAAATTTGTTTACGGAACTAAATGCAAACTTACTAACTTAATAGTTAAAACAGCATATGGAATAAATTTAAAGAGGTTTACAAAGTATGTACAATATAAAACAGAATATAAGATTACACTTTAATTATTCTGAAAAATTAAAAATTAAAATTAAAGTTAACCCTAAAGAGTGCAATCTTATATTCTTGATTTTATGTTTTGCTATATGCTGGTATAACATGGTTCAGTCACCATCAGCTTTGTAGAAATTAGATACAGATTCATTTCAAAATAGGTGCGCATAAAATGATATTGTACAACTGACGAGAAATTTGTTATTTTTATGAGAACAAACTTGATAATCACGAGGAAAGTTTTTGTTGATGTTGCACCTCACTTCACTTTTTTGTGTAATCTTGTACTTAACATTAGTACTGTACCACGATTTACATTGATTACATGATTTACATTTACATACTGCCTGTTTTTCTTAAATATTAAAGATAAATTTGGTGGTCTTCAAAATGAAGTTTCAAAATCATGCAAAACTAAAACTGACAAACCATGTCTTGGTGGTAAAGATTCGACTTTAATTTTATTTCGTGCGCTGGGAAAAATTTTCTACTGCAAGCGTAAGTTGAAAATATTGTAAAGTGTGAAATGTTTATATTTGGCTATTGTCATTAAAGTAGAGAAATTTTACTAAAATGTAAGTGGAAAGTTAACTGTCATAGTAGGATTTTAATTTGTTTATAGGTGACAAAACTTCTGAACCATATAAGGTATTTGAGGAACACCATAGGGATCCATTACTAGTTCAGCCAGAGGTATCATAAATTCCATTAAGCCTTTATGTTTATATAACGAAAGGAGTTGTCGTATAATCTAATACTACATTAAGTTGGAAGATCATAATAGTTGATGCAATGGCAGTAGTTTTACAGATACTTCAAGATAATTTCTTTATTTGTTTAAAATTTGTTTATGTTGTATGTAGGTTGTGTTGGACCAGTGTTGTTTATCTGGTAATGCATTCAGTCTATTTCTTCATCAAAACTACCTTTTGTTCTTTGATGGCAATCCTGTAAATGATATTGCTACAGCATCCGACTATCTCAGTTTATCTGACTTGATGAATTCACCAGGAATATCGTGCGATCCTTCTTCGGGAGCTGCAACAAGTTTGGATTTTTACGAAGGTACCAAATCAAGAATTTTGTTTGAAGAGTATATCCAATTTGGAAATGCAATTTAAACTTTTAGGCATCCTTGCTGCTCGTGGCCTCGTTTATTCAAATTCCTTTCGTGCTACGTCTGAACTATGTTCCAAAGTTACTGGGGCATGGAGACCTATGCACAAACCGGCGTGGTATCAAGTTAAAAGACAAGAACAGGAAAATCGCATCAATTCCCACTGTTTATTCTGGAAACAGCAGGACACCATTCCCTACTTGAAATATCATTCTGAAAGATTTAACCCCGAGCAAAAGTTTTTCATACGTGACGTCATAAACTTGCCCCAATGGAAAGCTTTTCGTAGGTACTGCTAAACTGCTTGTTAAATTGGTGTAACTAAGCATTGCCAAACTGTAGCTATTAGGCTTTTTTGTCTGTCAGATACTAATCGTTCTCAAAAGAACTCACTTAAAGTTACAAATGATAATTATGTTGCAGCAATCAGGGTGAAAAGTTATCTGAGGAAGAAATTGGTGCCGAACTTCCTGAAGTCAGTGAAACTACTGAAACAAAGTACGAGATCAAAGAGGATGATATGGAAGTTGATGATGCGGATTTTATAATTGAGGAATTCAGTGATTAGTTCTTTTTTCTCATTGCCTTCGTTTCAATAAATCTTTCTTTTCAACTGTTTTAGTATTTTGTTGGCATGAAGGAGGCCTAGTTTGTTTGAATCGTCGGCTTCGTTAGAGACAGGTGATTTTGTCAGGTTCCGAAGTAATGTATTGGCGGTATTTAACTCGTTCGTTTTTTAAGTAGCTCCTTTCAAAGAATTGAGCGTCTTTAAATGGGTTTTAGCAAGTGTTGTGATATTACTGTTTTTTTGCAAACTGCATTGAAGTTGCAAGGGAAGAATCGGGTTTTAGGATAAACCACGTAATTTTTATGGGTGATCGTGACTAGGGTTAGTTCCGACATCAATAATATTTACCTTTCGGATGTATGCGGATACTTCTGTTTTAGCTAATCAGATTATAAATGGGAAGCATATAGCAGGTTCTAGATCGATTAAACCCACGGACGAATAGAACGAATTCTTTCAACATTTTACATCTTATAGACTGTAGAGAATAGAGGACAAAGAGCAGTGATACTTTTAATTTAAGTTCAACAGGGGAACAAACACCACTTCTGTTCTGCTAGACCAGGGCTTGTCAAACTACCGAGATCGCGACCCCGTTTGGTGTAGCAAAATGTAATTTTGGGACCGTGAAACAATTTTAACTTTTATAAATTGAATTGATATTTTATTTGTATGATAGGCCTATCGCCATAGACAAAAAACATCACTTTAGATTTGTGAAGGGACGTTTATTGTTTTGATATCTTTCACTTGTAGGCTACCTATGAAGGAACGCATAGAAATTTCTTTTCTAAAATTGGGTCGCAGAATAAAACAATATGAGAAGATCTGTGCTTGATTTCCCGTTCTTGTAAACAGAGGAGTTTAAAAGTTGCTAAAAAGGCACTACTAACGTTATGCATTTATTATCCGGTTAACAGACAAAATTTTATCTGGATATCAGATAGCTGAAATTGCCTTTGTTAATCGGATAACCGATATCTGGATAGTCCAACCCTAATCGTGAGATTGCGTCCATCGGTCCATGGGCCCAATCCGTTACCTGAAAACTCTTTTTAACTTTTTTGTTCTAATTGCCTAGTAGACATCATCATAATTTGGCATTAATACTTAAGGAACCGTATGTGCTAAAATTTTGCGATTTCCATGATTGTATTGGACGTTCTTGCAAGAGTTATTTTATTAGGATTTCATGGTGGTTGGACGATTCAACCCGGGACGGTTCAACCCAGGACCTTTCAACGTAGAACGATTCAACCCACGGACGATTCAACCAACGGACGATTCAACCCACGGACCTTCCAACCCACGGATGATTCAACCTACGGATCATGAAACCCACGGACGATTTAACCCGTTTACAAAAACGTCTACGCAGTTTGTTATCAGGCGTTTGTTATAGTACTCTATAGCAGAATTGAAATGCTTTCATTAGCCCATACATGTTAACCTACTGTCACAGAATACAATGACCACCCATTACATCTTGGATAGCCTAGCCATACTAGATTTTGCAATGCCAGTACAGCAATATAATACACCTATAGGCCTACCCAGGGTTGCCATCAGTCTCAACTCAAAAATAAGGACGACTAGAAAACGAACGAGGAATACCACCTTAAACAGTGTAGGCCTACAACAAGAGAAAGCAACCAATGTTCCTAAAAAAAAAAAAAAAAAAAAACAAGACACTATCTGCATGTTCATAATTTTGGTATCTCTTTGGTACAAAATGGTATCGTAAAGGTGACAAAATGCCCAAAATAAGGACAAAAGTGCCCACCTCCGCCCTAAAAATAAGGACGAAAGTGAAAAAAAGGACATTTCTTAGAAAAAAGGACAAACATATTTTCTAAGACACGGACCTTTAAAATAAGGACAAATCTTAGAAATAAGGACGGTATGGCAACCCTGCCTATACCACTGGTTACAAGTCCGCACTGCCACAAGAATACTTTGTTTGTCAGTCAGTTGATTCGTCCGTGGGTTGAATCGTTCGTGAGTTGAATGGTCCTGGGTTGAATCGTCCGCGGTCGAATCGTCCATGGGTTGAATCCTCCGTGGGTTTAAAGGTCCGTAGGATGAATCAATCATTGGGTTGGAAGGGTATGGTTAGTCCATGGTATACTAGTTTGGAACAAAATTTTTGTTCCCAAAATTGTTTCATGAAACAAATTTTTGTTCCGAAAATGAAAAAATTGTTTCTGAAACAATATTTGTTCCGAAAATTGTTTCGATATTCTCTTCATGAATGGTAATTAAAAACAAATTTTGTTCCAACAAAAACTGTTTTTGAAAAATTGATACCGACTTCTAAATTCCCAGGAAATTTGTTTCACAAATGTAACAAATTTTTGTTTCGAAAGTTGTTAGGAAATTATAAAGATCTGTTACGAAACTCTTGCAGTCACAAGATGGCGTTAACGAACACTTGTACACTGAATATTAAATTTTTTTAATGGAACTTGAGCAAACTTGGCTAGTGGTATAAATTTTATTCCAGATTTTTTCTGAAAAAAAACAACATGTTTGTTAAATTTGTTTCCTGGAACAAAATTTTGCAGCATGTAACAAATTTAGGCACAAATTTTGTTCCGAAAAATGTTTCAGAAACAAAATTTCTGACAAAAAATTTTCCCAAACTTTCTGGAAACAAATTACCAACTCGAGTATGTAACAAAATTTGACTCAAAAAATAGAACTTCAACACATTTGGCTACTGTCATAAATCTTAATTATTCCAATTTTTTCTGAGAAAACAAATCATGTCTCTATAATTAGTTTTCTGGAACAAATTATGGCAGTATGAAACAAATTCAGACGCAAAATTTGTTCCAAAGAATGTTTCAGAAACAATCTTTGTAACAAAAATTGTTCCAGAAACAAGTTTTATAGCAAAAAATGTTCCAAATATTTCATGGAACACACTGACATAGACATTTCATGAAGACCGCTTTCCGTTTCCAGAATAAAGTAGGCCTACATTAAAGGTAAAAAAAAGAAAATCTGTTCAAACGACTAAGATAACTTAATCGTTATTAAAGAGGCACAAATTTACATCCTGTGATGTTTTCGAGTTATGAATCTGTTAAAAAAGCAATGTCGTATTTCAATCTATTTAAAAATTAAATGTCATTTCAACTATTTTGGTAAACTTGTACAATGAAGAGTTTCGCTTTGTTCAAATGAAGCATTAAGACAAATATCAAAACTGCACTCGGATAAACATATTTGCAATAACCTGTAATCATTTCAGCAAATTTAAATCTCCAAATAACTTTTTTATGTACGGTATCAATCCATTTAAAAATTAAACTTGCATATATTTCTGTCACTTTCGACAATTTTTGCAATGCAATTCATATTAGTAAACATTCATGTCAAGTTAAAATGTTGTTTTTACACAAGATAATACAATTCAATTTACTGAAAACAAATCCAACATAAAAACATAACTTTCTTTAAAATGATCAAAAAGGGTTGTATTAGACTATGGTCAAGGTAAAATGTTAATGATAAAAACAGGGTTACTTTAAATGATGCCTGCAAATATTTACCAACATCTTTATGAAATTGCCCGTTTTAAACAAACAACTATGAATTGTCTAGATTTTTTCTTTAAAACATGTTTGCAGCACGTTACATTACAAACATATAAAGTTTCATCGTGATACATTTAATATAAAGAGTTTAAAGCTCGGTCAACCAATTGTTGGTGAGTTAAATATGAGTATTTCCAAAGTCGCCTTAGAAGCACGCTATTTTCTGTACATAAGTGCTTGTATTAACTAAACAAATTTGACTTTTATAAATCGGTCTGTTGCAACAAGTTTATATGACATTACATTACCAACATACAAAGTTTCATCGTGATACATTTTAAAGAAAAAGTTTAAAGCTCGGTCAACCTATTGTTGGTGAGTTAAATATGAGTATTTCCAACGGCGCCTTAGAAGCGCGCTACGTTCTGTACATAAGTGCTTTTATTAACTAAACAAATTTGAATTTTATAAATCGGTCTGTTGCAACAAGTTTATATGACATTAAATTACCAACATACAAAGTTTCATGGTGATACATTTTATATAAAAAGTTTAAAGCTTGGTCAACCTATTGTTGGTGAGCTAAATATGAATGTTTCCAACGGCGCCTTAGAAGCACGCTACATTCTGTACATAAGTGCTTGTATTAACTAAACGAATGTGAATTTTATAAATCGGTCTGTTGCAACAAGTTTATATGACATTAAATTACCAACATACAAAGTTTCATCGTGATACATTTAATATAAAAAGGTTAAAGCTCGGTCAACCTATTGTTGGTGAGTTAAATATGAGTATTTCCAACGGCGCCTTAGAAGCACGCTACGTTCTGTACATAAGTGCTTGTATTAACTAAACGAATTTGAATTTTATAAATCAGTTTGTTGCAACAAGTTGATATGACATTAAATTACCAACATACAAAGTTTCATCGTGATACATTTAATATAAAAAGGTTAAAGCTCGGTCAACCTATTGTTGGTGAGTTAAACATATGATTCTTTGCAATGGCGCCTCAGAAGTGCGCTACTTACTGTAAATAAGTGCTTGTATTAACTAAACGAATTTGAATTTTATAAATCGGTCTGTTGCAACAAGTTTTTATGACATTAAATTACCAACATACAAAGTTTCATCGTGATACATTTAATATAAAAAGGTTAAAGCTCGGTCAACCTATTGTTGGTGAGCTAAATATGAGTGTTTCCAACGGCGCCTTAGAAGGACGCTACGTTCTGTACATAAGTGCTTGTATTAACTAAACGAATTTAAATTTTATAAATCGGTCTGTTGCAACAAGTTTGTACGGCAATACATTACCAACATATAAAATTTCATCGAAATACATTTAATATAAAGAGTTTAAAAGTCGGTCATCCTAAAGTTGATGATGTAAATATGTCTATTTCTAATCGGCGCCTCAGAAGCACGCTACGATCTGTACATAAGTGCTTGTAATTACTAAACTAATTTAAGTTTTATAAATCGGTCTGTTGCAACAAGTTTATATGACATTAAATTACCAACATACAAAGTTTCATCGTGATACATTTAATATAAAAAGTTTAAAGCTCGGTCAACCTATTGTTGGTGAGTTAAACATATGATTCTTTGCAATGGCGCCTTAGAAGCGCGCTACGTTCTGTACATAAGTGCTTGTATTAACTAAACGAATTTGAATTTTATAAATCGGTCTGTTGCAACAAGTTTTTATGACATTAAATTACCAACATACAAAGTTTCATGGTGATACATTTAATATAAAAAGGTTAAAGCTCGGTCAACCTATTGTTGGTGAGCTAAATATGAGTGTTTCCAACGGCGCCTTAGAAGCACGCTACGTTCTGTACATAAGTGCTTGTATTAACTAAACGAATTTAAATTTTATAAATCGGTCTGTTGCAACAAGTTTGTACGGCAATACATTACCAAAATATAAAATTTCATCGAAATACATTTAATATAAAGAGTTTGAAAGTCGGTCATCCTAAAGTTGATGATGTAAATATGTCTATTTCTAATCGGCGCCTCAGAAGCACGCTACGTTCTGTACGTAATTGCTTGTAATTACTAAACTAATTTGACTTTTATAAATCGGTCTGTTGCAACAAGTTTATATGACATTAAATTACCAACATACAAAGTTTCATCGTGATACATTTTAAAGAAAAAGTTTAAAGCTCGGTCAACCTACTGTTGGTGAGTTAAATATGAGTATTTCCAACGGCGCCTTAGAAGCGCGCTACGTTCTGTACATAAGTGCTTGTATTAACTAAACAAATTTGAATTTTATAAATCGGTCTGTTGCAACAAGTTTATATGACATTAAATTACCAACATACAAAGTTTCATTGTGATACATTTAATATAAAAAGTTTAAAGCTCGGTCAACCTATTGTTGGTGAGTTAAACATATGATTCTTTGCAATGGCGCCTCAGAAGTGCGCTACTTACTGTACATAAGTGCTTGTATTAACTAAACGAATTTGAATTTTATAAATCAGTTTGTTGCAACAAGTTTATATGACATTAAATTACCAACATACAAAGTTTCATCGTGATACATTTAATATAAAATGTTTAAAGCTCGGTCAACCTATTGTTGGTGAGCTAAATATGAGTGTTTCCAACGGCGCCTTAGAAGCACGCTACATTCTGTACATAAGTGCTTGTATTAACTAAACGAATGTGAATTTTATAAATCGGTCTGTTGCAACAAGTTTATATGACATTAAATTACCAACATACAAAGTTTCATCGTGATACATTTAATATAAAAAGTTTAAAGCTCGGTCAACCTATTGTTGGTGAGTTAAACATATGATTCTTTGCAATGGCGCCTCAGAAGTGCGCTACTTACTGTACATAAGTGCTTGTATTAACTAAACAAATTTAAATTTTATAAATCGGTCTGTTGCAACAAGTTTATATGACATTAAATTACCAACATACAAAGTTTCATGGTGATACATTTAATATAAAATGTTTAAAGCTCGGTCAACCTATTGTTGGTGAGTTAAACATATGATTCTTTGCAATGGCGCCTTAGAAGCGCGCTACGTTCTGTACATAAGTGCTTGTATTAACTAAACGAATTTGAATTTTATAAATCGGTCTGTTGCAACAAGTTTTTATGACATTAAATTACCAACATACAAAGTTTCATCGTGATACATTTAATATAAAAAGGTTAAAGCTCGGTCAACCTATTGTTGGTGAGCTAAATATGAGTGTTTCCAACGGCGCCTTAGAAGCACGCTACGTTCTGTACATAAGTGCTTGTATTAACTAAACGAATTTAAATTTTATAAATCGGTCTGTTGCAACAAGTTTGTACGGCAATACATTACCAAAATATAAAATTTCATCGAAATACATTTAATATAAAGAGTTTGAAAGTCGGTCATCCTAAAGTTGATGATGTAAATATGTCTATTTCTAATCGGCGCCTCAGAAGCACGCTACGTTCTGTACGTAAGTGCTTGTAATTACTAAACTAATTTGACTTTTATAAATCGGTCTGTTGCAACAAGTTTATATGACATTAAATTACCAACATACAAAGTTTCATCGTGATACATTTAATATAAAATGTTTAAAGCTCGGTCAACCTATTGTTGGTGAGTTAAACATATGATTCTTTGCAATGGCGCCTCAGAAGCACGCTACGTTCTGTACATAAGTGCTTGTATTAACTAAACGAATTTAAATTTTATAAATCAGTTTGTTGCAACAAGTTGATATGACATTAAATTACCAACATACAAAGTTTCATCGTGATACATTTAATATAAAATGTTTAAAGCTCGGTCAACCTATTGTTGGTGAGTTAAACATATGATTCTTTGCAATGGCGCCTCAGAAGCACGCTACGTTCTGTACATAAGTGCTTGTATTAACTAAACGAATTTAAATTTTATAAATCAGTTTGTTGCAACAAGTTGATATGACATTAAATTACCAACATACAAAGTTTCATCGTGATACATTTAATATAAAATGTTTAAAGCTCGGTCAACCTATTGTTGGTGAATTAAACATATGATTCTTTACAATGGCGCCTCAGAAGTGCGTTACTTACTGTACATAAGTGCTTGTATTAACTAAACGAATTTGAATTTTATAAATCGGTCTGTTGCAACAAGTTTATATAACATTAAATTACCAACATACAAAGTTTCATCGTGATACATTTTATATAAAAAGTTTAAAGCTCGGTCAACCTATTGTTGGTGAGCTAAATATGAGTGTTTCCAACGGCGCCTTAGAAGCACGCTACATTCTGTACATAAGTGCTTGTATTAACTAAACGACTGTGAATTTTATAAATCGGTTTGTTGCAACAAGTTTATATGACATTAAATTACCAACATACAAAGTTTCATGGTGATACATTTAATATAAAGAGTTTAAAGCTCGGTCAACCTATTGTTGGTGAATTAAACATATGATTCTTTACAATGGCGCCTCAGAAGTGCGCTACTTACTGTACATAAGTGCTTGTATTAACTAAACGAATTTAAATTTTATAAATCAGTTTGTTGCAACAAGTTTATATGACATTAAATTACCAACATACAAAGTTTCATTGTGATACATTTAAAAGAAAATGTTTAAAGCTCGGTCAACCTATTGTTGGTGAGTTAAACATATGATTCTTTGCAATGGCGCCTCAGAAGTGCGCTACTTATTGTACATAAGTGCTTGTATTAACTAAACGAATTTGAATTTTATAAATCGGTCTGTTGCAACAAGTTTATATGACTTTAAATTACCAACATACAAAGTTTCATCGTGATACATTTAATATAAAAAGGTTAAAGCTCGGTCAACCTATTGTTGGTGAGCTAAATATGAGTATTTCCAACGGCGCCTTAGAAGCACGCTACGTTCTGTACATAAGTGCTTGTATTAACTAAACGAATTTGAATTTTATAAATCGGTCTGTTGCAACAAGTTTATATGACTTTAAATTACCAACATACAAAGTTTCATCGTGATACATTTAATATAAAAAGTTTAAAGCTCGGTCAACCTATTGTTGGTGAGCTAAATATGAGTATTTCCAACGGCGCCTTAGAAGCACGCTACGTTCTGTACATAAGTGCTTGTATTAACTAAACGAATTTGAATTTTATAAATCGGTCTGTTGCAACAAGTTTGTACGGCAATACATTACCAACATATAAAATTTCATCGAAATACATTTAATTAAAGAGTTTAAAAGTCGGTCATCCTAAAGTTGATGATGTAAATATGTCTATTTCTAATCGGCGCCTCAGAAGCACGCTACGTTCTGTACGTAATTGCTTGTATTAAGTAAACTAATTTGAGAATAGGTAAATTAATTTTTGCAGCAAATTTATATTACATAAGCCTACTTTATGAATATGGTAGATTTCATGTGCATACGTGTAATGGAAAATGTTTAAATCCGGTTATTTTAGTTCAAAATCTATTAATAGAAATATTTTATTTTATTTGACAATTTGTGAAAGCGAAACAATTTTTTGCAATGTTTTTACTTTCTTTGTTCATAATTGCATAGCTGCCTTGGTTAGTTTGCTGTAATGATTATGTCATTGCCTTTTAAGCGTTAAATTCCCCTGTTACTGTTCTTTTTTTCATCGGAGTTTCACAGATTAAGTTTTCTCTATTATTATTAATAGATTAACAGGCGACATAAATGTTTTCTATATTGTGTTGAGCGATTGAAGGACTAGTGAAAATGCTATGACTGGGTTTATATTTCGAAATTTATAATCAAATACGTTAGTGCTTCCTGTTTTTAACCCCCTTACCTTAATTTAAGTATTAACAAGGAAGTCTAGGCTAGAGGGCGTTTTTTGACGCGCGTTTTCTTGTAGGTAGGAAGTAGTTTTGGTTGTTTTGTATTACAAAACGTTTTGTTTTCATTAGGCAAATTGAGCAGAAATCTTTGAAAAGCGCAAACATGTACATAATGGATTTGTTTACGCTCTATTTAAGGCATTGTTTAAAAATATATTTATCATGATTTTTAGTTGAAGATCAATAGGCTAGTCGTAATGAGAACGATGGTTTGATGTTGCTTTTAACTCTCTGAGGTCATAGGCAGCTTTTGTTTCGTCATTGGAATTGGACATTTGGATGAATTGGTCATTCGACCTCTCTGCTGGAAGCCATTCCGCTCGACTAAAAAGCTCACAATATGTCAAAGTTCATTAGTTTATAAGCAATTTTTGACACTGATGGATTTATATTTAGGTCAGTTACATATAATCTTACTTGAAGTAAAAGCATCCTATAGAAATGACCATTAGTTAATTATGTAAGACAGTAAGGTAGTTTAAAAGTCTATTTAGGATACTTAGTTACTAGAAAATGTCATGTTGTAACTTGTAAGAGCAGTTCAATGAAATTATACAGTAATGTTAACTACTATATCCTTCAACAATTTTTTGTGGCATTCAAGTGGATATATTTATTGATTATATATATACTTCATATATGTATTAAACTATTTATTTTGCATTTATATACCTTTATTGCTGTTGTATATATTATTTATTTTATTAATAAGTTGCATGTATAACTGGTATAATAATATATTATGAATACATAAAGGAAAAATTTTAAGTCTACATCTTTTCTTTTTGATATTTTGACAATGGAAGAAAAACAATGTTCGTCAAAAAATTTCAGGTTTTGCAGCTTAACTTTTATAGCTAACTTTTCTGCATGTAGGTTAATGGCTGTTTTGTTAAACTTTGGTATAATATGTTTGTTGTATGTTTTTCACATGAATCAATGAAGTTAAAACGATTAAAGTGAAATAATCCATTCTTAGAATGTAAAAAATAAGCATGTCAATTTTCAGAAAACAGGTTCTTAGGCCATAAAATGTTGGGTAAATGTTGTCATTTCTTTACCACATAATACTGTAGATACCCCAATTTATTTTACAGCTTAATATACAGTGTCAAGAATAGACTAAAATTAAGTAATATATTATGAATCATAGGCACGCTTTGATTTTCAATGATAGCATGCTCGTCAAGAGCCTATATTGTACATATTTTGTGGTTAATTTTGCACGATTTTTAAGAATGATTTGACTTATGGAAAGGAACTTTTTTAATTATGGAAGTTGTTTGAGATTAAGGGACTACCAGTTATGTTACACAACATGCCAATATTTTATTTATTGTCAGTAGATCTAATATTTATAATGATACCTTATACTTATGTATGTTTAACTAACTCTATTTTAGTCAGACAACATCAAGACATCATTATCAAGATCTTTCGAGTGACACAGATTCAGATATACCTTCTACAAGTAAATTGTAAGTTAACAAAAACGAGTTTCAAGCTTAATTTATAAGAAATGATAGTAGTTTGGCCAAGTAAATTTGAGTTATAGCCTACTTAGGAATTTGACAAGATGGAAAACACGTATTTGTTTATTAAATGTTTGCAACAGATTAAACAGAATGCAATGTTTGCCAACATTCCTTAGCAAGTGTCTAGCTCGATTTGGCATTGATGTAAAAGGTATAAAATTGAAAAATTTGCTGGAAAGTGCAAAAGTTGGTGCAAAGTGCAAAATCAATGCCAAATCGAGTTGGACACTTGCTTAGGATTAGTGGCCAAATTCAGTTTATTTTGTGCATCGGTTCAATTAATTTCAAAAATTATACCTCATGTATTATTTCATGTTTAGTCAGAGAAAGTCAAGACGTCATCGTCGGCATTTCAGTGACTCTGATTCAGATTTGTCTTCTGTATCGTGAGTTATTTTAATTAGTTAACAGCAATCATGTCTACTAGTTTTCCAAGTTTTTATTGCAGATGTTACCATAATCGTCCACTTCAGACACTGTGCTTGTTTGGGGGTAGAAAGGAAAATTATAAGTTATATCATAACTATTTCATTTTCGTAGTATAGTACAGAAAGCCTAAGTATGATAAATGCTTGTATAGATTTTTAAAAATCTTTTATAGCTTGAGGGGAATTACCTTTTATGCTTTTAAAAATTGCGTTTTAGGTAAAATTGGGTCAAAGCATATCATCCTCGTTTTTTAAGTCTAAAAATCATACTATAAAGATTCTCTGAAAATTTATGTGGCGGTGGCCTTGCCTCCGAAAAACAAAATGTCCATGATTGAACTGAGAAAGCTTTAAATGTGTAGTTGTCATATTTTGCTCTAGTATGTACCACTGAAATTTGGAGTTAAGAGTTTGAGTTATAATGAGCTGTTTGAATATCATTGGTAGTTGATTTTCCTAGACTGATTAAGTTGTTTAGAGTTTAAAAATTTCAATTTAAGCAAGGTTGAGTTTACACGTTTCACACGTTTCTCTATTTTCTTTAATTGTTTTTCTTGTATTATTTGGTGTATGTTTAGTTGGGAAAGATCAAGACAACATCTACGAGATATTTCCAGTGATTCAGATTCATACAAATCTCGTGAACAGTGAGTTTAGAATAATAATTTGTTCTACAATTGATTTGCATAAAGTTAACTAACATATATACCTGTGGTATTTGTGTTGTTGTCAATTAACAATCTTTTTGTTTTGATATTGCCACATGGTTTGTTATATTGACATACCAGTTTTTGAATTAAATTGAAATAAGAAATGTTTATTAACTTTGAACATACCAACTACGCATAAACAAAAATGTTGTAAAATATTCAGTTTTATAGCTACTTTACTGCCATCGGTTATTTTAATGTTAAAACTAAAACTAATAGATATTTATCCTTCCCTATATCATTTTTAGTAGGAAAAAATCAAAATGTCATCATCGACATTTACGTGACATCGATTCAGATTTGTCTTCTTCGTCGTGAGTTACCTATATTTCTATTTTTCTACCATATATCGTATATTCTATAGTTGTCATTGCTACCAGAATATAATTAACTATCGATTTTAGATACACTAGTCAATCTGAGATGAAGCAACATCAGGGTTTTTTTGGTGAATCTCCTGGCAGCAGAAGAAGGTATTTTATTCAGATAGTACCCTTAGGTGAAATTTTTACACCATATACCTTGTTATAGAGCGCTATAGAAAGCAAGTTACTCATTGTAAATGCAACAAAGATCACGCTAAAATCGGCGTCAGTTTTAAATTTACTTCCAATTGAAATTTTAACTAACATGAAGCAACTTCACCAGTCCTGGTTATTATTAGACTAAATCAACAAAATTTACATAACTCAAAATGATTTCTTCGCTTCCGATTTTTAAACTTTCACTGTATTTAGTAGGGAAAAATCAAGACATCATCGTCAAGTTGTTTCTAGTGATGCAGATTCAGACAAATCCCGTAAACAGTGAGTTTACAAAATTTGTTTTACAATTTACAAAAAATTAGCTTTGGAACATGCTTATTGAATTTGTGCTAATTTAGAGCGTTTGTACTGTGATATTGTTTAACAAGTTGTAATGCACATACAATCATGCAAATAATAGCAAATACCACCAAAGCCACCAAAGAGCTTATTGTATTGTAGCTTATTTAACAAAGCGGGTATCGGGCCACGATTATCAGTTTACATGCTTAACTTGCACTTTCTGAATATAGTTTATTGATTTCTGGTTTAGAATGTTTCCTGCATAAGCTAATATTGTTATGGCATTGTTTTGCACATAGACAGAGAAAATCAAGATATCTTCATCAGGGATATTCAAGTGATTTAACATCAGACTCATCTCCTAAACTGTGAGTTAGTTAAAAGCTAATAAATTCATCTGCTATGATAACTGTTTAATGATACTTTTACTGTATTGAAAACATTTTTTTAGAATTGTAAAAGAATGCAAAGTTTGTTATAGCAAGTCTTTCCAAATTATTTTACATTAATGAGGGCTGGGGATTACTTATACCAAAATCCTTTGACTCCTACTCTTCCATATGTAACATATGTTTTTTACAACTTTTGACCAGCATGCAAAACAAATTTGATTTGCAATTAATCACTTACACTGCATTGTCTTAACAAGTCTTTGATGAATGTTTGTTTTAATGCACAAGCTGACATTTAAGCATGCCTACTAAGTGTGATTCTATCCTTAATTGTTCTTTTAACTTTAACTTGTGTGATGCCATTATTGTCCTCTGGGGACAGCAGGAAAGTAAAGTGTAGAAAATAATAAGTTGTAACAGTAGCTTCATTCACATGGCATGTTTGAAAACAATACTTTGTGCTCACAACACATATGCAATATATTAATTATAATTTAACAATAGCTGCGTAAACCTTTTCTGGATTTTTACAAAGCAATAGAGGAATGTCTGTTTGAGTCCTGGTTTAATTGGTCTTTTTTTGTGCCAGCCATATTGCAATCATGATTAGGATACTAGAGTGGTTGTGTAAGTGAAAGAATTTGCTATATAGCGCTTCAGTGAAACAAGCTTCATTTTTACTCATCAGTTAAATATTCAAACATTGTCAGTTTTTCTGGCTGCTTAACGATGTGTATGCTCAGACATTCATACAATAATGAAATATTACAAACTGTAGGACTATCGCAGTATGAACAGGATTCACTGCCTGATTAAGACCCATGTTCATTGCCCAGAAATTGAACTACAACAGTTACAAAAACATTTTTTTAAATATTTGTTAGATTGAGTTTTCAAGAACCTGTGATAAATAAATACTAATTTTAACTCTTAAATAAGTATAAAATACACATTGTATATATTTTAGTTTCAGAAAATCAAGGCGTCAGCGTCAACATTTTTCAAGTTACTCTTCTGGAAATCGAAAACGGTGTGTGTAATTATCGCATGCTTTAAAATCTGTAATGTTGTTACGTTAGCAAGTTTTGAAGCATTACTATATTAACTGATATTGAAGAAAAATAGCTACAAATTGCGTTTTCGATATGTTTTTGGAGTACAACAGGTTTTTATAAAATTTTAAAATAAAACAATTTTTCCAGATGTTTGGAGAAATGTAATAGATGTGAATACAGTATTTACTTGATGTTTATTGTTGACATGGTATGATAATCTTTATTCTTAGACTGAAAAAAGTCTTTGCACAACTTATACCTGGCAATGATTTCTTATTGCATTAGCCCCATTTTTTCATGTCTACATCAACAGACAGGGTTACATTTGTGGCCATGACCCCCTCTCATTAGAGATACGTTGATAAGCAAATTGGAAAATTTCCAATTGTTTGACCATGCACGACCTGTTGTTACTGATTGATTAGTTATTTACTTGTTCTTTCGTATGAGGTTGGCTCAAGCATATTCAGAGCCTATCAATTGTAGCCAATTCTTCCCATCTTCGTCAGGGGTCTTCAGGTCCCCTTGGCCTATGGGTGGGTGTAGGACACGACAAAAAGATGATATGTTCTGCTGTTTGTGATTCTACACCGCTAATGCATGATAGTATATAGTGCACTGCTTTACCTTGCGTGCATGGTGCATGTCTGCATTACTAAAACGGCCATTGGCTAGGAGCTGTCCGGTTATGGAATTTGCTGTAATCGGGCAACGTTTTGACTGGGATTTTCGTCCAGTGAGATGGTTAAAGATCTTCCACGCTTTTCTGCTGGAATGCGTGAAATCAATGTCCTTTACAGTATCCTCCCAGCGCTTCCTACGTTTTTTGTCGAGGCATTTTGGCAGGTCTGTGGCCTTGGAGGCAGCATTACTAGGTTTCTTGGCACTCACGAATGCGTCATAGTGGTTATTACATTCAACATCCCATGTGGGGATGTAGTGTTGATGACGGCCACTTGGTATGATCTTCTTTGCAGCGTCAGTGAGTAACTGGGAGAATGCAGAGTAGGCTGCATTCAAAATGGTCGAGTTGGGGTCAGGTAGCTTTTCAGATCCAAACTCGACCAATCGAGTGTATTGTTGCCATCTGGCTTTCTGGAGGTTCTATCTTTAGACTGGTTTTGTTTTCAAAGGTTCTATTGGTTTTATTAGTGGTGGTCTGTGTTGAGATCTTGGGAATTTATCCAAAATAAAACGTCTCGGGCCAGGTCCAGTGTTGAGATTTGCGAAAGCCAGGTCAGGGTTGGAGGTGGTGTTCCATCTGTCTGAGCAGAAACTGCCGGGCTGTTTATGGTCAAACAAAAGGTGGACATCGGAGGCCGAAGCCCATTCTTCAAGTGCTGTGCCATTGTGGTTTGTAGCGCTGTAGCCCAAGATAGTACTGTGGCAGTAGAAATCGCCAGCATAGACGACGGGGATGGAATTTTTAAGTAGCCTGGCAGGGGACGGTTTGTAGACATCAATGACATTAACGCCTTCCACCTCTACAGCCATCCATTCTGTTTCGGAGTTAGCCGAGGTGTATCCGGCAATCTTGAGGCGGGATGTATCAATTACATGGATTTCTTGTTGGAGGATGGCGGTGACTTTGTGGGTACTCACAAGGTGTTCCAAGATGTTGATTTTGGCTTTTGTGAGACCTTCTACATTCAGCTGTAACAGCGTGACACCTTCCCGTTCGGCAGTTTGAGCTGCCTGCCCTAAGAAGGGAACATGTTTCGGGTCAGTATTAGGTTGCTGGAGCTGAGTTCGCATTTTGCTAGATAGCTTCTTATTTGCTTTTCCAGGTTGTTGATATTGGTCTGACAGACGTCAGTTTCCAGGATTCACCACGATGAGGTCATCAACTTAAATCCCTTCAACTTGAAGTTATTTACTAATGTGTCCATCAGTTTACTGTTTGTCTTTGTGCAATGCTTTAGATTAATCATAAACTGTTTTTTTTTGCATTAGAAAATTATATGGATTTGTTAATTCTAAAAAAAACAAGTTGTGCTGGTAACCCCTTGAATGGTCTCTGCATTAAAATTCCAACTCATATTTTTTCTGTACGTGCTACTACATAGCATTTTTTGAAAACAAAGCAAAGAATTGGTTGCATTTTTACAGTGAATTTTTAAAAGAAAAAAATTTAAATATGCAATGATTTTTGTTCGATTTTTTATGGCTGTGTCTTTAAGTTAAGAGATGTAGATGTTAAAACTAAATGTAGCTTCTGACCTTTACAAAGGCAATTTTTTGGTTCCTTGTTCTGGCAACTTTTAACCAACCTGATACAAAGCATTTTGTAATATTAGTTATCGGTCTATGTAGCTGGTTACTTACACATTTTGACTAATATGAGTTAATTGTAATTTGTTTATTAGAAACAAAAATGTAGACACAAAGGCTTCCTCTTCGTCTGTGATGTCAAGAAATATTAAAAGGTAAGTTTTTATAGCGTACAAAAACTGTGCAAATATAACTTTTGACTTGGTATATGTAACAGTTTAATTTGATGCAGCAGTTCGGTTTGAATTACTTCTGTTCCGTGTTTTGTTGGAATAAGTCAAATATATAGTAATCTTCTTTGCATGTGTTAACAGGACTGATAGTTTCGGTGTTTGTAATCCCTGTTACTTTATTTTATTTTATTTATACATTTTCGGTAGTTAATTCGGTAGTTAATCCGCTTAATTCGGACGACGGATAACCCGGACAAGCGCTTTATTCGGCCAAAATGCTCGGGAATGGAACAAAAGTAAAAACTGAACGTAAAAAACTCCCGTTAAGTGTTAATTCGGACAATTCTCCGCTTAATTCAAACACAGGTTCGCAATTCCATCGTTACGTTATGACATAATAAACAGTACTTCGTTCGTTTTAAGACAAGATGCAATTGCATTATGAGCGATTATGGTGAAACAATGACGATCGATGCAGTAACAATCGACAATGAACTCATATAACGCCGTGCCAGCTTCATAGTCGCTTTTTCTTTGGTACAATCGCGTTCATCTTGTAGGGAAAAATTGTATAGAAAAGTTTAGCACAATAAGTGAAATTCCTCACTAAAGTAAACGAAGACGTTTTAAGCGATCAGTGCCAGTTACTGCAGTATAGCGCAGGTGCAATTCATTTATTACGCAACACTACAGTATTTTAAATGCGTTTTCTGCCTTCACGCATGACATTAAACGAACAATTGATTTTCCGCTTAATTCGGCCAAAAGTGAGCGGAACCAAAGTGTCCAAATTAAGCGGATTTGACTGTATATGTAAAATTAATATATTATTAATATTCTTTCTCATAAGACTAGAGTAGCTTATCACTATTATCAGTCATTATGATGGTTGTTCCCTTTCTGTTCATATGAATAGAACTGATTGCTCTATTTCTATACTTTAAAGGTCTTCGGCAGGGAGAATTATAAGGACATGTCCCTATTGTAAAAAAACCTATGTAAATGTTTCCAATCACTGCAAGAAACACCCAGACATACCCAAGGAAAACTTATTATATGACAGCTTTGCTAAAAAAATGAAAAAAGCTGGTTATGAGCAGTTTGCAGGTTATTTCTGCACACTATGTGGGAGGTCTGTGCTAGGTATCGAAAGTCACATCAAGCACAAACATAAAGAAATAATTTTAAAGTCAGAGGAATTCAATAAAATTTGTGAAGAATCAAAGGTTAAGAAGTCTGATTTACAGTTTTATTTGACAAGATATCAAACAACCTTACAGACAATGGGAATTGGCAAAAGAAACGAGTGTAGCGAGGCTGAAGCTCGGCGATATGTGCAACAAGTTAGAACCTTAACAAGCGGTCTGGAAGATATAAAGTATCCCACAAAAATTTATCAGACTTTATGCCAACAAATTTCAGGTGAAGGACATGACAGCACCAGGTATGCCTACCTGGCAACGCTAAACAACTTTTTGCAGTTTATGCAGATTGAATTCGGAGACATCCAGAAAACTGAAATCGAGAAGCTTTCAAAATATGTCAACCAATGGTTGCAGAGGCAAAGACAGAAAAAAGAAAAACGAGAACGTTTTGTTAAGGACAATTCAATCAAAAAACTAAGAAAACATTCTTTCCCTGGACAAAAAATTAAAGCATATGAAAGAGCCACTGAAAAAGAAGCAGCTGCCATCCGATGTAAGACACTGGGCTCATTGACCAAACAAGAAATAACTTTCGTTTGTGGCGATATCTTTGCCAGAATAATTTGTAGGCTTGGTTGTAGGTCTTCCACAATAACTGGAATAAAACGAAAAGAAGTGGAGGACCATGAGGTCATGGATTCTGGTTTTTATTCCATTTTGGTAGCTGACCAGAAAGAAAAAACGAGGCATGCTTGTCTCGTACTATCACCAGAGGAGTTTGAAGATGTCAAGAAAACATCTGACCATGTATGGTCATTTTTACAAGCACTACCAACTCTTAATGATCGTGTGTTTCCCAGTTTATCTGGCAGCAATTTGAAAGGAAGAATGTCTTCAGCCGCCTTTAACACAATATACAAGAAAATTAGCAGAAAATGCTTTAAAACTCCGGTCAATGTAACTGAAACAAGAAAATTAATAACCAGAGAAATCAGTGGTAAGCCACGACAAATAAAGGAAGCAATTGCTAGGGCTGAAGGACACACTCTTGGCGTTGCAGATACATTTTATGATGTCACACACCCTTCTGAAATTGTGCAAACCGCTCGAATATATCTGGAGGAGATCGCAAGTAAGAAAAATACTAACAATATTGTTTAGTGTCATATCTCTTGTATCAGTTTTGTGTTTTATTGATGCATTGATAATGAAAATTGTTAATCCGTGATTACATTTTTTGAAGCATAGTTAAATTTACTTTACTTTTAGTGAAAACGGTTTCTGAAAGTGGTGTAAAATCTAACACAGGTATGTAGGTGTCTTATTTACCAAAATTCTTAATCGAAATTTTATATCATATTTTTTATAAAAGATGATTGCTTCATAAAGTTGTAGGAAATTTTCTATAAATAAAATTTCTAATAGCACTAAACCTGACTGATATGCGATCAAGCGGTTGTCAAATAGATAACATTTTACTGAAGACTGTGAAATGAATAATGGAGGTAATATTTCCAAGTATTAAATGGTTTAAAAAATGTATTCACTTTTGAAACAGGTGCAGTCGCTGGCAGTCAGACACAAAAAGCAGCAGGTTTTTCACAAGTTTATTAGTATGCTCATTAAGATAAAATGGTATTTTTTGTTCGATGAGTGTTATAGTAGCCTATATGCCTGTTATGGTTTATCATCTTTAGCAAAGTTTTTATTTTTGTTTTGCAGAGCCAGTTCCCAACGTGACTGACAAAAGCGATTGTCAAATAGGTAGAGATCTCACAGAAGATGGTGAAATGAATAGTAGGTGTGATATTTCTAAATATTAAATGGTTTAAATACTCACTTTTTGAACAGGTGCAGTCACTGGCAGTCAGACACAAGAAGCAGCAGGTTTGTCACAAGTTTATTAGTATGCACATTTAGATAAACTGGTATTTTTTGTTCGATCAGTTTTATAGTAGCTTATATGCCTGTTATGGTTTATCATCTTTAGCAAAGTTTTTATTTTTGTTTTGCAGAGCCAGTTCCCAACGTGACTGACAAAAGCGATTGTCAAATAGGTAGAGATCTCACAGAAGATGGTGAAATGAATAGTAGGTGTAATATTTCTAAATATTAAATGGTTTAAATACTCACTTTTTAAACAGGTGCAGTCACTGGCAGTCAGACACAAGAACCAGCAGGTTTGTCACAAATTTATTAGTATGCACATTAAGATAAAATGGTATTTTTTGTTCGATCAGTGTTATAGTAGCTTATATGCCTGTTATGGTTTATCACCTTTAGCAAAGTTTTTATTTTTGTTTTGCAGAGCCAGTTCCCAACGTGACTGACAAAAGCGATTGTCAAATAGGTAGAGATCTCACAGAAGATGGTGAAATGAATAGTAGGTGTAATATTTCTAAATATTAAATGGTTTAAATACTCACTTTTAAAACAGGTGCAGTCACTGGCAGTCAGACACAAGAAGCAGCAGGTTTGTCACAAGTTTATTAGTATGCACATTTAGATAAACTGGTATTTTTTGTTCGATCAGTTTTATAGTAGCCTACATGCCTGTTATGGTTTATCACCTTTAGCAAAGTTTTTATTTTTGTTTTGCAGAGCCAGTTCCCAACGTGACTGACAAAAGCGATTGTCAAATAGGTAGAGATCTCACAGAAGATGGTGAAATGAATAGTAGGTGTAATATTTCTAAATATTAAATGGTTTAAATACTCACTTTTTAAACAGGTGCAGTCACTGGCAGTCAGACACAAGAACCAGCAGGTTTGTCACAAATTTATTAGTATGCACATTAAGATAAAATGGTATTTTTTGTTCGATCAGTGTTATAGTAGCTTATATGCCTGTTATGGTTTATCACCTTTAGCAAAGTTTTTATTTTTGTTTTGCAGAGCCAGTTCCCAACGTGACTGACAAAAGCGATTGTCAAATAGGTAGAGATCTCACAGAAGATGGTGAAATGAATAGTAGGTGTAATATTTCTAAATATTAAATGGTTTAAATACTCACTTTTAAAACAGGTGCAGTCACTGGCAGTCAGACACAAGAAGCAGCAGGTTTGTCACAAGTTTATTAGTATGCACATTTAGATAAACTGGTATTTTTTGTTCGATCAGTTTTATAGTAGCCTACATGCCTGTTATGGTTTATCACCTTTAGCAAAGTTTTTATTTTTGTTTTGCAGAGCCAGTTCCCAACGTGACTGACAAAAGCGATTGTCAAATAGGTAGAGATCTCACAGAAGATGGTGAAATGAATAGTAGGTGTAATATTTCTAAATATTAAATGGTTTAAATACTCACTTTTTAAACAGGTGCAGTCACTGGCAGTCAGACACAAGAACCAGCAGGTTTGTCACAAATTTATTAGTATGCACATTAAGATAAAATGGTATTTTTTGTTCGATCAGTGTTATAGTAGCTTATATGCCTGTTATGGTTTATCACCTTTAGCAAAGTTTTTATTTTTGTTTTGCAGAGCCAGTTCCCAACGTGACTGACAAAAGCGATTGTCAAATAGGTAGAGATCTCACAGAAGATGGTGAAATGAATAGTAGGTGTAATATTTCTAAATATTAAATGGTTTAAATACTCACTTTTAAAACAGGTGCAGTCACTGGCAGTCAGACACAAGAAGCAGCAGGTTTGTCACAAGTTTATTAGTATGCACATTTAGATAAACTGGTATTTTTTGTTCGATCAGTTTTATAGTAGCCTATATGCCTGTTATGGTTTATCACCTTTAGCAAAGTTTTTCTTTTTCTTTTGCAGAGCCAGTTCCCAACGTGACTGACAAAAGCGATTGTCAAATAGGTAGAGATCTCACAGAAGATGGTGATAAATATTAAATTGTTTAAATTAATATACTCTTTTACTTTTTCAACAGGTGCAGTCACTGGCAGACAGGCACAAGAAGAATCAGGTTTGTTAAAAACTGAATTAGTAAATACGTAAGGATACATGTATAGGTAGGTGTGTGTTAAGTTAGTGAATATTGCTTGTTGTTCTGGAAAAGTCTGTTTTGTTTATGTTTTCATCGGTTCAAACAAAAAATCCTTCTGTTTCTTAGGCCCAACGATAGGTGTTGCTATCTCTTTTTCTGAAGGTATCGTATCTACGTGATTATTGGTTATTCGTAGTTATGCTTTCTTACTGAAATTAAAACATTAACCGAAGTTGGTCTTTCATTCCGTAGCAACGTGCCTAAAATTTGTTTTGTTATATCTAAATAGCTAACGTCATAAGAGTGAAATTCACCTATGACCGAATTATCCTGGACATCTTCAGGCCTGCTGACATCAGATTTGCTTCGGGAGGTGATGTTCAGTCGCTTGCTGACATAAAAATGGGCGAAAAATGTCTAGCTCGGTGGCCTCCAGACAAACAGTTTTATTTAGCTACAAGAGTTGACCCATCCTTCTGTAAGTTAGTATGGATTTAGTTGAAGTTTCAATCTACCATTAAGCTTTTACTACCTGTTTGTTTGCGAAAAAAATAGCGTCATTTAGTACAAACAAACTTAGGAAGTGCGTGTTATTTTTTTAGGTACGCCCAAGAAACGAAGAGAAGGAACTTATTACTCAGATTCCGACACTTCTCCTCAAAAAAAAGTACAATTGCCAGTGACAGCCAAAAGAAGAAGAAAGAAAATTACATTTACCAACTTTGAATACGCTTGAACTTGTGTAGTTTGAGTTATTTTTTTACTATCTTCTCTTTTTCATTCATTTTCAAATTTCTGTTTCGCGTTCATTATCTGCAGCATTTTTTATATCGTGTTATCTTGATACTTTGCAACTGTATTATATCTTTATTGAAGTATGGAATAATGTGTCATTAGTGGAATGATTTACAATATTGCATTACTTTGAGAATTTTTTGTGGGTTTACTTTCCCTGTATAGTGTATATGCATCCACCTAGCTCCAATAAAATATTATTCTGCAAATTTCACATGACAATAATTTCTAGTAGATCTTTATCGCCAGCTGCTGGTGGACGAGTTTTAGTTTCAAGGAACAAATTTCCTAACAAAATTTGTTTGCAAACAACTTTTTAAAAAAAAAAGAGCGTATCAAAATTTGTTACATTAGTTAATCTTCATAAATCTTAATTTTGAAAATTTGTTCCCGCGCGTGTATATGGTTCTGGGTTGAATTGTCCGCGGGTTGAATCGTCCATTGGTTGAATTGTCCATCGTTGGGATTTTTCGATTAATTGCATATTTAGAAATTTACCTTTAAAATAAAAAAACAAAGAAATTATGCCTTTTACAAGCATATACGGGCCCTTAGTAGATAGTGTCCGCATTAGCGCATTTTTATTTGTAATAACAACCGCCATTAGTTTTTCCCTACCGCGCCAATGATGATGAATCGTTGATTTTTACGACTGGCTTTCACAAAGTAGGCTTTGTAGCTTGTTTTATTTACAAAGAATACAGAGTAGTTCTAAAAAAATCTGCTGGTTTTGTTGCTATGTACTGCTTCTCTATCCTGAGCGGTTTGGACTTTAAAAAGCGGTGGCCACGGTATTCAACCCAAACGGGATTGCACAACGAGATTGCACCCAACGAAATTGCAATTTTTGCAGCCACATAGAATTGTACTTGTACCCATAAAGGAATTAAAGCGAATAGTGGAATTAATAATATAAGGAATTAATATTACGAAATTACACCCAAATGAGATTCCACCCACACGGACTCAGACGCATATTTAGGGTTTTAGTGCCCGGGAACAGCGGGAACATATGCTCCCCCACTTGTCAAAACAAATGAGAAAAGCGAACACCGAAGGATTGGACTATAATGGCATTCGCTTAATTTCCACATTTATTACCTCGTCGCCGGTCCAATAAGTGCGAAGCGCAAATTATGAAACGAATTCTAACATTTATTCGTACAATAATAGCTGTACAATTTTATCTAATATTTATGTTTTATTTTTAATTACACAGATTAACACGATTTATGAACGATATAGTGTTTATATTATATTTACGCGTGTAACCCACCTGTTAGGCTAAATATGATTTCCGAAATTATTAACCATCCATGGTTCGTAAGTAACGTATGCCCGTATGAATTACAACTACAGCCCTTGTTTCTTGCAGTCCCAAAGCCCAAACGTGTGCAATGTGGGTGCAATCCTGTGTGGTTACAATTCGGTTTAGGTTCAATCCCATCTGGGTACAATCCCGTGTGGTTGCAATTCCTTGTGTGCAATCACTACGGAACCCTACAAAACAAAACCACCCTGTCAGCGAAGACCTGATTTTAGTAGAAGAACTTGCTTGCCAGTTGCCAAAGGAAATATTTTGTTGCGTTTATGTTTGTGAAAATAAATTTAGTGAGACTTCAGATTTGTAAGAGAAGGTAAAGGTCATTGGTAACAGAAAAGAAAAAAACAAGGCTAATATACACACACGCGTCCCTGGACAGTCGTGCATAAATCATCAACCAACTTTACTGAATGATTAGCTATATACGTACCGGTATATCACCTTTTTATTTCAACAATTGCAAACAACAATAAACCCAGCACAAGCGTATCAAACTACCTTAAACGCGGCATAGCTTACTTACAGCGAAAACCATTGCCAAACTGCATTAGCACACTAAACAGCTGCAGCTACCATAATATCTGATTAAATACTGTCGCTTATTTAAAAAAAAGCTAGAGTTGATGTCGTAAAAAAGAAAACCAAAAAAATCAAACCATCTATTTCGGGTGTTTACGAGAAATGATGGCTTATGTAACTTTTGCCAGTTCCTGAAATAAAAATGCAACATACATTTCGAAACTCTTTGAACCTTTACCGATTTATACAATGTTTTTACATCATGGCTTTCATTTCAAATATTTTAAGGCCAAATTTTAAGTTCAGACTTGGCCAAATTTGATTGAAGTTACAACAAAAAACAGCAGTTTTGGGCATTTCTATGTTATAAACGTTAGCTAATCACCATAATCATGTTTCTGATTGAAAAAAAATCGTGTGTGTTCGCGAAGTTTTCCTTGATTACAGGCAACACAATATACAGAAATGTGTTTTTGATGAAAATGTCTACAAGTTTGAAAGAAACATTCCTTCGTAATTTGTATGCATTTTTACAGTTTCGGAGAGAGAAAGCAAAGTTATCCAAAGCTATTATACATCGTCGTATTAATTATATCAGTGATAATTAAAAACTCCCCTATATACACTTATTAGCATCACGTGCATATAAAACAATAACAAAAAACGAATATGTTTGACTTGTTTATAAATCGATAAAAATAGACAGTTGTAATCACTCGGAAATGTCTTTCATTGCTTCCTTCAGTAATTCTTGCAGCTGTTGTTCTACAGGCGACAAAATTGATTTATCTTCTTTGTCGTGATCACTTTTTTCGTGGACTGATCCAGTAGGTAGCCCTATCTGTGCTGATGTCTCTTTTTTCCTCAAATCTGACAATAACTCGTACAGTTCTTCTTCTTCCGCCGACAAAGATGAATTTGATGATGAAGTTTCGATGTTGGTGACATTTCCTGTATCATTTATGTTTGTCAAAATGTCCATTACTTCGCTGTCATTTTTACTAGACGGCTTGGACATGCTTTCATTTTTTAGATTTTCAAATAATTCACGAACAACATTTGACAAGATATGCTCACTATTTGGAGATGTAACTTCTATTGCTGCTGTGGTTTGTAATTGGTTTGCATTGCTACTTGTCATTTCACGAACAAAATCCGTATTTTGGGTTGCTTGAGAACTGAACGTGATGCTTTTTGGGGTTATAGCTTCAACCGTTTTTCCAGGCGTTCCAGCAAAAATATTCGTTAAATCATTCAGGCTTTTGATTATGTTCCCTGGAATGTTTCTCGGTTTTTGAGAACTTAACTGATGTTTCAAGTTCTCAATCAATCCAAGCAAACTTACATTTGCTGGAGCATTTGAGCTGGGAGCTAGAGCACTAACATTAACAAACGACGTGGGAAAAAAACTAACTGCGTCGGTCATTGCCTTGCAGAAGGAGTTCCACACCTCATGTTGCTGGCAAGAAAGTTTTGAAAGTTCAAAGACAGTTTCTGAACATAAAATAAAGAGGAATAAATCACAGCGGCTGTAGAAGTGTTATTGATAAGTTTATATTAATAGTTCCAGGATACCAACCGTAAGCATTGCTCCTTTCCGAAACCACGTTATCTGGCATGTATTTCTCCAGACTGCCTTGGTCCATCAAACTAGGGTCTGCTTGATTGAAAAAAATTTCAAACGATTTGTTGGTTTTCAAAACTTGATCTAGCTCAGCAACCGTCACTAGACCATCTTTATCGGCATCAGCAACAGTAAATACGTAGAATGGTGCTATACCAGCATCATTACCCAATGTCCTTGTTAAAATATAAGGGTTGAGTGTACCGAAACAGTAGGCCTAATAAAAATAATAATATTATACTAGTATAATATTGTAATAGTCCTAGTAAATATTCTTATACTCACTGCATACATTTCTAAGTTTAAAAATAGTCATTTACACCAAAACACATAAAGTCACAAATTTCACAGAATCCATAAAAACAAGTTTTTGAAATTTCGATTTGCTTATTTCAGTTCTTAAATATTTACCGGTTTAGCATTTTCTGATAAGAATTTGCGCAGTTAATATTTTTCTCCAATTGCATTATTACGTCATTTCTCGTGTCTCGCAATACGAAGCAAGTAAACCGTTTTCCTTTAAGCTCGTTTGAAGATGTAACATTTAGCCACACTTTATTTCCAGGCATACCTAAAAAGATTTGTAAAAAATTTTGCAAGTTACAAATACTTCAATTTGTACACTTCTCATTTGCATTTGAATAGGAAATTGATTTCTTTAAAACTAAATAGGTTTAATTTGTTGTTAATTCGTTAAATTATAATTAATTAGTTAATTTGCTATAATTTACATTACTGTTGCTAGGTTTTTGTTGATTAACACTTCATTTATTCAGCCTACGTTGCAGACAAAAGAATCAACTGACCGAATAACAAATTATTAATGGATGTGAAGAAAGTGGTTGTATTTAAAGCATTTGGGCCCAAGTATGCTTCCAAGTCGTTGATTGGATCTTCCTCTGACGCCTGTATCAGTTTATATCGTGTATTTTCAAAATATTCAAAAGGCTAAAAAGGTTTTAGCGTAAAGATGACGCTCTATTATAGATGGCTAAATCGTAATATTGCATTCTATTTATTTGTATATAATTAAAAGTTATTTTAAAGAAACTACAGCAATGGTATACTAATAATGTTATCAATACTCACAGCTGGATTGTAGAAATTGTAAGTTGACGCAATTTCCTCATTCGTGATTGTATCATCACTATTTTGATCAATGGTTGAGAAAACCCCTTTCCATGTATTTACAACAAAACGCTTGGAACTTGTTGCTGCGATGGATGGTCATTTTAAATTATACATAAACATGCCGAATAACAAACTACTTAATACTCTCCATACACGGGTTTGTAGGTTTTTAGATTCGGTAATGCGCAGAGTGAAAGTAGTGAAGATGTTTATGTTTACTTTATACAGTATAAAATCATTTCATGAAGAATATACACATACTTGCAAGCATTGTAAAATTGACCAAAAGATCAGCAACTAAGACACTTTACGCAAAACAGAGCACAAAGCCTTTGAGCACTCAAATTTAACGTCCTATTTGTGATTCTGTGCACATTGGTATAGGTATAGTACAGTTGGTAGTAAACTTACAGATTGTGTCGAGTTGATCCTGTTTCAAGATCTGCGTGCAGTTATATAAACCTGGATACATCAAAGATGCAGATAATGTAACCAGAAACACCTCTTGACACAAAGCAGCAAATATACTTATAGACCTATCCGAAGGAGATAAATATACTACTTAGGTGCTAGAAATGTTGCCTTTAAATTATGCTGAAACCAACTTACTTCTCATGATTGATACAACAGAGGGGATATTTTTCTCAAAATATTTGCATAAACATGAAGTTGCTTCAAGAAAACTAGCTCCACTTGTCTTCTTAACTCCTACAAAAGGTTTCGTATTATGAAAAAAACTTAAATTGTTGTTTTGTAAGGAAGGCTTCTGTGTATACATTGATCGCACAAAACCAACTCATACCAACTCTTCCAATTGTTTTTCCGACGGCATATTTGAATTCCTGGAAGCTTAGTTCTTGGTCGTTAATCTCGGACTTTGCTGCATTTATCCACGCTTGAAAGTTTTGCAACAGATTGGACATTTCGCTTGATGATACTGAGATTGGAAAACAATTAATATATTTTGGTTAGATAAGTAGTGGCTATATTATACACATTGTTAGATAACCGATGTAAGTTATATAAAAAACATAAATCTCAAAAATGTTGTCAGTAAATAGCCTATATAGTTGACAAAATAACATAGCTCACTTATATCATCGGTGTCCAGCTTCAAAACAATTTCTGAAGCGCTTAGCTGTTGGTTTTGGTTTAAATCGAGCAAACTAAACAATATTCTCCACACGGCATCAGCAGCTGAAATTCCTTCCGATGCTATATATATACCAGTGGTTTGAAAAAATTTAAAACTAACCAGCAACCAAGACAATCATTAGCAGGTAAAATAAACACAGTAACAACTTTACGAGTAATTGTCTAATGATTTACAATAATGGTTATGTATATGTGTCGTTCATTTCTTAAAATTAAATAGGGACCAGGCTGTGCCATTAAAACATTTAAACGCTTTATTGTAAGACAGGTTAACCATACGTGTGGTTGTACACAGCAGTGACTTAATTACGAGCAAACAAAGTCTTGCCTTTAGTATAGACTAAGCTTAATTGGCTTACGTTTTCAAAAGAAAAATTGTGTACTAGGTATTTCCGGGTAAAACAAAAGGAAGTTACCCTGTCTTGATGATAAATAATTAAGCCACCTCAAACTTTGCTCACCAGGCCTTTTACACTTACCTACAAGCTCGCCGATGCTTGCATCATACTTCTGTTGGCATGCTTGAAAGTCTGAAATAAGAAATAGCCGATAGAGCTATAGTATACAAAAATTTAATATTTAGCCTTGCGTTATTACAATTAAAATTTGAGGGTTTAAAATTACTTCACAGAATGATTTATTGTTGATATATACAGTATTTTCTTGAACGGACACATGTTTATACATTCATTTACCTTCTGGTGAAAATGCTGCTGACGAGGCCCAGGCAATTAAAGTCAAACAAATCACACATTTAAACACCATTTCTCAAAGTGTAGCACCGACACTGGGTATATTTAATACCAGTCAAAATGTCTGACACTGTGTACCAGTTCCGGCTTGTAATTAAGTAAACCTTTTCTATATAATTTGTATTAAAGTTAACTAGCACCTACAAAGAAGACAAATGAATTGTATTGCGATTTGTGTTTACTAGATGTTATAACAAACCTTTTTTTTCAATTTTGCCTTAATACAATTTCCTACCGTACCTTTATCCTAACATATCACAAGCTGCGATACACACGATACTAAATTAATAATGTAAAGAAGTAGCTGGCTGAAAGTCTGTAAAAGGTTTTTAGTTATGATTGCGTTTTGCGCACGAGACAAAATTTCGCTCGAGGCATTACAGAAGATCTGTGTGCAAAACTAGTTTAACCGAGCTATAACTGCCAATGCACTCAATAACAACTTACCAAGTATTCCTCTCACAAAGCGTTTTAACACGTATTTCAGTCAGGAAGCGTCTCACTGCCTAGTGCTTTAGCGGAAAATGCTTTTTCGCTCTGCTTGCTGGATGCTACTGCTATTTCTACCAATATACTCTATCTAATATTTTACTTTTTTTCATCATTTGACGTAATACTTATACTTCATGCTACCCTTTTTCTTTTTTCGTTTTGTTTTTCAGCAATTATATGTATAGCAACTATACATGGTATAGTGATTTGCTGTAATTTCTGTTCGAAAAACTTTGCGTTTGTCCGACCAATCCCATTCATATGTTAAGTCATGCAATTGTAATCAAATTCACTGCTGAGCTATACGTATTGTTTCTTGCGACATCGTGCACGTGACAAAAACTATAATACGTCACAACTAAATCTATAGCATTGCAATCTGCGCTGCAACGTTTTAGAATTACAATAGCCAACGAGAGAAAGTTTTGTTGCAATTTGCGCACACTGCTCAAGTAATACACCTGTTGCTTTTGTTTTCTTTTTTGAGCACCATCGTCGGGATCATGATTGAAAAAGCTTTTCTATTTTTGACGTTTGTCGTCTTTTAAGTCTAAAAGCATGCAGTCCACGATCAAATAACCTGTATTGAAAACAAATATTGTTAAATTGGGTAATTACTTTGAAACATTTTCAAAAAGCGAAAATTAATTATTTATTGCTTGATTGTTTTAAACTCTGTTGCTTTGTTCACGACGGTTATGGCAAGTACATCCCAATAAAATATTAATGAAAAAAAGTTGAAATACGCTTTTGTTCGATGTTCTGAACATATTTTGTCATCATTTTCTGTGCAACTGTGTATTGAGAAAAAATTATAATATCCTAAATACGTATAATTCAACACATAAAAGTATGTTTAAAAGATGTAGTACAATATTACGTGCGTTCTTCGTGAAATCAGATATTTGCAATTTATGATCCTGCAGTTAAAATTAAATTTAAAATCTGGTCTGAAAGTGAGAAAATGGCGAAAAGCAAAACTTATATGCACATTATAGTGACTCCCTGACCCAACACCACACTTGTTAATACTGAAAAGATTGAGTTTGTTCCATTATTTATATAGTTTGACTTCATTTACTCAAACATTGGCAAAATAAAGCAAGGAATGTGTTTAGGCAGCCCATGTGCTGAACGCGTTGTGAACCGCCACAGAAACATCTTTCGCCAATGTAAAAGTATGCAATGGCTCTTTGCTCTCAATACACTGTATACTCCTTTACAGATCGGAAACCGGTAGCCATTAAATGAATCTCTGGTCAGAAGGATTTATTTTTTCGATAGCAGCACCAAATAATCGAAAGTACTTTACATGGGCGCAGTGCATCGCCAACATGGAGCTCTGTGCCATTTCACATCACAGCTCCTTGTATTCTTGCTAATTACCTGCCAACGCATTTACTGACTCGATTATCGACTTCGCTTCGTCTCAACTCACTCAACCCGGGCTCAGCTACAATTTAGCTGTACATACGCAGGTTGGAAAGTCCCCGTTGCGACCCGAATCCGATGGATGGATACAGTACTCAAAGATCTGAAGGAAATAGATCTGTCCGTTAATGAGGTTGAAAGTGTATAGCACGAGGACGCGTTAAATGGAGGACTGTCGCGTTTTGATTGGCTCTACGGATGGTGACTAACAGGCCACCGTACAAGAGAACTGATGATGATGACGATGAATATCATGGGTCTACTTGTAGTTTTTCAAGTTTTCCCAGAAATTGGGTTCTGTCAAAAGTTCAGTCTCTGTTCAGTCTTCCAACGAGAACTTTTCTTAAGGTAACTGCAAACAATTTCTTGCTTGGTTTCGAAACCGGTTTCCTCTTCATTCATGTAGATTTCTCCTTTCTTGAAGCGCATTTTATTGACACACTATAAACCGATGAAGCTTTTATGAGCATCCCGTCTTACATGAGCAATGGAAACGTATAGCCAGGGGGATCGGATTAATTAGAAAATTGAAAAATAATTTTTTCTTTGTAAATTATACCGTACCTGACAAAGTTAACCACGATTAGTAAAGGCGTTTTCGGTTTCCAATAAGCATAGCTGTTCGAAATGGGATCAGGCAGAGTCAATAAGATCATCCCTGGTTGATTTGATTTAACCCTGATAAAGTAATATTCAATTCTACGGCGATTGCAAGAATCGGCGAAAAAGTCTATAAGCGCGAACAACAAACGAAGTTTTTTGGGAAATAACCATAATTACATAGCCTTGTTAATCGATTAATTGAGATCAATTTATCCAAAACAAAGTTAAAATCATCTCCCACTATGACAAATGCGCCGCTTAGTTTAGAGTTTAAACAATTCAAACAAGGTGATCTAAACACTTGGACTGTAAGAATTTAGGCCATATATACACGTTTGTAATTACAAACCATTTTGTATAAAACTATGCCTTGGAAACTTACGGCCTTGGACAATTAGCGACGATTAGCGGTAGTAATATTGTGCACGTTTCCAACTAGGAAACAATTTTATTACATAGTTACATAACAACCTAGTTAGAATTGTTTATACCGTGCACTAAAAACTTTTACATGAAACAGTTGCATTACAGATAAATAAAGACATACTTTGTAGAATGTATATAATAAATTTGAGTACCTTTTTGCAGAAGAATTTTTTAAAATCGAAAGATGTTTTTATTTGGCAATTGAATTGAATGGAAGTATCACTTTAAAAACGCAGTAAGCACAATTCACAGGTAATCATTTGCGAACCAAGCAGGGATTCTTTAGACGTAATTGCTTGAAGCAGTGGCTGTTATCTGAAAACCAGCAAGGCTTGTAGCAAGTATGGCTGGGCACATTTGCTTGCAGCTCAAGTAGCGTGCAGTAGGTGATTGAACTCTGCAGGCGTTATTATATGTAGTTAGTTATATTTATTTGGATGAATTTGAATGTTACATAATGTGAAGCAAAATTTTTTAATTTTGTTTTTTGAGTCACAGGCTAATAACTTGAAATTAGTCGTTGATGGATAATTTATGGATAATAATAACAACCATTGTTATGGAGCAGATAATCCAACTCAGCCTGCAGACCAAGGACCTATATCGTCTTGCGAAAATTTGCTAATTCCCAACAGAAAATCTCATGACAATGTTGCACTTTTTTCTACGTGTAATCAAGAAAAAGAATTAGCCTCAAACACTGATGAGATTTCTGCTTCAAACGACTCGTTACCTGATAACATATTATCTACTGCATCTTCGTCAAATGTTGCCGAATCAGGTTATACAAAAATATTTTATTTCAGCGTAAAACTATAGCTTTTTGATGAAGAAAAAATAGTGTTGTGGAGTTGGGTTAGGATCTATTTACACGTTAATAAGCGTGTTATGGGTGTAACTTTTCTACTCGGAAAGTATATTAAACAATGAAAGTGTTTTTATCAAAGAAAATATGCTAAAAACGTTACCTTTGATGCCGGTGCTAAGCAGTGGAACTTCATTTCCTACCAATTCTTCTACTAGCAATTTCACATCAGTTGGTTGCAAAAACACAGTTGGCGAAACCGATCAGTTTGAGGTAAATTTAAATGCAAACATTCACCGTAATTACTAGATAATGTTTGTTGTTCGCACACTATATGCAAGGATAAAGTAAAAAACATATTAAAAATATGAATATATTTAGAAAAATAATTTTCCGTTTTATAAATACAGCATTTGGCTAAAAAGAGATGCAGAGAAGATGATGCAGATACAGTTTTGTCAGCTTCATTTCGATCTCCAAAAAAAACAAAGTGGGAAGAATCTACAAATTGCAATCAAGGAAACGATCACAATGCTTTACACTCCTTTCCAAGGAATAAAAAAACTAATTGCTTAGTAAATACAACTTTAAAACAAAAAGAATTTGACGGATTACATCAAGAATGTCAGTTACTTGCGCCAACAAGTACATGGCAGCCAACAAATCAAAACGATGTTTTTCCGCAAGAATTATCATGGAATTCCGAAAACAAAATGTGGGCTTGCAACAGGTAAACTATTTCACATAAAATCCTCATGGTAGGAATAGATCATCGCAATTGGATCTGTTGATTTATGTATAGAAGCCAATTTCGCTGGCCTTATGAAGGTCTTAACAACTACTACTTGAATCAAACGTTGCTGATGCCAGCACATCTGCATCAAAACGCTACAGATTCCATTCAACGGTGGGAACCTGACGAAAAAGTGGAAAACTCCCATAAATGTCACAAAGACCACATTGCTTCCAGTAAAAATGCAACGGCCGATGGAAAAAACACAGATTTTATGAATGGACCTTTCACCAACAATGATAAGTTTGCCTCAACACGTTCTCTTCCTTCCTCATCAATGCCGGTCCTGCACAACGCTAACAAAAGTGATTTTGCAAGTCAGCATCACGAAGCATTTTGCATGAGATCTGATTTCTGCATGAAATGTGAAACATGTCATAAAATGGTGTGTGAAGAATCGCATCCTGCAGAGAGCTCAAACAGTCTTCAATTTGAACACCCACCACTTGCTTATTCCGAATACGGAAAAGCAACGTCGCTTCGTTCAAGGCAACAAACTCTTTCATATTTTCCAGGTAATGCATTATTCTACGTTTTAAATGTTATATATAGTTATGATATTCAGGTATGTCTAGAAAAGAATATCTTCCCTGCATTCAAGTAAATACGTGTTTTAGTTGGAAATGACCATAACGCAAGACCCTGTGCTACTCGAGAAACAGATACCTACGACAACATAGTTAAAGGACTGCCACGCAATATTTCACCTAATGACGTATTTTGCCTTGTTCCTGGGAGGCTTGGGTAATACACATTTACTTCATTTTAGTTTCCCTTATTGTTATTTTTGATAGGATTTATAGCAAAATACGCTTATCTACTTCTATTTGTTGCAGAATGCCAAATCAAGGTAAAAAACATAAGGTTTTGGTGGGAGAGATTGTACGACGAGTTCTTACCCCAGAGAGTCTAAATATATCTTTGCTGGGGCCAATACTTCGCAAAGCGAAATCAAAAAATGGAAGTCAATACCTTAGACAGAAACTACATCAGATTGGAGTTGAGCTTCCACAGGGTCGCCGCAAAACGGCGCAGTGTACTTTGTTTACTTCTTTGACGGAAAGTACGTTCTTTTTATGCTGATAACCTAGTCATAACTAGTCGTGCGAGAGAGGTAACAGCTTGTGAATTACGCGGATAAACACTTTATCCCATAACAGTTATTTTCTTCTGTTTTATTTTATACAATACTGTAAACTTTTTCAGGACTTATTTAATTGATTTCATTTTTCTTAGGCGAATCGTTTCAATTGGCTGGAGACTTTACTAAATTATGCGAAGAAACGTTTCCTTCACATTCATTAGCACGTTACGTTGCACGGCGTGGAGCGACACAACCAAATAAATGGTCCTTTCACACAATACAGAATACCATGTAAGTATAAACTGAAGCGGTAATTTGGTCTACTACAAAAACAAACTATTTGTATTTGTATTGGTATGTACGTAACTTATTGCCTGTGAATTAAAGAAAATGTTTTTAAAACATTTTATTAAACAAATGCCAATTTAAAATAATCAACCGTTTTACTTTTCACAAAAACAAATATGTTCCAAACATTTTCTTAATACCAAGTTTGTATTTAAGCAGAAATATGGTCAGGGAATTCACTGAACTGCTTGATCCAAATGTGTTTGAGTGTGAACAAGGTGGAAAGAGCGTCCTGAACTCGATCTCGACCAAACAACAAATGTACAATTTTGAAACTCTGACACACGGATTTGGGCTTAAAGCTATATCGAGCTCCTTGGCTACATTTCATAATTTTCTCACCGTCTTAGCTGCGGTAATTAACACGGATGTTTAAAGTCTTGATGCAACTGGTTGTTACAGTCCATTTTTGTCGACTTTTATTGCAGTTTTGTCTTTCGACTTTTGTGATTTACGTTGCTTGTCGCTTTGTTCCAACTTCTTTTTTGAAATGCTACTTTTCCTACTTGTGTTTGAGCTCCGACGAAGATTTTTCTTCCCTTCAAGTAATCCCGGTTTTGGATAGTGATAAGATTTCACAAAACTTCTAGGCTTTCCTGAAGAGACGGTGGTGTCGGACAAGCTTACGGTTGACACAGTTCTTGTACCATCTTATATATGTAAAATGTCAAAAAATGTAATAGTTTTCAATTTGATATGAACGTAGGCCTACTGAAATATTTTTGTTCAAACAAAAGATGTAATTTTTTGCTTCTGAGATACACTTCTCACGAAATCCAAACTATCCTTTTATACGATAAAAGTAATACAGTAATAGACCAACAGTATATCTTGAAATATATATGAGCAATTATTTGGATACGGTATATTCAGACCAGTTTTTTACGGTCAAAATTGTTCTATTTAAAGAAATGTAGGAATTTGTTTGCATAACAGATTAGACTTTGATAGAAAATCCTGCACCTTCAATTTCTTCAGGTGTTACAAAAACATCGGGTTGGACCCCATTTCTGTAACACCATTCCAAGTCTTCGTCGTCATGCTGGTCCACTTCGCTACTTAATTCCGCATTTCTTCGCCAGTTTCGATATTCAGTTTCTGCTCTAATAAATAGTGTCCATGATTTCTTCGCCGGTATTGAGTGCTATTACAGTATATTTATTATTTCTGAAATTTTTGATGGATTAAACAAACTCTCAATGCATAAGTGTTTAGAATTTAGACAGTGAAATCGGTTCGAATTTTTACACATTACCAGCCTACAACTAGCGACAAAATTGTTGATGAAAGGAAATATTTTCGTTTACTTACTACTTACATTTTTAAAAATTCAACTGTTTCCTTGTGTCCGTATATCTCAGCAATACGACAAGGAGTGTCACCAAACAAATCTTTTCTGTTCATTGGAGCATTGTATTGATGTAGCATTCTAGATCAGTAGAAGGCATATGGATAAACCTAATCTTAGATGACTACACATATGCCCTACTTCCTTGTACATGACAGCCAATTTCGTTCATTGCTGCACAGTAATAAGAAAAGTTTTACCTTAAAACATGAGTTCTACCCGACTCGGCAGCATAGTGTGCTGGTGTCCATCCGCATTCTGTCCTCACTCCAGGGTGAGCTCCTCTGTCTAACAGGCTTTGCAACATGTCGCTTTTTCCTATTAGCAATTGTAGAAACTTATTGCTGGAGACGGTTTTTAAATAGAACCTTTGAACTGTTAGTTTGTAAAATAATGTTAGTCACGATGGTCAACAGTTTTTTCTTAAAGTGTTTTCAAACAGGGTGAAAATTATCCTGGTGAATTAAAGCAGGTAGGCCACTGTAGCAAAGTAAAATACGAACAAGTGATAAATGCAAAACAAATGTAGGAAACTGTGTTGTTGCAATCTTTACCTTATTACAGTTTTAAGTTTAGATGTCAAAAACTGTTTTTCAAAAAAGCAACTGCATTTTATAGTGAAAGGCTAGAACTAGACAGACAGTTTCAAAAAGCAAACCTATTTTTTACCGTAACAAAACAAACTCAATTATATTTTTACAAAGATCAGATATGACGTCATGCCTTCACTTCGTGAGCTTTATTCTGCAAAGTAATGGAACAAACGCGTCACAAAAGAGTAACCTTCTGACGTAAAACCTTCAGAGACCTATAATTGTTACGTGGCCAGTTACCCGAAACAACGTAGTTTCCTATTTTAACGAGTAAGTGTACGTTTACCTGTAACGTATATGTCATAAGTTAACTACTCACAAGACTGTCTATACTAGAACTCAGCAACTCCCATGCATGTTTTCATTGGCTAAACTTCTGGGTCAAGTTCAGTACGCAAACGCATGCCAAATCAAAAGTCTTCTTTTAAGAGATTATTACGTAATAAACCTCATTATGCTAAAAGCTGGCCGGTAGGCGAGGTATGCATTGTGGAAATCGATATTATGGGTTGCGCATAATAACGGACTGTTAAACAGTTATGATGTCCAGTCTAGTTGTTAATCTTGTAATGGAAATGGATGTTTTCAGCTTACCTTTGATGCAACACCAATGCAAGGGAGCCCGTCCACCCCAATCTGGGTCTTTGTAATCCAGACGTTCAAATTTTCCGTTGATCAACATTTCTTCAAGGGAATCTGCATCGCCAACCGCACAAACTTCGTGTAATTCCGAAAGCTTTGTCTCTTGCGTCATAGTAGCTATGTGAAAGTTTGTATTGCAGTTTTGCAAACTGATCAATAACCTCTTTCGTAAGTGTTCATCGTTAACTTTGTAACTACTACAATGCTATCTTTCCAGAAATGACTTCTTTCAAAGACAAACCTGAGTAGGCCTATGTACTGCTGTGTGTTTCAACGTCCCGAACATAACACAGAGCTATTGCCAACTTTCAACGTCGTAATGATAGCTTTATCGCGAGGCAACAAAACCTCATAAACCACACTCCTTTTATTTCTTTGTCAAGCACAATGGAGTATGTTTACTTTGCACTTTAAATTAAGTACGTTGTTGGGGCTAAAATAAAATAAAAATAAGAACTAAGACAAGAACTTTATATATATGTCGTTTCGCTGTGAGATTTAATTCTAGCACTTGATTGGTTGAATGGTTGGTATGGCCATACAAAAACTATATAACAAACGAAAGCTATTTTAGAAAACGACCCATTCTCTAAAGTTAACTTTGCTTATAGCTTTTGAACGGTTTCGGATCATATTGGGTTACAGTAAGTAAGGTACGGTACTGTATACATAGGCTTACCATAATTTTGTGGCTTAAAAGCGGGACGCTTTCGACATATGACGTCACAATAACATTTTTATCGAATACAATGAAATAAATAACAAAAAAGATCACGAATTCTTCTTCAAGAAGTACCGGTACGCTACACAGCAAAAACAATAATAAGAATATGCTAATGTTCGTGTATGGCTTCTATGCGGTATGCCTATGCTGGCTGACTGAATGCCAAACCGGGACGTTTGGCCGACCGATCGGGACGCCGGGACAAGACGTTAAAAAGGGGGACTGTCCCGGCTAAAACGGGACGTATGGTAAGCCTATGTATACACTAAATCTGTCAAACTGATGAAGTGATGATCTTTCGCTTCCGAAGCGTTGGTATTCTTGGCACAAGGCGCAAACAAAATAGACTACTTTCACTTCTATTTTGTGTTAACGTGAAACTATTGAAGGTTAAAAGTTATTCCAAACAGAGTACAACACATTGGAAATAAACATAAGGTAAAATAAGATAACAAACTGGAAATTTCATACATGTCACATTTAAAGTCAACACAAAAGGCAAATAATTTTGTAAGTAACAACGGAAAAAAGTTTTTTAACATTGAATTAGCCCAATGCAAGAGTTTTTTTTATAGCTTTCAAGAATGAGACTTACAGTTTCCTAAAAAAGGGGTTCTTAAAAAAATGACTATTGTTTTACACAAAACGTGTTAATTGCCAACAGCACAAGTTTGATGTAAGTTGAGATTGTTGGCGGGACAGAGTAATTTTTTTAATTGTCCATACTGTAATACGAAAGCAATAGCACAGTGCAAATTATATTGTATTATTACACCTGTATTCGTTACCCTTGATTAAGCGAACTAAAGCTTGCAAAAGCTTGTGTTGATAACTGAAAGTTAACCTTTAAGGTGCTACCAAGCTTTGCTAATTACTTTTATTGTAAATATTTAGGTTAACACGGTTTTGCAATAATGACCTTTAAAGTAAATTGTCAAAGTAATAGCCACTTTTTAAACTGAAGTGAAAGTGCGGAAAATTTTCCCATTAATGATAAATGACAATACATTCATTTTAGAATACGTTTGTTTTCAAAGCCATTGCGTAAACATAAAGAAATATTCCGTTAAATCTGTCAGCAACAATAGTTTCATTGTTGGTTTTGCATTCAAGATAAGAACGTTTTGTGAAAAGTTAACACTTTTACTAGCAACAGGGGCAAAGGACGTTTTAACATTTAAAACATATCGGCTTTTAATTGTTTTGTTTTAGGAGATTTGATTCTTGTAAGGTTATGTTGTGTACTGATTCAAGATTCTTTAGGGTTGTGTTTTGAGATGTTTCTAGGCACGTAACAGAATAGGGAAATAATTGCAGAACGTTGGCTTCTATAAGGTAAGCCTAAGGTTTGTTTGGATCCTTATTTATGACGTGTTAGTACCGAAAAAAAAATATGCAAAAAATAGCAATTCTGTAATTCTCAGAGCGAATGTTCCCTAATTAGCTGTGTGATGGTAACCAGTTATCCAGTAATTGATTTTGCAAAGTATCCAGTAAACGGCTGCCTGGCAAGCTGCCAGAACAAGATACCGGGCTATGGATCTGCAATACATAATTTGTTGCTGTAAAATTGCTACAAGAGCTAAAACGTTTTCATTTAAGTCTTTACTACCAAAATTGAAAGCCTCAGGCTACAAACGATAAGTTGTATTCTCAGTAAACTTGTCCGATAATTTCGAGGATCGCGCTTCTTATTGTTGTACGGGTCTGTGACATACTTATATAAGGCTGACTGAGGTTTCCGCGTAATTACACTGAAAATTCAAATTTCACTTTCAATGAATATAAGTGTAATTGAATTAAACAGTCGGGTACTGAAATTAGGACATAAATGTCAATTGCGAAAAAAAACAATTCTGTAGGCTTCAGGCTACATTGTTTTAGACTACAGGTATAGGCAATATTAAAAATAATCTCTAAAACGCAAAAAATTCGCAATAGCTGACGGTGAAGTGCAATCTTTGTCATACTACGGTATCTGCTTTTGCACATACATAACCAAACAAAGACTGCAGATTTCACTATTGTCTACTCTAAGTGAGAATTATTATCAGCTTAAGTATCATTGAGTTTGTGCAGCTAGGAAGTTTAGGCTGAATTGAGTTAGTTGTCGTGCTAGTTGTCACCAGCAAGTCGATACCATTACTTTTATCATGGACGTTTTAACCTTTTTATAGGCTGAATAACTTCCTGGTTTAGTATCACAATCTTTCTTCTCCGTCGGAGGACATATTTCATACGTCTTAAACTAGGCGGTGATTTGTATTAGTTGTTTCAATATTTTATAGGGTATTGTTTATAACTGTTAACCAGTATCACTGAACAGGAGCAAGCGTCGTTCATGTCTTGCCTAAGGACATTAGCAGAACAGTGTATCAAACCTTGGCCGCATAACTACGAGGCAGGTGTTCTAACGCTAACTGCTAACGTCACCAACCCGACGTATTTTCCTGTAGATTACTGAATAACATCATTAAAGACTGTTTGTTCGTTCGCCTAAACAACGCGGTGATTACGAAAACTAAAATGAATGAAGATAACATTGTGGCAAATTTGCCCAAACAAACGAGTTACGAGCATGATTTCAGTTCCGTCCTGCACAAGTAACCTACAAGATTATACGTATCTAATTGGAAGAGAAAGCTATAAATTTAAATTTAGTTCAAGTTATTTTTACAACCTCTTGTAATAACGTTTTAGGTGATTTATTTAAAGTTTACTTCAATATGCCATAGGTTGGTTGCTCGATTGCTTAGATGCATCAATGTGTAAAATCGATATGCAGAGGTTGTTTTTGCCCTTTGTGATAATAAGTTTGCTACTGAAGGCTTGCATTCAATCCACAACTTCTCAGTCAACATCTAGTAAGTTATAGAGAGAAGTAGATGTGACGTTTATCTACAAAGAGATGATTATGGCATAAAAACAGCAAAAAAAGTAATTTCACAGCAGTATTTACAGACAAGTTGTTATAGAGTAGTCGTCAATAACGTTCCGATATAGGGGTATCTATACCTTTTTTCAAGTTACTTGATTTAGTGTCCAGCTTAAAAAAGTCTATTTAATTAAATAATCTTAAATGAAATTCGAATTATAGTAAAATAGTTATGTCATGTACTATGGTGTAAATATACTTCTAGACAAAAATTCATTGGTTTTTATTAGGCCTACAACAAAAGTTTAGTCATCTGTATAAAATTTAGAGCAGTTTCTTTCCACCTCAATCACAGGGGAGATCTCGAAATAAGTTAACAATCAAAGAATGTTCAATAGATTGTGATTTACCTACTGTGCCTATAGTTCCATGAAATTAAGAAATATATCAATTACTTTATCTAGGTTGCGAAAGTATTGCAGGAAGAGCACTTATTTCGGGCTACAGGTATTTTACCACACCAAACTACCCCAAGAAGTTCCCTGGACAAACGCAATGCAACTGGCGGTAAATGGAGTTTTGTAAATTTTGTTTTTTCATTGGAATGATGAAATATTTGTGACCATTTATACATAAATTTCTTAGAAAGTATGAACATTAGGAACATTTTTACTTCGTTTCAGAATTCAAGCCCAGCGTGGATATCGTGTTGAACTCACCTTTCTTTCATTCTATTTGCTCAGTGGGCCTGGAAACGGATGCGCAATGCAGCACGTTAAGTTTTTGGATTTATATTCGGGAAAGCTTGACGGTCCCTACTGCGGTAACACGCCCCCACCACCTATTATTACTACAGGTACACTTATATGCCAACTTTCAAGGGATTTAGGATACCTAATCATTTTTTTACAGGAAACCTAATCATTTTTTATAGCGTTAGAACGATTTTGAGATTTGTTAGGGAAATGGTTTTAATTTGTATGAAAATATCAAACTTTTGCAAATAATAACAATATTTCCATGGTGTGATTTACATGTTATTTAAGTATATGCAATAACTATATGCTGTAGCAATAACCAATCACTGTATTGCGTTCAAGCAAAATTTAATTCATATATCCGATTTGTTTCATGTCAAATCTTGCCATAATTGGTTAATGGTATAGGTTAACTATTAATAATATATCAATGATATTTAAAAATATTGTTAGCAGAATTAGTAAATGATTGTGGTTATTGATAACTCTTATTTTATTCACCTGTTTAATAGACCATTTAATATTCAAACTGAAAACTATTGAATTGCATTATAAGAAAAATTTTATGTGGGTGCAATTTCGCGCCTATAGGAGAAATTACTTGGGACACATCATGAATGTTAGAGCACAGTGTATCTTTCAGTAGTGAGTTCATTCTCATAATTTTACAGGACCGTCAATACAAATTATACTTGAGTCGAATGCGGTTGGAATAACTGCTTATTACAGAGGTTTCCAAGTTCGTTACCGTGCTACAACACAACCTTCGTCCCCAAGATGTAGGACTTACAGTAAACGTTGTATAAATAAGCTTCAAAATAAAACGTAGACAATATCAAAATAATTACAAACAGTATTATTTATGTTTTTGTGTATGTTATAAAACTACTTTTTACTAAATACAGTTCGTGATCTTGCTGGGTTATGGACACGATACCAAGTGGCTGGTGGAGCTCCTGTTCCCACTCAAATTACAACGACTGCATTGACTCGCAGCAGTGATGACGTCGATGATAACAACAACGCTGCCATTGACGCAGTCAATAACCGCGTTAACAACCAGAATAACAACAATAACAATGGAATAAATAGACAGAATAACGGGGAAAGTGAAAACGATGTAACGTATAACGAGTAAGTTTTTATTGCCACTATTTATCGTTTTATTTTTCATACAAAATATGTGTTTCCATTGTGAAATATGTTTACACGCAATTAGTATAGATCGTTATTAATTTGTTGCGTTGGATATTACCAGCAGACGCATATAAACAGAAATTCGTGTTTTTTCTGCGTGTAAGATGGATGCATTTGAACACTCCAGTCCGGAAAATACCGACTCGAATTCGATCCACTTCTAGCACTAGACGTAATACTGGTTCTAAAAAGATTTCACCTAATGATAATAATCAAAGAACTCCCCCTAATCGACACAAAGATAGTAAGCTATACATTTATTTACTGGCCATCAGCAAATGCTATTATGGTTCATGTATCACAAATTTTAATTTCGTTTTGTTCTATATTTAACAATTTTTCTATAGAGTTTAAGGATGATTCAAACAGTGAGATAAAAGACAAGACAAAAAGACACACGTCTTTAACAGCCGGCTCTATAGCTGCAATTGTCATTGCGGCGTTAGCACTCTTGGCCATACCAGTTTTATTCATGTACCGTCGAAAGCGGAAAAAGTAAGCTCATGTTTCAATTAATACGTCGTTTAGGCCAGGCTAATGTTTTACTGTTAACCACAAAATCGCCTTTGTTCTTACAGCGTAATGATAACTTTATTCATTATTTGTACTTTGTAACAACTCGAAGCACAGCCAAAAAAATAGCTTTTTGGCCCCAAGGCATATATGAAAACGTCTTTACCCATGCATTAGGGAATACTATTAAACTCATTATAGGCTTACAACAGCTTTTTTCTGAAACCATATAGGATCACTTTTGAACGAGAAATTATTGTGTCCATCATATATAAACAATCATGAACAACTACAAATCACATTTGTCTGCACATTCGTTAATCGTTATGCATGAAATTATTTTTCCAGAAACAAGAGGACGGAAAGTTCATCGCCATCTGTGGATGGACAACCACAAAGACATTTTGACAGAACCCAAAAACTAAGTAACCAACACGAGTCTGAACGATCCAGATCTCCGCCTTATCCACAAAAGAATGGATATTTACCTGAGACTATTCAGGCGCCAACTTATCAAAACGCAAAAACTTCCCGACAGAGCAGACAGCATTCTCACCACAAAGAAAGTAGACGAGTGCGTCAAAACTCTAAATCAAGTGATGCGAGTCATCCTACACGTCGCAGCTCCAACTCAAAAAAATCTCGGCATATTTCTCAATCTCGTCAGAAAAACAGGCACTGACAGATTTGTATATTTGCTGACCGCGATGCATTCATTAATATACCATGAAGCCTCAACCCTACCGTAACATACGAGCGCTGCACAGAAGCAAATAGATTTTACAATAACAAATGACAATAAAACTATGTACATTGCTGCCTACTGTAGGTTTTAAGGCCCAATAAATTGGGTTTGTGAGAAGGCGTGGAACAATGCTCCCACTCACTAAATGCACTTGTGGCCTAGTGGGTGGAGCTGGTATAAACTGTGCCCTGGAGCAAAGAATTTAACACTACTGTGCTCACCCTATTTTCACACGTTAATTTTTTAAAGTGAAATGAAAGGCCGGATCCCACAACCCTGTTCCGCCATCTAAGTTTGACTGTAAATTATTATTATTGTCATCTACAGTATACATTTAGTTCGGAGGGGTCAGAGCGTAAAGGTCTCAATAATGCGACCTGGGTTAGGTGTCCACCAGCGCTACCATTGTAATACAACGTAGCCTAATCAAGGCATTAAGTGAGGATGGTTCCTGTTCAGTAGTCCTGGTGAAGAGTTCCAAATTCGAAAAATAAACAAATAATGTGTTTTTCGAACTTGCACAAAGACAAGCTCGGGAACCGGGGTTTAAGCGGTGAGGAATCATCACCGAGTTTAAGTCGTGCAAAAACCTTCTTCAGTTCGAAGATAGAGATTCTGACACAGCACTCGCATTTTTGTGTCAAACAATCCAACGTTCTTTTTTATTGAACTGTTGCATGGCCAGTTGTGCAAACGCAGTTTTAGAATTAATTAGTTTCAGCCGAAAATAATTTGCTATGACGTAGCAAAGAGAAATCGCAAAAAGAACAGAACATGTTAGATAAAAAAGTTCGCATTTTAACACAAAATAGTAAAATGCGTAGTTTATTACAGCAGAACAGCACGAGGGTAAAGTATAGACTCCAACAGTACGTATAAAACAAATGCAAGATACAAACGCAGTCTGGAAAATAATACATTAAAACTATCCAAGTAACAAAACTGATCACTCCCTGCATGGGTATTTCCAGAGAAGAATAGCGCCATCAGTACTGACACTAACCGCAAACTGAAGGTTGGGACACATCTTCACACGCGTTATGTTGCCGCTGTGACCCTCACCGATATCGGTTTCCGTGCCACAATTGTAGTCCCATATCTATAAATGGCGATAAAGCGTGTTCTTATGATATATCCAGCTAAGCTTGAATTTGAAAGAATAAACAGAACGCTATGGTATTGCGCAAATGTGCAATGTTAATATAGTCCTTCGAAATTCGCCAGTATCTCGTGGCAAAGTATTTAAATGTTGGTTAAATATGTGGGCTAATAATCTACCTTAACCAATTTGTCATCACCACCGGTGATTAATTGTTTGCCATCAGGAGAAATGTCCATTCCATTGATGGATCCTGACATTGAGCCATCCACTTCTCGAATTTGACTTCCATCAAATGTATCCCAATAAGCAACTTTGCGGTCGGTACCAGAAGTGATAATCTGCAAAACATTGATTAATGCTAAATTAAAAGAAAGTATCAAGAGTATTGCATTTTGCTATTTATTAGTAAATTAAGCATGAACTCGTATGTGGAAACGTTATGCCATGAATTCACTTTATTGAAAGTCACAAAACATATTAAAAATGTGGTTGGTTCAGTACCTGATGGTTTGTAGGATGATAACAGACACATTGAAAAAGTGTGTTTGCCAGAACCATCTGAAATCGAGTAAATTTAAGCAAGTCCCATATTATGCAAGTTCCGTCGGATGATGCCGTAACGCATTGCTTATTGTCGGACATCACCTGTTGAAAACGTAAATCGGTAAGTACTAGGGATGGGCCGATACGAACCCAAACCCGAATAGATTCGCCGAATATCGCCTTTATGGAAGATTCGGGCGAACACGAATACCAACAATGGCGAACCCGAATACAATATTACTTATAAATTTACTGACTTTCGTCAAAAAATGATGATCTAGTTTCCGGACAATGCTAAACTAGAGTCAGCAGTACTTACAATGAAGGTTGTTTTCCTAACAATTTTACTTTTTCGATCGTTTTTAAATACTATTTTTCGAAAGAAAGCGATTTGTTTATCGATTTTAGAAGCAAGACTTGACAACTTTGGAGGAAATTTTATTGTTTGGTTCTAATACGAATAGATTCGGGATTCGTTCGTGTCGACCTTCATGATATTCGGGTTCGCACGAACCCGAATAATTTTCCTCGCGGCACATCCCTAGTAAGTACAGCAACTAAAATATTAGAATTGGGATAGACCGGGAAAAGTTCACCTTTATGCATGTGACAGTTGACTTGTGTTCCTTCATGGCTTCTTTCAGTTTCTGTGTCAACGGGTTGGTTGAGATGTCCCATACACGCACCTAGCAAATAAGTTCATAGGATATGTTGGTTAACAGAAGGTGATAGGATAATTCCAAAGAACTGTGTATACAGTACATAATCCAATCCCTACACTGCACTATGCAAAAGACCGCAGATCCAAAGTTAAAGATTTAGAAAACTTCTGATGTTTCAGAACAATTTTGAGAGTTTGGGTTAATAATTTTGAATAAAATTCTATCACTTGCCAACAATTTCTGTTTGGAAATTCTGATTCTTATGATGTGGTTTGGATTATTCCATCATAAGGGTTAAGGTAAGGTATTAAAGGTATCAATTTAAGATCTGTAAACTAAAGCTAAAGCCAGACGTGAAAGTCACTACCTGCCCTTCTCCACCTCCAGAAATAATTCTTTGACAATCTGATGTCGTAGCAATTGCTGTTACACCAGAGTTGTGAGCATTATTGATGATATACAAAAGCTTGCCAGATTCAGGCAAAAATGCTCGAATTTTTCCATCATTCCATGCAGTTATGAGCGAATGTCCGTCCTAAAAAATAGCAATAATCATGACCAGTGCATGAACAAATTTGAAAAGAATTCATCCTACATAAGCCAAACATACTTCCATAAACTCAATCGCATGGCAAATCATATTGGGAACAGTAATCCTAAGGCGTTCTCGGGATGTTTGGGTGTGCCAAACTCTGATATCATTTCCAGAACAAGTTGCATACAAAGCAGAGCATCCAGATGGGAAAGCAATGTCAAGCACAGGTTGATAATGGGCAGACATTATTAATTCTTCTTTGAAATCAGTGAAATTGAATCTGTTAAATAGGTGAGAGTAAAAAATAGAATTTTAATAAAAGATTACTTTTTGAATTTTTCTAATAAATTAAGCCTTGCTAAAACATTTTGTCATTGTCATAGCAAATGTTTTTTCAAGTTGGCAAACTAAACATTTTGATACCGGAATATCTGAGACATTTTAGTGCCGACAAAAAACTGATGCCCTTCCCCTCTCAAAGCAACAGATGTTACTGAACCGCTGACTTTTCTTGGTGGCTTAACCAAAGAATATTTTGCACTTGTGCCTTTCACCAAAGCAACAGTGCCATCTCCGGCCCCAATGAGCAAGTCTCCATTTTTAAGAATCTAAGCAAAATAACTTAGTTCAAAACATATGTTATGTTGGTATATTATATATTAACAGATTAAAATGATTAAGTAGTATATATTGTAAACAACTATTACCCTTATGTCTGCTATTCCTTGACTGAATTTTCCTTTGGTTGGCCCGAAATTGGCAACCAACTTTGTTTTCATGTTAATTTTTAAGATGTCTCCACTTGTGGTTCCACAATAGAAAAAATTGTCTTGGTCGTCAACCTGTTAAGCAACAGTACTTTTAAAAGTTATAAAACACCTCTGAGTAAATAAGGTTTGAAGAAAAGTTGAAAGTAAAAATTGATATGTGATTGCATTGTGTCACCTCAACGCATTTTACTATTCTTTTCAGTTGTCCCATGTTACACTCTGTTGGCCGAATCTTGCGGTTTTGTAAATCAAGCTCCCACACTCTCAATGTGCCATCCCCCGCAGTGATAAACACATCATCACTGTTGTTTGCATATTTCACAGTAAATGTTGTTCCAGCAGATTGGACTGCAGCAGGTGAACCACAAACCTGTAAAATAAGAAAAATATTTATACACTTTGTTGATCTGGAGTCTGGACAATAGCACAATATTTATATGTGAATTGTGAGGAGATAATTTTCAATGTTTAAACTTCAATGTCAGTAAATAACATGTCTTGGCTGGATGAATAATATACATTAGCAAGTCATGTAAAGTTTGGAAAAAAAATAATGATGCAAACCACTTACTGCTTGTGCGGTTTTAAGATTCCATGCAACCACTGAACCATCATCTTGGCCACCAAGGGAAACAAGATAAAGTTCATTGGGTGAAAAGGCAAGTGCTTCAACTTTAACTTTATGCAAAGTAAGCCGGTAGAGTAAGCTGCGGGCTTTGTAGTCCCAGACAATTATATCAGCTTTAAAGCCCATGTGAGTTACCTAGACACAAACAAACATATCAACATAATTTAGCACATTTTGCTGTATACCAATGTATTTCAAACTACTCTATATTACATTTTTGCAAGTACAATTAAAAACCAAAAAAGTTGCAATTAAAGAAATAAATTCAGGAATCCTACATTTTTATACCAACATGTTTCAGACGTAAACATTTGTCCCTTTTCAGAGCAAATAAGTAAAAGCAAATGTTTATAAGTAAGGTTACTCTTGTACGGAGTACACATAAATACTTATTCCACCATTAACTTTATCATTTATTTGCTTGTATTTACTTTGAAAAGGCAAAAATGTTTACATTTGAAACATGTTAGTATAAATGCTTCATGCATTTGTTGTTTTAATTGCAATCGTATACTTTTTAAGATTGACTTCATTGATTGACTCTTTATATCTTGTTGTACAATTAGGTAAAAAAATTTTTTACCTGGCCTGAAGCAAGGTATTTGCCACTTTTGGAAACAGTTAAACAAGATACATTGTTTGTATGTCCTGTCAAGAACTCCTGCGTATTGGTGTTAAGGTTGCGAACAATAACTGTACATCCCAATGGATAAACCATATGTTCTCTGTTGGTGAAATTACAAAAACATTTGTTAAATATTGCCAAGCACTTTATTAGCAAAACAGGAAAATAATATATAAAAAGCCTCATGCAATGCAAACCTGTCAGGATGAATTATGAGGCCTCCATTTACATCTCCATTAAAACCAATTGTGGACAATAATTCGAGTTTATTTACATCATCAGATCCCATATTATACTTGATAAATAAACTTTAAGAACAACAAAGTCTAATGTATTACCTAAAAATTCAAATAGAAAACTTCAAAACTATTTTAACTGCTTCTTTGTTTGGACACAATTTATGATCATATTACAATCTTTTGTATTTAAAATAAAGCCTAGAATGCATGGTGATATGCAATTATGACCATGATGAGAATATATTGTGTTTGAGCAATTTTCTTAGCTCAAAGTTTTACATAATTTTATCAGTAGACTTCAAAAACAAAGATATGTGTACAGCTAACCTCCTGTAAGTTTTGCTAAAATTATTGTTTGGAAATAGAGAAAATAAACTTATTTTTACACAAAATATCTAAGTTATAAACCTATTTTAAAAAATTAGTTTGGTTTTTTTTCATCGATTGACCATTCGTTAGCATAGGTAAAATGTCATATCATTAGTGCATTCAGAGCTGCAGTATGCAATTGCATTTAATCAGTACATAGTAAAGCACCAAAAGTTGTTTATGACTGGGTCATTATTTAGGCTATCCAAGAGCCTAACAAGTAACAAAATGCAAAGAACATTGACAGTCATTGTGCCTGCATGTGACTTGTACTTATACCTTGCCATGGATGTCAAAGAAGTTTATCATACTATCATATCATACAAGTATTCACCATGGTAAGCTGTATAATTTACTGGACTGTTTCTTTTTAATGCAGCATTCCTACACAAAAAATACAATTTAAAGCTATTTGTCACTGCCTTGCTGGTAGCCTGCACCTTTCAGTAACATAACATTCCTTTGTTTACTTATTGTTACCACTACATTTAATTAGATTTAATCACAATTAATCTAAAAAATAGGCCTAAATCATCTGAAACTATTAGGACTACAAAATATTTTTTTTTTGGTTTTTAACACTGCAGCGCAAAAGGGAAAAACTCAAATTATGTTAGCTAATTTGAAGTTACCCCTGATATTAGCTAACTTGGTCTATAAGCTCTCAAATTCATTTACTCATTTATTCTCTATTATTATAAAATAGGGTAATTTTAACAGACACCGATAAAGTATCTCTATTAGATTTTGTTTTCGTATATTATGGTAGATGGTCAATCTCTTTTTGAGACTGAAAAAAGATTAGTTCACTTACCATTCGTTTTAGAACCATTACCGCATTAAAATCCATGACAGTCAGTTCAAATAAAAAATAAATTGTTTGTTGTACTCTACTGGAAAGTTTGCTTTCAGTGTACCAGATAAATGCACTAATAATATATAAGCCTAAGTTTGCATCATGCAGTCATGCCAATGTTATGACACAGATTATGGTGCAAAGCGGCTTTTTCTTCGGCACATCATACAAACTTTCCAGTTGGGTTGTTCCATTTTGGAAAGTATTAAATCAATTTTACTACCAAATTTTATTCTACAATTTATCAGAAAACATTTTTCATGTTTTAAACATGACTTTCTTAATGATAGCTGACTTTATTTCAATTCATTTTTTACCAAATACGATAGGCCTACATAAAACTGTGAAAGCATTATTGTTACTATATTACAGATTGTGTACATATAACTGATGCAAGACATCGAAAGACCACATATACGGTCATTAAGGTCTTTTGCTCTGACCTGAAAAAAAAAACTGCCAGAAACTAAAAAGTGATCATGGTTGGCCTAGGCTAGTGGGCAGTGGGGCAAAATATACCGGTAAATCTGTGACACAATTTATTGCAAAAACGAACTGATAATATTGTGATCATTTCGTGTAAATTCATTGTGTGCAAAGTCTCACCATAGTGCTTATGCTTGCACAATTCAATGTAAAGCTATCAAGCTAAGTTACAAAGCAGTGAATGCTCAAAATCTTCTGGGTTACAGCCTATGAAAGTTACACCATTCTAACAATCTTTGGACGTTCGTATGGATATAGACCATAAGAAAACTTTCACAACTGCAATTCCAACGGACTACCATCGTCACATTCAATATCTTGACAGAAGCTAATTTGCCTGCAAACTTTGAACTTATGGAATGCTTTATTTTGACCATGCCAGCAAAACCAACTCTGATTTACTCTACCGGACATTTGTGTTACGAGATGTTTCCATAACAACGTTTCCATGTAACTTTTAAAGGGAAAAAGGCCAGTAAATATAGACATCTTATGTAACCGTAAAATAGCACACCCAAACAAAATCTTGTTCCCTTATTTGTTTAAAAGTTAGCCTATTGGCAAAACCTAACACCGATAAATGATTACCGATTCACTTCTACAATTTCGTTCCCATGACCTTGCCCCCAAGGATGAAAAGGTTGTCCAGTGGTGTGAGAATGAGCATTAGCAGACATTGAGCAGTCACATTGCGCAAAACAAAGCATTTATCACAGTGTCTAATGTGTTGGCGGTGGCTGGTAAGACTGTGCGTATTTTATCACCACATAAGTGTGCAGTACTCAGCAATGGAGCAGATTAGGGCCTGGGCTGCTGTACGCAAAGTATCAGCCCCAGAGCTCAGTCTGAACCATCCAGGTAAAGTATCATAGAGGCGCGAGATGTAGGGTTTGTTGCGTAATGACTCCAAATGTTGACGTCATTTGGCGGTACGTGAACGTCAAATCCAGACTCGAGATAGGCTACTTGGAGGCAGGAGGGAAAGATACATCTGAAGGATATATATGGGGATATTATGCCGATCGAGTAGTCGTGCTCTGGCAAACAGTCCCGCTCATTATTCCCTATTTCCGTGCTAAGCACACGACGACCAAATTGCCCGCGTTAGCATAGGCTACTTGCACGACATTGTGTTCGGTAGGCCAAGAGTGTAGAACTGTAGATGTTGAAGACAGAAGAAAAAGAGTCAGCACTGACAGAAAGTAAAATCTACCACGAGAATGTCTGTTTATTTAATGAAAGGCTCTTACAGTGTTTTTATGAAACAGTAGAGTTGAAAATAACATATTGTGTATAATGTCTAGAGCTATGATGAATGATTAAACTATGACTACATTTATAAACAAATGAATAAAATATAGCTCATTTGGAGCACTAAATACATATAAGTTATAAATATTTTTGACTTTGAAAACCGCAAAATAACTTATACTTGTTTTACGGGGTTGTTTTTCAGATAACTTATACCAAAAGTTTCTTTTTCAGCGGCAAGTAAGTTTTTTGGTTTGTTTGCTGGCAAGGCAAGCCCGTAGCTGAGGGGTGTGATTACAACTACATCTCGCTAAGTTGTACGAACGTACGTTAGTGACGCAAAATCTTATCAACTAGTGCGATTACAATTACTTCTTTTCTTGTTCATTAAATTTCTTTTTTCTTCTCGATGAATAACGAGAAACTCAAAGCACTCGCTAAGCATATTACTTTCTTTTCAAAAAATTTTTTTTACCAATGGCTGCGTTTTTGGCGATCCGAAACGATATATATTTCCCTTTTTTCTGTTTAACTTTGTTTTTTTCATTCTTATAGACTGTCTAAAAGTGAAACCAAATAATGTTATTGAAAACGCAGTTTAACACTTCTTCGCTGTTAACCCTAGTAAGGCATATATGTTTCAATTTATTTATATATAATTAATTTAAGACTAAGCGATCTCTTTTTTTCTTTTCCTTCCTGACTTGTGAAGTGATTCATCGGCATAGGTGGGCAGTTCCGCGGTACTTTTCAGTAACGATACCGGTACCGTCGGTGCTTTTGAGAAAAAGTACCAAATCTTTGTACCGTATTACTTTTTTTAAGAAATTTCAGTCGATCCTGGTACTCGGTACTTTTCACGTGATTATTACAAAATTTGAACAAGTATGCTTTCAAAAATACATGTTAATTAATCCTTAATACTAATTTTAGCATCTGTTGATCTTTTTTAATCTGGAAATGTCAAGTAAAATGGCAAACGTTTAAGGTCACCTATGTTTTGACCTGCAGCATCCTTTACCGGGGGCTTAACAGCGGCAAACATTGCATTTGCAGCAGCATCTTTTACACAACAAGTACTGGTGATAAGTACCGACAAAGTTCCAAACTACTTTTTTTAAATAGTACCGAATACCGGAACCGTCGGTACATTTTTTGCCAAGTACCGGTACCGTTACTGACGGTGCTTTCGAAGTACCGACTGCCCACCTCTGCTCATAGGGACGGGAGTGTCCTATTTCTATGCAACCTTTCAGGTTGCCCTATATAGTCATTGGGGTACCCCAGGTTACCTACAGGGTTAGGTTCCGGAGTATGGCCATTTGAATACAATAAAACATTTGTTTCATTTTCTGCCTTTTTCGTTTCGCTTGCAAAAGCCTTGATCTATTGTGATTAACCAAGGAAATTAGCATTTTTGTTACCAGTTATTTGAGAGGAAACGTAAGAGTTTGTACATTTTGATTAGAAAGTTTTTGTTCAAATAAGTTATGTTCTAAATACATATGTTTTAGAAGATCGCCGTTTTATGCGAGAATTAGTGGCAATACCTTGCATTTATTTATCTTTATCTTAAAGTATTTGTTGATATAGTGAGAAAAAGCACAATTTTTGTCAACTTCACCGATTGGGGTAGGTGTGCCATATCCCACATTATATACCAATCACAATAACCAAAAAGTTGTTTTACCTATTTAGGATTAATAAATTCTTAAAAGCACGACGTCTTTAAATATCATGGAAAAGATTTCAAATATTCCCTGGTTTTTATAATAGAAAATTATAATTAGGTGTATATGCCTATATATAATGGCTGTTTCGAGGGAGTTGGTGAACAACAAGATTTGAAATACAAGTATTTCAATAGTAAGAAACTCCGCTTAAATTTAATTATTTTCGCTTGTTGAGCATGAACTGTGAGAAGAGTGGCAACTTGAAACAATGCACAGGCTTTCAGAAGTGGTTGTAGAGATGAAGTGGCAACACGTAAGATTTCAATTCACAAAGCGTTACACGCTCTAAGTAGCCTATGTTACATTCTAACTGTCGCACGAACATTACGCGCAGGTATCCGGACAGTGCTGTTTCAACTTAGAGTAATGTAGGAATTTTATGCAGCACTCAAACTATCAGAAAAATTTCACATAATTCAGGTGACCGTAATTAAGACAGAGTTCTGTAAAAATGAAAACGGCAGACACTTTTGCTAAGAAAGTTTAAAACATTCCTTTGAAGTTGGCAATATGCAAGTAGTTTAGTGTTGTATAAATCAATAAGTGACTTCAGCCTTTTGAAGTCACAACTAAGAAAAATGAATTAAGAGTGAAGTTGCAATAAAAGCATGGTTTATGGCTGCAAATATTTCAATTTGAATACATTATAAGCTAAACTATACGCTGTTGTACCTAAAATAACAAATTCGATGTGTTTTTTTCAAAACTTAAGTTTAAGCTAGAAGGCGTCTGAAAGGTCGCTTCTGTTTTGAATACCTCAGTTAAATTAATGAACACTATTTTAGCTTTAGTTTTTAAGCAGTTGTGAAAAAACCCGAAACAAGGAGTATCAGACTGAAACAAGTGGAGACAACAATTGCGAATGTGCACAAAAATCATTATTAGTGGATGTGAAGTGCACTCTGTTTATGACTGTTCGTGTTGTCTTGTTAAAGAGGGATCTTCGAAAATCGATTTTGACGTGTTTTATAATTCCACGGCAGCTATTTGGTTAAAGTAGTCTAGGTGAAATGGGACTTATATAGAGAATGAATAGTAGTTTGTGTGTAGTACTTACAATCCTGCAAATTCAACAATATGTCTGGAACAGATGACTACGGATTCCTCAGTGCTGAACCTAACAGCAGAGAAAAAGTCACAAACGTATCTCAATCGGACTTTTGCAATAAATTTGATGTAAAATATTCACTTAAACAGACGGTTGCGATGAAAAATGTTAACCCTGATACTCAGCAAGATTGCACTCAAACTGCAGAAAAAAAAGTGCCTTGGTGGAAGGTTTTGTTTAAACGCGGAAGAAAAGAAAAGCAACAAAAGAACAAGCTGGAAAGACGAAATTCCGACCTCAACCTGACAATGAAATCTAAAGTTTTAGAAAGCAAACAATCCCGTAATGGCAAATGCATGAGCATGTTACTACATGATAATATAGAAATGATTGATGACGTGAACTTGACCTCAAAAATTAAATCAGAATCAGAAAATCAAATTGCACATTCAAAGGTTTCTTCGAAAATGGGATTAACAAGGTTAGCGACACCCGGTCATATGAAAGTTGATAAATACGTAGATATTTCAAGTAAAACTACAAAGACCCAAATTTTGGACAATCGAACAGATTGTGAAACGTCGTACAACGACGGAGAAGCACCGTTAAAACACGCAGAAGATATTATAGAGCCTGGAGAGGAAAAAAACAAGCAAAATAAAAATGAGTTGACCAAGCAGGATAAAAAGAAGCAAAAACCAATCAAGCCTTTGCGAAAAAATACAAAGGTAAATATTTTAGCTGGAGATAACAACAAGCAAAATCCACAGTTTAATGCAAAAATGGAAGAAAGCAACGAGTTTCAACGCGTTTTAACTCGGTCGAGGTCAATGATTCATTTAAGAACTCCTTTTCGGAAAAAAGATCGTTTACTGAATTGCTCTATAACATCGAAGTCAAAGAAGAGCCTGTCAAAAGAGGACATTTTAGCTAATACTGCCTATCAGGAGTACAACTTTCCCGACCAAACTTCTAAGCGGCAAGAAAAGGAAGGATTAATTGATGTTTATGATCGGTATCCAAGAAAAAAAGTAGAACAAAGAAAGGTCCTTATTAATATGTACACAAAGTAAGAACAACATTTTACAATATTCTTAAAATCACCATTGCCAGTTATGATTCTATAGCAAAACGTTTTATAGGCAAATTGAATTTTCGTTATATCCGATATTAACATCTACTGTAACTTATTATATACATCAACATATAACGGTTTCTCGATTATAGGATATTCTGGTTAATTAGTATATATAGTAAAATAAAAAAGCGAGATACAGGATGGCACCCTAGAGTTAACTTTTATTTAACTTTCTTTAATTCCACTGCACAAGCTTTCGCAAGCATAAACTTGCTTCATATAGGTGTACTACGAGAAGATCTCTCTCTAAATCTTGCTTTTTTATTTTACTATAAACTGATTATACTCGGTTAACACGGTTCAGCCATCATCAACTCTGATTAATTAATTATCGTTTATTACGTAGGGAAGAAATACCAGTTGAAAACGGTGTACCGCAGTGGGACTCCAAATCGTACGAATACGCAACTCAACGGCCTCTTGCACGTCGCATCTATTTCAGCAACAGAAAACAGGGTCGTCCAACGAAATTTGTCGAATCGTCCTTTCTGGGTGCACACGAAATATCCCCAATATTACCCGTCCGTTGTAAGTTAATCTTTTCAGGTTTGTTTATAGCAATACGCGGAAAAAAGTCGCACTGCTCTGGCCCGCAAAGTACACCTGATATGCTTTAAAAAGGTTTAATGTTTGCGACCACCAATTTTTCATAATTTATGTGTGACAAGGTAACACACAAAACAAAGAGAAATCATATTCTACACTTCGGAAAATCGGAGATATGAGTATATTATCTTTGGAAAACGAACCTGGAAACCTACAGTTAGGAGAAGCTCATCACAAAGTAGAAGCGCAGGTACATGTACAAAAGGAAACTCAAATGAAATTACCTCTTGTTGAAGCTAAAGAAAAAATCGCTCAAAAATCAGCATTAACAGAAAACGATCACACCAGGTGCGTAAACTTACATGCTTCAACCGTTAATACTTTCTTGCCTAAATCAATTAAACAATTAAACCAAACAGATAAAGTAGTAAAAATTAAGTTCGTGTACGACTATATGAGGCCTACTCTTCTCATCATTCGCACTGATGTAAAAAACACATTTAGGCATGTGGCTGCAGTATATCATTTAATCAGATTTTGTGAATTCTATCCACAGAATAAAGAGCAGCACCGTTTCAGATCTGCTATCAAACGAGGTTGCCACTTCTACTGTAGAACAAGAGAACAGTATGATGGAAGGTATGTTTATAATTCACAGGCCAACAAAAAATTTTTGGCATGGAAGGTAAGAACGATTTTAGCGTATATCAGGGGCGCTGAGCTCGAAAATGCCATTAGTTTTTGCAAATTGGCTCTAGTTTTTAAGATATTAGCGAATTTCGATATTTTTTCGTACCTTTTAAATTTGAAGCTATAGGTTACATTTTATCTTAAGGAACGGCCTATATTAAATGTTGAAGTAGGCCTAAGTCTATCTGCACTAAAACCACAAGAATGAGCAAAAGCTAAAGACACAATGAGATTAGCTAAATGAAAAAGTGCTGCATAAATCTATTATTTTCCATATATTCAACACAAAATATGCCCCATTTATTCGTATTTTCATCAGATTCTCCTAAAATATTGCAATTTGTGAGAATAAGCTTCCAATACCACATTAAAACTTGCTTGAAGTGAACAATAAATAGCAGTAATTTGGTAATAACAAACCAAGTATGCCTAAGCCTACACAAGAAAGACGAAAATTTGTAAAAACAGACGAAATGAACAAGCAATAAATTTTTTTCATTTACCGCGGAGTATTCATAGCAAAACACTTTATGAAGAAATAAATCCATCTCAGGATGTGCATTAATGAAGTTCTTAGATGTACTTTAGTTATTTACTCAAATTAGCTTGAAGTCATCTGCAGGAATGTCCTCTTATTCGACTTTCGCCTGTAGTCTTGTTCTGGACAGCTTCGCATTAGGCACCAGCAGTAACCTGCCATCATGTGAGTATCCCATCTACCTTGATATCTCTCTTCCGCTAATTTGATATCTTGATGAAACCTTTCACCTTGTTCCTCACTCATATTTCCGAGGTTTTCAGGGAAGCGATCTAAGTGACTGAATAGATAGTGAACTTTTACGGTCATCCTTGATCTAAGAGCTTGAAAATTCGTAAGCATCACTTCTACGAGATCCACATAGTTGCTTGCTTTTGTGTTTTCAAGAAACCCTTTTACAACTGCAATAAAAGAGTGCCAGGCTGCCTTCTCAACTTCAGTCATATGTGATGGAAAAACTTAATCTTTAATTAATTTTCGTATTTGTGGCCCATCAAAAAGTCCTGCTTTCAGGTTTTGAATACTAAGACCAGGAAATACTTTGCACAGGTAATCAAAACAAGCACCATCTTTATCTAAGGCCCTGACAAATTGTTTCATCAAACCCAATTTGATTTGCAATGGGGGTAAAATGATGCGATCACGACTGAAGGTTCATTTACAATGTTTTTATCTCCGTGCACAAGCTGTTCATGTATGGGCTATTCCTTTTTAATCCAGTGTTGATCAGTGGCCCGAATATCCCAGTAACAAATAAAGCAGGATACTTGGTGTAGCCGCCTTGTTGTCCTAAGAGAAAGTTGACCATTTTGAAATCAACGCATATCTCCCAGTTATGCTCAGTATAAGAAAGTTTCTTGATGGGACGATCATGGTTATGCTTGATGGGAGATGATATAAACTAATCTAATGCCTTATTTACCTCCCAAGCGAAACATTTGTGCCAGACAACTCAACATTTGGGCAAAACTAAATAGCTGCTTCACATGGCTTCAGTTTTTACTAACTTATGTTACTCACTAGCATACATTTCTAACTTTTCATGGTATATGTAGGAAGAAGCAATATCTCAAAAACCAGAGCCAATTCAGCAAAAGTAATGGCATTTTCGAACTCAGCGTCCCTGATATACCCCTAAATCGATCTAACATATCATGCCTTTTAAAAAAAAATTTTTTTGGCCTGTGGAATGCAGGAAATTTTTTGAAATCAAAGAAGCTAAAGCATATATGCCATTGAATTATTAATATAGATGAAAACAGCCTGGTTGAAACTGACGAACCTGATCTGATGAAGTTTGGTCGTTCGTTTATTCTTACTGGAGTTGTTGACCAAAAGGTAATAAAAACTCAGATCTTGAAAGTTGAAACTAATTTCGTGTTGTACGTCCTGTATAAGTCTTAGGTTATTACTTTTCGATCCTATAGAGATAGTCTTTGACCAAAATTTTTTAGACTAAATATAATTTTCTGCAGCTAACAATAATTGTAATGAAGTAAATAATTTACTAGATCCAATTGAATTATATGCACATCATCAATGTTGCAGTCATTCTATGTCTTAATAGATGCCAGATGTCATTATCCAGAAGCACCCTTACCTTGCAATGTCTTTTCCCGTGCGCAATATGGCCCAGTGTTTACGTCATGCTACATTACGAAAACAGTCTCCTTCAAAGGAAGATGTTTCCGAAAACAAGGCCATTGTTGATTCGCATTCTCCCCAGACTATTGAAGACATTAGCAACCCTGCTTACTGCGAAACTAAAAAGCACTCACTTGGATGGACTCCCCAGAAAAATTGCTTATATCATTTGTCAAGAAGCAAAAAAAATGAAAGGCAAATCAGAGCTATCGCAGGCTTGATTTTATATTATACTGCATTATATAGTGTATTATATTATGCATTATATGTTTTAATGACTTTGATGTATTATTATAATTATTAATGTAATAAGTTATATCATAACTTTCCAAGTTATATTATATATTATTACGAGAATAAAGATTATCAGAAAATCATAAATTAGTCACATTACCAATGATTGAAGAACTTCACTTCATTGCAGGTCTAAACTTGAAATGATACCGTCCAGCAATAGTACAAGTAATTCAAAAACACACACGCCATGTGGACCACCAAGACGATGTCATAGCGATTCAGATTTGTCTTCTACATTTAGTGTTACACCAATGAAGTTAAATAAATATTTGTCAGCAGCGATGGAACCAAGTACGTATTTCATCTATAATAGAATATTTACTAAAAAAACAGCACTCCCTACTTACGAAATAATAGAATAAACAAAATTACGTTCCAAGCTACCCTTGCTATCTCGAATTTGTTTGCAAGTCGACAATGTGTAATTTGTATACATAAAGATTGCAGAACACAATATAACTATACCAAAGATCCCCATGATACACATTCCACCAAATGGCTATGTTTTCAGGGGTGGCTCAACGTTGTTGGCAGGTGAACGGTCATCCCTAGGGAATGTTTGCAGTTGCACTGCATGTTAAGAACGTTTGTAAATCAGGGCATGTCTGTACAGCAGGGGTCGGCAACCTACGGCCCGCCATGCGAAATCGTCCGGCCCGAGACATATTAATTAGTTATCACAAGAATACGGCCCGCCGTGTCTTATTGAGTTTCAAACTGTAGTGTTAACATTTAGCAATTATAGTATTAATGAAAATTCCGGCCCGCCAAAGAGTTGTACGCTCGACATTTGGCCCGTGACTAGCAAAAGGTTGCCGACCCCTGATTTAAGGGTAAGATATTCGCGTTAAAGAAAAGCTGTCCCGGCAGTTACGGCCCGCCAGTATATTTTATTTTATCAAATTGGCCCGCGGCTCAAAAAGGTTGCCGACCCCTGCTGTACAGTAGAGAAACATTACATATGGCTACCGATTCATGATTGGATATGAATAGTGGTGGGATTCAGCCGGTTCGCACCGGTTCGTGCCAACCGGTTTTTGGAATTTTAATGACCTCCGCGAACCGGAGCGATAACAAGCGTATGTATAGGCCTATGCCCTATGTGTATATCAGCCCTGGGTCAATATGGCATGCTACTAGTAAGAGAACCAGATGTTAAAATATTTGAATCCCACCACTGGATATGAATGAACATCAGTAGGGTCTGAGCAGTGTCAGGTAAAGAAATGCACACCCACAATATAAATAACTGAACGGAAAGAAGTTGTGATGTAACAATCTCTCACTACTCAATCTTGAAGTAGGTCTGCATTTCTTTATTAATTTGACTTCACAAGAAATTTAAAGTATAAGAAAACTAACTTTAAACACTAACTTTAGCTTGATACGTTTTAGATCCATTCAACGGTGGTGGAAGAAAGATATGTAGGTAAGTCGAACAATAAGCTTGCGAAAAATATTACTTGGGACTCCAGGAGTCATGCTTAAATTGGGTATTGTTAGTGCTGGATGATGTTATCTGTTGCAAGTTATTAAACCTGATTGAAAACAGAATTTTATGAATTTAAAAGCATAACGTATAGCGGCAACACTAAAAATGACGGTTATGACGCTGACAGTTACGGACAAGGGCGGTAATGGACAATGACGGTAATGGATATATTTTCGAACGTAGGTTTTTCCTATGAAATAGTGAAAACCTAAAAGATTTTTGTTGTTTATACTAAAGTTTGACTTTCAAGATACCTCTTGTGATGTGTTATCGAGAAAAGCCGCTATTATAACAACAATGAAATCAATGATTGTGCCATTGTTTATTGTCGCCATTTTCCATTTCAGCACACTCATCAGCTAGCGGAGGTCTATTTATTTTTATTACTATTTATTATTAAGTTAATTTACTTTACAGGAGTAGGAGTGCAAGAACCGATCGCCTGCTAACACGCATGAAACACAGGATTCAGCGACTGGAGAGACTGAGCGATTTAGCCTTGCAAGATAACACTTCTTTTCTCAACTCTCCTAGTCTCTCTGTTTCATCGGAAAAGGTATCCATGATAATTTACATTTAAGGTCATAAGTTTATGATAATAGTATGTTGTAGGCTAATGCAATCTTTCCGCTAAACTTCGTCGAAGTGAATGCTACAAACATAAAAACAAAGTTATAATCGGAAGACCAGTGGGCTATATTTCTATTGCGTTTATCAACCAACCCGTAGACCGTAACAGCGTATTCCATTCTTCTATTGTAGCTCACAAAGCTAGAAAGTGATAATTTGGATTTATCAGTGAAATATGCTAGCACGGAAAGCATCAGTCGAAAATGTGCAAACGCAAAACCGCGTTTTGATCTTCAGTCTTTAGCTGAACCATCTCAATCTACTTCGCTGAAGAAATTTAAGCAGTTAATTCATTCCCGCATGGACAAGGTCAATATCATGCAGACAACAACGCAACAGCATTTTCCGGTCAAATCAAAGACCGAGGCAGAAACCCTTCGGCAGCAGGCTCAAGTGACACTGTATGAAAACCTGTGGCCACCATACGAGTCTTACGCAGATAAGGAAAGTACACGAACACATCCGAGTGTTGATCGGACAATTCAAACGAATCCTGGAGAAAATTGTCGGGAAAACACCAGAGTTACTTTTTCCTCGGCTAACGTAAGACCGATTACCTCTGAGATTGAGTGTGAATCACAACGCAGCAGGCAAGAAGCTCCAATGCAAAAATCCAAAAAAATTTACTCAAACGAATCTTTTTGTGCAAAACGCGAAAAGAATACGTTCAGTTGCGCTCTTTCAAGGTCGTCGGTAAAAATCTATCCTAAGTATGTTTTCAGAGCTTTACAAGATACAGCGGTAAGCAATTCAAATGGAAATAAACCACAAAAACATGCAAAGTCCATTTCGCTTTCTGCAAACGAAATCCAAAGGCCAAAGCAACATTTACAAACGCAAAAGTGTATCCAAGATGATCTAAAACAGAGCTTCTCAACCAGAGGAAAAAGTACAGACGCTGCTGGATCAACGAGAATACAAACAACATTTGGCAGTGAAGATGAAGATTTTTCAACTAATTGCCGCGCTGTTCGTAGTAGTGCAAGCTACTTTTCGACCTCACTACTGCAAAACCAAGCGAAAATAAAAGACACCATGCTAAAAGAAATGAAACGAATCAGTACACGATATACTTCTTTTGAGTCATGTGACAATTTTCAACACTGTGAGAATAAAGCAACTCGCTGCCAGATCCACGGAGTGGACGGGGCGTCTAACCAGAACCACTACGAAACTGTTCTTCCGGTGAGAATAGACATTCAAGAAGAAGCCAGAGCTTCAAACAGGAGAGGTATGATTCGTAACGTTGACACCGAGGAAGATGGTTACGCTACAATGTCCTCTAATGACAGCACACTGGCACAATATGGCAGTGTGGTATGGCCTGAACCAAGATCTGCAAACAGAACTAGAAAAAGTGGCCCTAGAGAAAGCAGCATTCAGAAACCTGGTCATAAGAGTCCCATTGAGTACATTATCCCGCACCAGAACAATATAATAGAAGATACAAATGGGTTTTTGGAATGGGATTGTGACGAAACAGATCTCTAGAAAGGATCCGCAATACAAGCAGCTTTTAATAAATCGTTTTTTAGTTATAGCGATTCCTAATTTTTGTATAGTTAGTACATCGATAATATCATATAAGTAATTTGCGTAACTAAATCGCTTTTATTTGTTGGGTGATAATTTTCAAAAGAAAATATAGGCAATAGAATGTGGAAACTAAGCGGCTGTAAATGTTTTTATCAGTGTCTAAAGTCATAAAAAGCTATAATTGTTATTAGCAAACGTTTTACAATTATGTTAGAAGGCATTTAGCAACAACTAAAATTACAGTTCAATTCGCTATGACGAATTTTAATCAAATACAATTTAGGGATATTTCTTGTATTTGCTATTCAGCACTGTTTGCTGATAAATGGACCGTTTTTAACAAAACGAAAGGAATCACGTGCACCCAATTCTGCACTGAATTAACACTGCAATGATTTTTTTCAAGAAAAATTGTAATAACAACAAATTAACAGTGTTTCACTTTTTTTTAAAAGTAACCTATGCACTTACGTTCGCTTGTAGAAAAAAATTGAACACCATAGCCAAGTTTTTGTTTTTTCCTTGTTCAATAACCAATTTTGAAACCGTATAAGTAGATGAAACATAGCTGTTTGCACTTTTTTTAAAACATTTTGTAAAATTTTGAAGTATTTAATTTATACAGTATATGTTAAGATATTTTATTGATAATGATCAAGACCGAAACAAACTCTGTTGAGAAGCCGTTGGTACACAGTCTGCCTATCACAACTACAGTAGGTTCAGTTATTAGTTAAGAATTTTTTGCTAACAACGGGTAACGTAGACATGTCGTATAACGTTTATTTTCTGAGTAATGAATATACCCAATTACGATTTCAAAAGGAAAAAGAAATTAGCAAAATAGAACATGGCAAAATTATAGAAATGTTTACCAAATAGTGAACATCCATTAAATTTATAACTCATGTGTTGGTTGCCTGATAGGTCAAATTTCTTGTCATTCAACAAAAAATTTACGTTCAACTTTTTGCATCTTCTCTTTTCTCCAAATAAAGGTACAAGCCGCCTCTTGCACGATAAATAAGCTCATGACAATGCACAATCTTATGATTATGATCAACAGTGAGTTTGAACTTTTGAAGTATGTGCGCCAACACAACTTTTATCTCATTCATGGCCAAATTTTGACCAATACAATTCCTGTAAGGTAAAAACAGAAATTTCAACGCGAATAAAAATACGAAGCCTAATATATGTATAACGTCACATATTAGACGCTTGAGTCTTACCTTGGACCAGCAGAAAATGGAATAAACGCATGGTGGTTCTGCTGTGAAGCACTTTCTGTGGTAAAACGATCAGGATTAAATGTTTGGGGATCTTTCCAAAATAATTCACTTCGCTGCACGCCAATTATTGAAATTTGAACAACTGTGCCTGCATAAACAGAACAAAATATGAAGAATGTAAAGACAGATAAAGATTACATTGATCAAACTACATTAACAACATTTGTAAAATATAAATACTGAGCTATAAAATAAAGACTAATATCACCAATTTGAACGAGGATAATTGAATTCAAAGATTCATTCAGTTCATTTGACATTTGTACAACTACTTCATTTACCTTTCAATATTGTTTTGCCCTCAGCTTCAATATCTTTGTCAAGCCTTCTGGATATAACTGGCACAGGTGGATACATTCTCAGACTTTCCTTAATACAGCGAGTGAGATAAGGAAAAGAAGACAAGTCAGACCTAAATGAAACAGAAGAAAAACATTCCAATAAAAACACAAAGCAAATCTTTACATGTCAGTCTTTATTGTGCAACTAGCAATTGTACACCTGAGTTAAACACTTTTTGTTGGGATTTGCTGGACTGGTTTCATTCAGGGATGCCCAAAATTAAATAAGGTATGGATTACTTTTTGTAAGAAAATCATAATTTCTATATTCATTTCAATCTGAATGAAATTCAATTTCATGCAATTATTCTAACATTTTCGCAGTCAATCCACTCATTCATGCGACTAAAAACTGTAACAATTAGCTGCTATTATTTTATTCCATGCAAAATAAAATATTCATCACAAATTTTGTCACAAGTTGTTTTGTCCAAATTTGTCACAAGACTTAATCAAAATAACAATAGAGCTGCAGCAAAATGACTTAGGATCTGTTACATTTTTCAACTAAAATCACAATTTTGATCGGAACTGCGGAGTTTTATTGCAACAGACATTAATATTTGGTCATATTTCTCTTGTTTTGGTCCATTGTCTAGTTAATGTGAGTCATAATCTACCAAATGAAACAATAAGGTAGAAATTTTGTAATGCTCATCAGTCATCACACTTCAAAATGAGTTAAATTTACAATATGTATGTATTTGCAGCAGCTGGGTATTAGCTGATATTTATGTAAAATTGTGTAGCATAATTAGCATTCAGAATTGTGTTCAATCCAGCACTTTCTTAATTTTAGTAAACAGCATTAAATCATTGGAAAATGACATACCAAGAAACTTCATCACGACCACCCAAAACAGACATAATTTCAGCTGCACATTTATCTTGATGTTGTGGATGACTTGCTAATGCAAACAGAGTCCACGAAAGTGCACTTGCAGTTGTGTCATGACCTCGAAAAAGAAATGTGTCCATTTCTGCTTGTATTTCACTATCTACTAAGCCATTACCATCAGTATCCTAAAAAAAACACTGGTTAATAATTTTTACCTTTATGGAAATTTATAAATCAATACATGGTCTGTTAAATCAGAATGGAAACCACATTACTTCCAAATGCATAAATAGTAGGGTTGGGATTTCGGGACTAAATTTGAAATTGTAGGGTGAAAATCCCGGGACTTTTTGGGATTAACAAAGTAAAAAGTGTACACATATAATCAAAACAAAGCATGTTTATTTATTGTAATACTGACGCAAAACGAGCAGCGCATCAAGAGTGTCATCATTAAGACGATTTTTAATTTTATTACCAAAATAACCAAGGGCTGAGAATGTACGTTCGGCCTTAACTGATGTAGGTTTGATGGTTTTTAGGGCTCCATACAGTTTTTAGTTACATTATGTTAGTTAGTATGTTAGCTCCATACGTTAGTTTTGTTGTATGAACAGTTTCGCCAACTTACATCTTCAAAATTAGACATTTCGTTTAAATTTTCCAGGACACAGTCAGAACCAGTGGCAAGCATATTAATACAGTTTGACTAAAACCTGATGCACAAGGTCCAATAAAAGCGATTGTTCAGCCACTGTGACCCAATAAGTCGCATGACATTACTACGACAACACTTTGTGTCGAACCTAAGTGGCTAGCTACTGTCAAACTGTTTTAAACAAATTTAATCCACATATCAAGGAATATTGAAATGCCAAACGTTAATCCTCAAGTCCCGGGATTTCAAGACAATAAATCCCGGGATCGGGATTGGAAAAAATAACTAAAATCCCGGGGAAACGGGATTAGGATTTCCCGGTGTCCCAACCCTAATAAATAGTCTATATATTAAAATTTCTAACTCTAGCTGATAGCAAAATATCAAGAAAATCAAAATGACTCCTATTTCCATTCATATCTGCTATTTCATTTCTCCGTTGTTTCATAAACGTATTCGAAAACTGGTGCACTTTATCACAATTTACTTGAAAATCTTTTCCAGCTTTTCTGTGTAGTACAAAATTGAACAAATGTAGTAGTGAGTATTTTTCAATGTAATTATTTGTACTATGCCTTTGAGTGATTGTTTCCATGTATTTATAATATGTACAGATATAAAAATCAATGTAAGACAATTAAAACAACTTTATTACCTTATATAAATCAACAAGATAAAAATTCTGATTGCTACCAAAACCTTCAAGTAAAAGGTTTTCATACACAAAAAATTAACAGTGTTTCGCTGTTTTTGAAAGTATTTATGAAAAATAGAAACATTAACATATTACCAATACACTTACGTTCGTTTGTAGAAAAAATTGAACACCATAGCCAAGTTTTTGTTTCTTCCACGTTCAATAATCAATTTTGAAAGTGTATAAATAGATGAAACATAGATATTTTCACTTCTTTAAAAATATTTTATAAAACTTTAAAGTATTTAATTTATATATATGTAAAAGACAACAATTCATAACGCAGTAGAATTTGGTGAAAAATCCATGGTTAATACATTGGTTGCAATTTTACCACCTAAGGGTTTGTTTAATTACTGTTTTAGGAAGACCGGTTGTTACATCCAAAATTGGCTGATCCCAAGATGGAGGATGGAGGCATTTACTGAATTTTGCAGCATATGTCAGTTTATATTTGTTAGTACTGAAAAATATGCATATGTGTTACGCTTACTGTTGCATTTGTGCATTTGGTTCATAACTCAGCAAGCAATTCATAATAGTGTCCAAAGCCATCAAGCTAAACTGTTGGAAGACTTCAATTTTTCCAGAAGTGTGATCAGCAATGACAGATGACCATTTTTTCTGCGAAAAGAAGTTTGATATAGTTGTGCCAGTAACAAATGGTGCATATAAAAATAAATTATACAACAAACATAGATAACTGTTTACCACTAATGCTTTTCCACAATGATTCATTTTTTTGACATATGGTTTCAAAGTATCAAAGTGAAAAGCTGAAGTTAACAGTCGACGATGACGAAACCATTGGTGTCCATTTAACACAAGAAGTCCTTCGCCTTTAATCATTATTATTACATACATTAATTCTAGTCAACAAGCAAATAAAGCAACAAACAGTTACATGAATACATTATCCATAGACACAATTGACAGTTTTGATTGTTAAAGGGTTGTAACACTTCCCAAAAACAAATTCCCACAATTGAAAATAACTATGAAGCAGTGATAGATACAAGTCTTGCAGCAAGACACAGATCAAATCTATTCATTTTAATAATAGGCAGTCGAGGCAGTCATGTTCATCATGTGAAGTCTATATCTTAAAGCATAACATGTTACGATTAACGTTTTGTTATACATGCACAGCGGTCTTCTACATACTCATAGTGGAGTCATTCCATGTATAATTTAATTACCCAGGCCCTGTAACCACTAGTCATAGATTATTGGTTGATTTATTGATGGCTTGGCTATATGTTGTAGAGCTTCAAAAAATTTGAAATTAAAAAAACAAATTTTGAAAATATCTCAAGTCTTTTCGAGTTATTGCCATCTGAAATTTTCACCACTTGAGGGAGATTAGGTTGGTGAACACTGGTCACGCTTAGTGATTTTCTTCACTATCTATATTTCTGAAGGTAGAATAATGAAACAAATATCGTTTTCACCATTTTTTGGATCAAGGAATTCATTTCAGCAGTTAAAAAGTTTTTCAAACATCTCTTTTATGTAATAAGTTAGGGTTTTTGAATGAAGGTCAAAGGTTAAGTTCATTACGCAATATGAAAAATAGCAATGATCTCCAAAACAAAATTTTTGAAATGTTTTGTAGTATTTTGGTGGTTCCAGTATTTTCCTATATCCAAAATTGAGAACTTGTTTTTTGAGCTTAAAGAGTAAAATGAGTTTGAACAACTGCACTACATTTTGAGACGTCAATCTTGGATCTACAGACAATATCATTCAACAACAACAAATAGTGGCACATGCAATCGATATTTTTTGAAACATCTATCAAAATATCTGATGGCACTAAAGCTGCTGTTTTATCATTGAATGAAAATAATGAATTCACTTGTTTAATTCCTGGAATAAAAGATTCTGTGAGTGTTTCTAAGAATGTCCATCAACAAAAGTTGTTAATTCTGTGCAATTTAAAATAATTATACGCTACATTTTGTGAATACATGATATGTAACAATACTTTTCACACAGCAGCAGGGATGACATGCAAGTTGCTGTGAATGCTTATACAGCTTGCAAGTATGATGGAAGGTGGTGGATGGGATTCATAGTAGAAGTAGGCAGTGCTCAGCTGGATCCACAAGTGTAATTCATACACCCACCAGGCCCTTCACATACAGTGTTTTAGCCCTCAATAGATGAGATGTGCTGGGTTCCATTCCAGAAAATTCTCTGCAAAGTTGCTGCACCGAGTACTGTTACTGGAAGGTCTTACATCATTTCTGCAGAAGAATTCGATGCAATCACGAATGTCTATGCTAATCGACAATGACAGTTAAGTTTGAGTAGGTCATTGAAGAAATGTTAAACTGTGTCCACTCAAGATTTTTAGGACTGCAAATTACCAAACTCAACTTTTCAAAAATCTGCCCTATCTCCATTATAAAGATCCTGCGCCTTAACTTAGCCTTTTTCTTAAAGAAATTGACAAAACTTACTTTGTGGAACAGTTAAGGAAACAATTTTTATGCCTTCTATCATTTTCAATCAAAATTTTTGTTTGCCTTTCATAAAAAATATTTATATTATAAATCTATTATGATTACCTCACGTCTGTGAATGTTCTGTCATGTGTGATTATAACTAGCAATTAAATCACCTGCGAGTAACAACGATACCAGAATTTGCCTACAAAGCATTGCTTGTGGGCAGGTAGTCAAAATTATGTCTCAGACCAATTTCTACTTTTGACACGCATAAAAATCCAATTTTTAAGTTTCATGCAGCGCTTTTGTCTTTAGCCCCACTAGGTCCAAGTGTGACAGTATCACAAATTGTTCAAACCAATTGTTCTGTCAATTGTTCAAACGTGTTTTACTCTAAAAGCTCAAAAAACAAGTTCACAATTTTTGGATACAGGAAAATACTAGAACCACCAAAATACTACAAAACATTTCAAAAATTTTGTTTCAGAGATCATTGCTATTTTTATAAATGCATCAAGAAATTGACCTTTGATCTTCATTCAAAAACCCTAATTTATTACGTGAAGGAGATGTTTTAGAGACTTTATATCTGTTGAAATGAATTCCTTGATCCTAAAAATGGTAAAAACAATATTTATTTCGTTATTCTACCTTCAGAAATAGAGATATTGAAGAAAATCACTAAGCGTGATCAGTGTTCACAAACAAAGATTTATAAGACATTTCTAAACATTTCCTGCATTGTGATACTTTCCATGCCTTTGTGAATATATGAAGCGAATACGTGACCATGCTAAATTTGTTGTTGACTTTGAAAGATGGATTCTCATTTCAAGCAAAATTGTTTAATTTGGTACTATCACAAAGATATCAATAATGGCCGGAATTTTTCGATCACCATATTGCACAAAAAGATATAATTTCTGCAATTCCTCTTTGCAAACAGGTGTAACTAATCAACGTAGTTAACACATTTATTCAATTTTGACTGAAGAAGCTTGATGATAACTTTTACAATATGCTTTTTAAAAACTGTATACAGCACAAGCATAAGGCCTGTTTATTAGTTAATTACAATAAGCTATTTTTTAATATATTTTCTAAGCTTTACAACAGCCCATTGGGGATTGAATGAAAAATTACCCAATAGGCTTGAACCACTCATGCTAATCATGTTCTCTTAGCCCGTCATTTTAATATTGTTTTACACTTTTGATTCAGACAAATGGTTTAAAAAAGAATTTCGATATACTGTATTTTGACTTATTGCCACGTAGTAGTCTGGCTCCTCTTGCTTTGACTGAATTTAATGCATAAAATCTATATCTATATCTCGACCGGACACTTTTTAACAGGTTTTCTTGACAAGGTCTTTCAGGGTGAATTTTAGGTTCAAACTTGTAATCAACTAGAATTGTTGCATTTAACTGAACAAATATATCGATTCAAATTTTTTAGCTGTTTTTTAAAGAATTTAATGAAAATAACAAATGTACACAAATTAACCCACAAATTTTTTGCCTAATTTTTTGGAAACCAAAACATCTCACAAAATTGATTTTTTTTTTACAAAAAGATCCCTGTTTGAAAAAAACACATTTGGTCATGAAAAAGATATTACAAAGTTTCTGAGGCACTTTTTATTCAACATCTGTCTTTCTTCAACAGTAAGGCAAAAAACTGTGATATAACAGATATATTTGTCTTCTAAACCAAGTATGATATGACTATAGTGACTACTTAAAACATACGTAAGTTTGGTTGAAAATTGTGGAAAAATAAAAAAAACCTTGCTATACATGGTTGAAAACAACAATAGTCAAATTATCCCAAACATTCAAATTACTCCCCATTGCCCCCAACGTTTGCATTTACACATTCATGATGTTTTTGCACATCCAATAGAATATGCTGCTGTTGTATATTTGAGAAAGTAGTTTAAAAATAACAAACCGATTTTACTACAACTTGAATTAATTTGGGTTGTGACTGGGATCAGGTCAACCAAGATATCCGTGCTGGCACAAATCAAGTTTTTTAACCAACATTATATGAGTCAATTCAAGCCTTTACAAAAATCTGACTTGGGTCAGAATCGTGACTCGAATCTTTCCATTTATTTTATAAAGTATGACAATATCCTGAAAATCATGTATCCCAAAACATTTCTGAATTTATGTAATAGTTATGTTTGAAAGTAATAAAAAGTTATGTCTTGCAGGAATTGCAAAGTCTTACCAAGCCAAGGAACTAAAGCAGCATAACTTGAGCGATTCTTAGGCGCTTCCCAGGCTGTAGAAACACATAGTAACCTATATCATATATGTGGATAGATAAGAAGACATGTATTGTACATACAAACTGTTTTGATAAGATATGAAAAAGATTTAAAGCTTTTCTGTTTTAATAGTTTTTATACAGCTTTAGTTACAGGATTCAACCTATGGGTAAGGTCTGCAAGACAAAAGTGTTATATACCGGAAGCACATAGGACTTTTTTTACAATATTGGGATGGTGAAGCAACAAAACTGCTCTGAATGGACCAGGATAAATAGCAAAGCCAAGTGGAAATTCTTTTTCTTTCTCAGTGAAAAAAGTAATAAAGCGAGCTGGGTCTTTGTTTCCTCTTGTAACCTACACAACAAACTTGCAACAAATATTCCAAACAAAGCATTGACTAAAAAACATTTTTATCAATTTGAATCATGCAAATATTGGCAAGAATGTATATGATAGTCCGTTAGTAACAGTATATTGCATATTAATATATGACTTATTGTAACACATACCATTCCGAGATGACCCCAAAACCAGTGGCACTTTGGTCCTTGCCAGTGATTACGAAGATTCTTGCGAATCCGATAAAATCTGACAAATCTTGTTAAAAGAAATAATGTTTAACTTAAGATAGTGTATAAATTGCCAAGAGGTTCAGAGAAGGCAAGCATTTGTATTGGTATTGCATGGCTAAATTTTTTGGTAGCTGCTTATGTTGATGTATTTAACCACTTACATTAAACCACGATATGTCTATAATATCTGTATAGTTTAGGTGAGTGCAGAAGATATCTGGGAATTACAATCTTGTGGCTGTTACGCAGAAAACAATTGAACAAAGTTTTATCATATATACAATCGCTTGATTAATTGTTTTATTTTAAGAATTTGGTGACCAGTTGCTTTTCTATCATATTGGACGTGTGTGACATCAGCAGGCATAGCCAACAAGCTACACTTAGTAAACACATGACTCAGAAATATAAACATATCTTGCAATTTTAATATTCGGCAACCATTAATGTAAAATCTACTCGTCAATTCTGGTAACAAGGTGGCAGCGTAAAGAATTTAATACAACAAGCTGAAATTATTTATCACTGTTTCAGCTCCCATGTTCAGCTATATTTTTGGACAACACTTTTTTTAAATTTCAGCCTTCCAGTGTGACTCAACATGACCACTTACTTCTCCAGTGGATGGTACCGGTAACCAAATTCCAAAATTATACATCATTTGCATAAATACCTAGACAGTGTGCAGAATTTTCAAAATTCAATGAATTGCATGTCATGAAATACATAAATGTTAATGTAACCATTAATTAATACTTGACCAACCTTTGAAATAGCTTGCCACCAATGTAGACAAGAGAAAGAAAAAGTAGAGTGTAAATAATTTTCAATAAAAAAATTTCTCCCTCTTTAACATCCATTGCTAAAGTTATTATTACACACCTAGCAAGAAATAATTATAATATTAATTAACTACCAACCAGGATCTGCCAGCTCTAATCTCTTAACGTAAAAAGATGAGCAATAAATCTGTAAATGCAATTGTCCTACTATATTGGATCTGTATAGTGCAGTAAGGTAAAGTTGGTTGATGCCTCTGTCCTTGTATCTCAGTTTAGGGGTCCCTCAAAATACTTTCAGCTTTGGGTTTCCCTCATTTTTCATCATTAATTAAAGGAAACTTAGTGAACTCAAGGATTCCAAAGAATCTACGAAACCCATCAAACCAAGAGTATCTATAAGGAACCCCTTAACATATACCAGTCCAGCTATGCAGATTTGTCAAATTATCATATAGACAACACTAATTCACAAAATAAGTAAGTTTGGAATGCAGCACTAAATTTCAAAGTGAGAAATTACAAAACATTTGTAGAAATTGATATTGCACATTCTTTATTAAACCAAAGCATTCACCGTCTTATGGGCATTTTATTTCATATTTTTGTTCCTTTGTTTAATTTGGAAATGGTGATCAATGGAAAGGTGAGCAAATAAATTATCATAGAGAGGCTAATAATTTCTCAATTTTGTGATACCCTTGTACCACAGTGGAAAGTGTGGCACCTGAAAACATGAGATTCGTCAACATACACACCTAAATTTTTTACAGTCACTTCGATTTACAATAAATGAATATAATACATAAACAAAAGATTGAGGTTTCCATGCACGCCATCATGCCAAAATGTGTGTTTTTACACACACAATTTCTCATCAAAAACTGACCTGCTTTCTAGTCAGGCCCTTGTGTTAAATATCCGTTTATTACAACCAATTTTGCATGCCCCATTAAAATATTGCCAAGCGCCATACTGAGAAACACTAAAATAGCAGTTAATTGTACATTCATAGCAAGCCAATAAATGCCAACAACTTAAAGAAAACCAAAATAGCAGAATAGTCTACAGTTTATCCAGACTGCTATGTCTAGATTTTGCTTGTGCACAAAACATTTTCAACCAACATTTTTGACACTTGGGCGTATCCAGAGTGCAGTGTCAGAGTGTAGCAGAACAGGGCAGTAGCGCAACATGATTATTACTTAGGCCTATGTGCACAGATCTTCAAAACTGCTAATTCTGCACTCACTTTGCAAAGTTAGCAGTCTGGAAATTTCGCCTATCAACTAGGCTATGGCCACTTGTTTATTTATATTATTTCTTTTAGAGTTTTTTTGTATTTTATGATTTCATATTTTTATGAACTGTTTTAAAGTAATAAGCCGTATGGGTAAATGCCTTAGTCAGATTGTGGAAAGTGTGGCAGCTGCACGCACGAGACCCATCACTGAGTATGCCAAACTTTTTTATCTTCACTTTAATTTATGGTATAATAAGATAATCTTTATTCTCGGACTAAAGACAGTCTTTGCATGATTTAAACCCGGCATTAATCCCTCATTACTCGAGCTTTGGTTACCGAGCTACAGTAGTCTCTGTGCAAGTTCCGATTATCACACATTTTTTGTCTTTGTTTCTTGATTTTTTATATAGTATTGCCCGAATTTAGAACTGTCTGTTAATGCTTCGTTAATGCTTTTCCCATTACAGCAGTATGGTGCCACTAGGTACCGAACACGAAACACAAGCAATATTTGTTGCAAGGTCAGCGCTCAAATTACTCGGCTACCGAGCCGAATATAATAAGTAAACAAAAAAAGCTGGCGGTTTGAAAGCTAATTTATAATAAAAAAACAAAGAACCGAGGCTTCAGTGCACGCCATCACGCCAAAATTTGCGTTTTTGCATGCATGAGTTCTTGACGAAAACTGCCGTACTTTCTGTGAAATCCGGCCATCCTACAAACTTTCCAGCAGCCTGTAAGTAATGTAAATTGAGCAACATACCCATTGCTGTTGACATATCGTGATGGGGCATTTCCCCATTTTCTAAATTGTTTTCTTAACAAAATCGGGTCAGCAATGATATAAGTGTTCGTGACATGTCTTTTATACTCTTTGGGTACAGTTACTACAGTACCTGCAATCACAGAGACATACACTTTTCTTTTATCTCGTCTACCATAATCGGCTGTAATCAGTGACGTATGCAGGATTGTGTTGAGACTGTCCAAATTTAAAAACTGCGTCTAAAAACTACACGTTTTTCCACCACGCCTTTCCAACTGATTTAAACGCTTCAAAATGAAAGGTATTCTAATATTTATACAATAGCTACCAATTTATGGCAGCTTATACTATATCAAAACGCAGCCTATTAATACAATATTTTCATATGGGTCATAGATATAGCTGCGTCGTAAATTGGTAACTACTGTATACGTATAAAAATGAGAAAGAATTTTGTTTTTAGGCGTTCAAAAGTAAACTTCGAGGCAAAAACCCCAAATAGTTTTGCGCTACGTGCATTTTGGGCGAAGTAGATAAACGCAGGAGTTATTTTAGACCCAGCTTTGTCGTTGCAGAAACTAGGCTTCATGTATAGCTGAGTAGGCCTATATAAAAACAAAAACACAAAAGTGACTAAACTAGATGATAATATGTTCGAAAAAAAGCAATGTTTATACGACGGGTAACTTTCAACAATTAGTTAATGAAAACAAAAGCAAGAAAAATGTTACCAGCATCATGTTTTGTTGGATTTCTACGTTTTGTGCCACATGTTGTCAAATTTACAATCAAGCAATGTGCAGTTTACAAACATGCGATGATGCCTCACAATGATATAACGTAATATTTACAGAAAATAATCTAACCATGTAGATATATAAGTTAAAAATTTACAGGTATATTGTATAGGCTATGTTGGTTCATTATGTTACATGAAATACAATCGGAAGAATAATCATGACCATCGCCCATAGTAGCAAAAATCTTTTTATGCGCCTTCTTCGACAAAAATATGCTTTTTGTTTGTGCAAGCTTTTACAGTTGAATCAAAATTCTATTTACATGGCACTTGTAAACACAGCCGTGGCAACCTTCTGCTTAGTTCTTATTTGATGCTTGTACGATGTTAGGAAGTTGAATCTTTATGTCATCAACACGTATAGAAGCCGCATAGTCCAAGTGAAGATTTTTTTCTGCAAGACTCTGAACCGGCGTGGTATATACTTTTGAAACAGCACTATCTTCGAATGCGCTAAAACTAGCATTTGGACATTTGGAGGTCGGCGATGCACTACTGGATATGGACACATCGGCGACGCTTGTTACTGAGAAAGAGGATGCAATACGCACTCTCACTGAAGACCAACCCCTTGACCACAGACTGCGCATAAAGCGTGAGTAGAGCAGAGGATTCAACGCGCTGTTTATGGGAAGCAAGCCAATGGCGGTAATGGCGTAAGCAGCGTCCGGAATTTCATATCCAGCCGCACTTATGAAACTCATGACACATATGGGAACCCAGCATGCGCAGTCAGTGGCGACTAGCAGAGCGATGCGTTTCTGCATTTCACTGGCACTATTCTTTGACTGTCGCAACTTTTCTTTCCTTTTTCGTTTCTGTGCATCTGCCAGCCTCTTGCGAACCTGTTCTGCTCTGTTGAAAACAGATGTCCTTTTACAGGAGATTTCAGGAGATTTTTCGATTTGCTCTGGGTTAGCTGAATTCTCGTCATTTTCTGTTACTGTGACACGTCGCTGCTTAGCAGGTTTTTGTTGTATGGTAGATTTGTAACTTATTATGGCATAAGCACTAGCAATGTACACGACGGATAAGAAGTTTATCCCTATCACAGTCAAGGTGTAACCCCAAATACGGTCTTCCGTGGGCGAGACAAATATCTGTGGCATGCATACACTGTCTGCACTGTAATAACCATAATACTTCCAATCACTGTGATCAGGTGCAGCGACTTTCAAAAACTCCACCATCTTGTCCCAAGTCGAAAAATCCATGAAGCTTTTCTCCGTTATATTTGTGTTTGTTATGTAAGCAATGCCAGTGACAAGATTTACAGCTAGAGTTCGGTTGATATCAGGTGGATGAAACTGTGGAAAAGGCACCCAAGCTGCTTTTATGAAGGGATCTTTGGTCATGGGCAAAATCGGAATAACAGCAAAACAAATTGCTACCAACCACGTAACCGAGCAAACTACAATAAGATACCGGAACCTCAATTTATGGCACGAAAATGGTTTAAGCACAGTATACAGTCTGAGTGTTGTTAAAGCCACTAAGGTATAAACTGAAGTTTGGGACGAAGTGAGCAATATTACACCAAGTATGTTGCACGTGTCGCTCGTACGCCATTGCCGATCATAATTCCAATACTGCTCGTTGACGTTATTCTGGCCTTCATATATAGCGGTCATAACTGCCAACCAGAGTAAGTAGATACCCATAAGTAAATCAGCTGATGCCAAGTTCAGAACAAGAAGTGAATTCCATATTTTAATTAATCTTCGTGTGCCAGTTGCATTACCCAATGGGGCAATTTTTCGACTTGAATGAACATCGCTGATGGTAGTGATGCCTGAAAGTCTCTTCATAACTCCGTTCGTTAACGTGTCTTTAACAGAAGAACATTTTCTTTTTTGTAAAATAGCTGAAGCAGTGGCGACTCGGTTTAGTTTAATAAGTTCGGTGATCGTGCTCCATATAACAACGGTGTTGCCGATTAAGGCAGTCACTGCCATAACCCAGACTAAAACCTGCAGGATCCAATCCCCTATTAGATTGTAACGCGACGCCACTGAGTTATGGCCACCTGCTAAAGGCCATTCATCACTTCCATCGGAGCAATCAGCTTGACCATCCATAATTTTCATTTTATCAATATAAAACGGTTCCCTATTTTCACAGTAAAACTTTCCCGGGCATAAGATCTCATCGGATAAGCTGCTGCATTGTATCACCCCATCGCAAAGCTCGTCAATGCTCACAGTATCATGGTTTTCTGGCAGCGGCTCCCCAGATTCAAAAAAAATGTCGTCCGTTTTGTTCAAGTCTCCGAGAATAAACCTTATAATGTACTTCTGTATCGGTGGCGGTTCGCCTCGTCTGTTGTGGCTCATCCAACTTAGAATAACGGATTGATTTTCTGAATTTCCAAGATGCTCAAAGTTGGAAAATAACGACGAAGAGCTAAAAGGACCCGAAGAACGAACTACTCTCCTAAGTTCGTGTGGGGCGGACCAAGAACGTAGTGATGCAAATCTGTTTCTTCTGTTGTTGAAGTTACTCATCTCTTCAATCACACTGCATCGAATTCGAAATTTTGCTAGTGACTGCAGCTTGTTGTCCAAAATTTTTTCATTCGGAAGAGATGTGCTGTTGTCTGTAACCACCTGCGATTTATTGCCGGTAGCTGTAGTGTCATTGTTAGAGAATTCGAGGTCAACGTCAGTGCTATCCTCGTTCAAACCACCGCTGTAGGTGTCGTCCGGCTTCATGCCTGTAATTATAACCATTTGAAGAGAGAAATTATATTGGGCGACAGGAAATACAAAACTACAGTCTTACGGTGAGATTTTGGCATCCTAAACTGTATTCATCAATTACTGTAAATATACCGTTTGATCAAATTTTCATCTTGACTTGTGACTACTACGAATGGTCGGGCACCATCATTAAACAAAGATATTATATGAGCACAAAATACATTGCATAAATATTACGAAACAAGGTGCGGTCCCGGTTATGTAGCCTACTATCTAAACTACAGTAAGTTTAGTACACGTTTTTGCGAAGAAAATGGTGTTTTTCATATTCGGCCTATATAGTTGCCGTGTGTTGGCACGAAAGAATATTTTTGTATAAGCACGCAAAATGCTTAGGATGGTTACCGTTTCAAAGCGTTTTTGCATCATTCTTAGAGGCAGACGTCACAAAGCTTATAGTAACGCTTACAACTAAACCTTATTAAATAACTATTGATCTAATTTGGTAACAGCAACTAACCTACTCCACAAAAATTTTCATCTTCTCCTTCAGGACAATCCACTTTTCCATCGCAAATGTCTTCTTTTTTCACGCAGGTGCAAGTTTGACCCTCCTCTACATTTCGTGGACACTGAAACTGACCGGGTGGGCAAAAATTACACGCCCTTAGAACTGAAGCGAGTGTGCAATATGGCACACACATGCGATGAGTCAATTCGACTGCTGAATCTTGGTCCAGCAAATCCATTCCCGTACGAAGGCTTGCCAAAGCATATTGAAGACGAGAATCGTATTTCAGGCGTTTATCGGGGCAAAGAAATTCGTCGGAGAGATCCTTACAGTCAAACTTCCCGTCGCAGATTTGTTCCCTTGATAGTTTGGCAGCGTCATGGGAATTTAGACATTTAAAGCACGTAGTATTTTTTCCGCATTCGTACTCAATTGCTTCTGTTAAAGCAAAAAAAGAGCCCATATAGGTAGAATTCAATCATATAATAGCTTTACGCTGTTAATTTTCATAATTAAAATGTCGGGACAAAATCTTTCAACGGAGAGTAAAATAGCTAATGATGTAGCAGTAACCTATTAACATCCGTATACACATGCATTAAAAAACCAAAAAGACTTACTTCTTCCCATCGAAGTTCGAAAACTCAAGCAGAAAATAGCTATTTTTAACAACATCTTAAACATTTTCTCTGCAGCAATCTGCAAGGTACTAAGGACGTCAGCTCGTTTTACTGGTAGCGACAAAAAATTACGTTTGAGTGGGCGAAGATTTGTGGCAAATTACAGTTTAAACTTTGCCGCGTGACGGTTTACGGTTATTTATAAATAACCTACGTAAACCACATCTGTAGCCTAAAGACACAGGGTGTTAGGAATCGTGTGGTAGGTTACTGTGACACCAACAGAAATATAGTACTACCTGTTGAATATAGATCAATATAAGCTTTTAAATTAGCAAATCTTTTGTAGAAAAAAAATTTTTTGTCTTTAATACCCTTTTCTTTCTAACAGAAGTTCGTCTTCAAGAAAAATAAAACTATTAAATCAAACAAAATGAATAATATTTGATCCATTCTGTTCTTCGCCTTATTTTATTCCAAGAAAGAAAAATTTCGACATCGACTTATGGACTGGTGCTGTAAGTCAAAAACTCATCTGAGCTACCACCATGAATTTAAAGTTCAGTTTCAGGCCTGGGGCAAAAAGTAACTGTTTTTCTGTGAAGGGAGCGCGGAGACAGCAATCTTGATGTCACTAATTTACCAGACCTATAGGCTCGGCCCAGGTCAGGGTTGTTTTCTCCGGTGGTATCACAACAAACAGTTGCGAAGTTTAATCCCAATTCTGCACGCACATTATTGTTATGAAAACAGCAAGGCAGTTTCCAAAGATCACATCAGGGTATTTTCGACGATAGTTGGCGGCATTTTACTGTAATTGTCAATTTGCCTTGTTTTTACACTAACCAACAAACTAATGTTTATTTCAAGTAGACGCTTAATTGCATAAAATAAGTCATTTCGTTGGAAGTGCTAACGCCTTTACGATGAACTATAGATTCAGTTTATCACCAATTAGAAACGATTGATCGTATTTTGAAATAAAAAAAAAAACAAATAAAACCGTTAAAGCAGAAATATGTGATTAAAGGTGTTATACCTTTTTTTCTTTCCGACACACACATTTTCCCTGCAAAATGACCGCGGGGGTGTGCGTCATAGCTTGGTTACAAGCTAAAGCACGCAAACTGGGTTAGGTTTTTAACCGACAACATGCTTCAAATCATAGCTAAACTAGCTAAGCTGCAACAATAACGTATCTCCGAGAAATCAAAAAAAACCTAAGGGTCGATTCAGACAACGAAATATTGACAACTTGAGCGCAGATAAAAGGGAATATAAATTGACTTTAGTTACGGAACTGGAAACGTCGAAACTGTACAACGAATCTATAGCAAACCTCGATACGAAAATGTAATAGACATACCTTCAAAATTTATCGTTCAGCTAAAGTTTAATTCACTAGTTTAAAGAAAATAACAAATTTTTAAACATAAGTTTTATAACAAGTTATTGTATAACGAAGTTCAAATGTTAACAACAACACCTGAAGTCGCAGTTAAAACGCTATTGCAAATAAAAAATGTTACACCAGAGTCAAGTGATCAACTAAACTTTAACTTCAGCAAAATTTTGGGCGTGGTCATCACAAATCAAACGAAAGCTCTACAATCTCATAGTACTTCTTAAAATAATGGCATAAATAACAACTTCCATAATCATTCACCAATTGTGAGCAATAATGTGATGATATAGCTACGAAGGCTAGCGACAAATGTTTACCACAGTTCTTTTCGTTTCATTCCTATATTTTTTCTTGAAAGTGATGCCATTTGGCTAATTCTGCAACCAAAAACATCAACGTTGGTAGCAAACAAACCTTGAGCCTTCACCAACAACATCTTCAGAACAATCTCTGAAGAGATAGAATGATTTCTCACATTATCCGACACCGCTTCACAGTAATGTTATCAGCAATTCCGAGCTTGTTATATTAGCAGGCTACTTGAAGAAAGGCGTTTTTCGGACACGCTGGCGCTGTAATTTCTGTGCTGGACGACGAACTTGTCTTCTTTCTTCCCGGTGTTTCTTTTCGTCTTCAGAACGCGTTTTCTCCTTGTTTTCCTTAAAATAACACGTTCAGGGTATATTTCTACACGTGGTATGGACCTCATTCATGCCAGGTAAAGTAAAACGAAAACGTACCTTTTTAATGCGAAACGTTGCTTCTTTGCCTCCCATCTTGTTCTTAGAAGACACCAAAAAAGATTTTTCATTTTCCTCCTCTTCTATGCGCTCTTCTAAAGAGCTGCAAACAAATTAGGGACAATTAGTGGATTCGATTATTGCCCTGCACTGAATGGTCCGTGTGCGCCAACTGGTGGTGTTTGCCGCATAAAGCTAAAACCCATTTCCTTAAAATGTGTATCAAAACTTGGCTTGAAAAGTTTTACAGAAAAAATTTTCTTAGATTGATAATTAATTTAAAAATAAATAACTTTGGTCTCTTGTTTAGTTTACTTAATGAATGTGAGACACAGACACATGCTCGGAGAAGAGCGTGTAGCCACCAGCAGCAAATCAGTGTACATCACTATACAACACAAATAACTTATCTACAGCCTTGAATTTTCACAAAAAAAAATAAAGTGGATGATCTTGATCTGTACCATGATTTAAAAATAACAACAAAACTTATCGAAAAAGACATTACGTTTAACATTATGTCTCACTCACTTGATTTTTCGTTTTTTATCATTTTGTATTTGATCGTTGTAAAACGCGTCAAGGTCATCAAGAGTCGCAAACATATTTCCCTCAAGATGTTTATCGGATTTAATTTCAAACATCCTCGGCTCGGCAGATGTATTTGATTTGCCAATGATACGCTTTTTCTTGAGTTTGTGTTCCTTCACATAAACGTAGTTTGCTTTAATTTTCCAGAGTTAGCAATAAACTAACTCTTTTATTAAATGTAGTTCTCTTATTAACACAAATGTGATGAAAAATGGACTCCAAGATGCTTAGCAGTACACTTTTGCAAATGAAACATACTGATTTTGCTTCTGCTATCCACTTTCGACCTTCCTTTTGATCATCATCAGATAACTGATTCTGCTCGTCATCGGACTGTGTTGTTTGAGTTTTCTTTTTTGAAATCTGTTTTTCAAATTGTTTTGACACAACTGGATTCAGAAGCTTAAACTCTTCAGACTCTTCATCAACTTGGAAACTAGGATCTTCGAAAATAGCCTTGAAGCGGGGATCGCTGAGAAGATTGGTGGCTTCTTTCTATGACAACAGGCATAAACTTGTGTTATAAAGTATAATTGCGTAGGAAGGATAAATTATTTCCTAGTCCAAGAACATTATGGTACATAGACTGATACCTTCATCTTCTTTTTCTTGCCACTGTTCGGTTCCTCCTCGTCAGCTCTGCTCAGCAAGCGATCGGCAAGGTTCCTGTTCACTTTAGGAAGTTTCTGGAGAAAGGGTTCTAATTTCAAACCTTGCGGTTTTTATTATAGTTGTGGTCGTAATTACCAAATGAAACTAACAAAAATCTTGAGCGGAAGAAAAAACTTACTTTCAATTTAACTCTGTTTTCTCTTGCCTCTTCTATTTTATCAGCTATCTTTTTTTTTCTGTATTCTCTGCACACAAAGATAATTTTTGTTATCCATAATACAGACTGGTTTTGTTTGTGTTCAGTGTTCACATGAATTCCAATATGCTTATTCATCACTAGTGATATTCATAATAGTACAAAAAAAGGTTAACAAAATTTCACTGAAACCTACTTGTATGCAAAGGGGTTTGCAATAGAGAGAGCTTTGTGGTAAAGTCGCATATCAACAAAGTATCCATGCATGTAAGCTTTTAAAAGCGATGTCCCAACAAGATTTGTCAGACCTTCAGTTATAAAAAAGATTACTCAATAGAGTTTCAGAGCATCTTAACTTTATTCACTACCGAACCAATTTTTTTTTCAAATTCTTAAGCTGATGATGATACATAACAGATGCAATCATACTGATCAAAGAAGGAACGTGGCCAAAGCAAGACTAAAACGTCCATTGCTGGAATAGGTTTATTTCTGGACCAATTTGATGCTATTCCTATAGCATTTCTTTTCATCTAATCGCAGTTAGTCTAATTCCTTTGTCAACTTTATTACAACCTTGATCTACAATTTTTGCCCTTTGAAGCATGTTAATCACATTGTTAAGTATTTTTATTATTGTTATTTCATACCTAAATTTGCAACATCTTTCTGTGTCAAGAACTTGTAGTCATCATACATCTCTTGTGTTGGATTTTCTTCCAGCTCTTCAGTTAAATTGTCCAGAAACAAGCACCACTTCGGTGCTGGACCAAGCATCTACAATGACAGAGAATTTTGCAGTTAAACTTACTAAAATACAAGCGTCATAAAAAATGAAAACTAAGTGCAGGTTACTTTAAATTTAGATTTTAATTATCTTGGGTTTTGTAGAAGAGATATATACATATTCTATTTTCAAAATGCTTGTTATATAGGAAACTCAGCCATAGATAGCAACACCAAAATAATCCCAATACACAAGTGATAGCATGAGTTTGGGTATTACCATTAGTACTGAATAAATTTGTAAAAAATCTTTTTGTTAGGACTGTTACTGCAAAGTTTGAATTATTTCGTCATAGGAATTAAGATATAAAATATTAAAATAAGATTAAATATTAAAAAAAGATAAATATATTTAATTTTTTTACATCTTGAATTTCTATTTCAAAATGCCTTTTCAAAATAAAAACTATTGTCTACTAAGCTTAACATACAGGTATGAAGTAAGATCGAATTTTTGGAGATTCGTTCGCAAGGAAAAATAAACCGGTTCCCTTGACAACATGTAAATCGTTGATATCAGATTCCAGTTCAACAGCAGTAACAGCTTCACCCTTGATTTAAATAACAAACGCACGTACTACATTATAACGAAAACACTTTAACTGAAGTTTAGGTAAATGAAACACACCATTAAAAGAGCCAACAAACCGTAGTTTCATTCCAAAACTTAACAGCACGTGCGTCAGATGAAATAACCATATTATTTTCTTCATTGAAATCTATTGAATGTATAGGAAGGTCATAGCGATGATCTTTTACTATATAAGGTCGTTGACTCCTTATATCATATAAGAGAACCTAAAAATTATTAACTGCCTCGTTATGCTTCTTCTCATCTTGTTTTAAGCTGAAACCCCAAACTATGTTAAGCTATTTCATGATGAAAAAACAGAGTTCAATAATGAATGGATTTTAGAAATCAACCTCAAATTAGATATAATTGTCACATATATTATAATAGATTCCTTAAAGTAAACTTGAGGATTAGGATACAAAATAACTTGTATCTCTCTATCACCATAAAACAATGCTCCTACCTATCTTGTATAATCACACGAAACAACTTACATGCCCCGTGCTAGTTCCAACTGCCATGTGCAGGGGACCTTTAAACTTTAAGGAGGACACTTTCACATTTCCATTACCTCTGCAAAAACAAAATTAAATTAAAGAGTAAATATTTTTCACAAAGTATTAGGGAGTATATAAAGGGGTAACCGAATAGCTAAGTTACTTCATAAGAGCAATACTAACTCCATTATCGATGAACTTAAACCAAGGTTACAGTCCAAAATGCCAGCTCTACACTTTGAACGTGGATCCCAACATTCTATTCGTCCATCTATTCCTCCAGTAATTAACAAGTGGTGAAACTCATTCAGGGTGCAAACGTTTAACTCTCTGCATGATCAGCCATAACAGAAACCTTTTAGCTTTGTGATAATATGGATAGAAAATTCAAAACTGTTTTTATACTAAGCAAGTCTTAATTATAAACAACCAAGAACACAATGGGTCTTACGGTGATTGGGTCTCAAAAGATTTTAGGAATCTTCCCTGATCAAGATTCAATCTGTACACTTCAGACCTAAAAATAAATCTCTTACAAATTGAAGTCACAATTGTACATCCTATTAAACTACCGGTAAATGGTTATAGAAAGATAAGATGGTAAAGTATACCCTGCTCCAACAAGCATAAGGTCACAATTAGCAGGATGGTAAGCTAAGTCACGGCCAAATTTTGGAATGCGTACGGTGTAATGCCGTCCTTGTTGTGTGTGTAATTCAACAGTTCGATCATTCAGCAGAAACACAAGCTAACAAACAGATGTGGAATAGTGTTAAGAAATTAGATTATAATTTTTACGGCAAGATTTTCTGATGAATAAAGCAAAATATTTTCAAAACGTGGCATATACATTTCTTTTTGTCCTTTTTTTACCTGTGATTTGGTTGTACTTATTCCAATATATAGTGTAATTAGTATCTTTATTCTTTATAGAATTTTTTAAAATTTCAACCAAATCGTCATATTAGATCCTTGTAAATGGACACATACTTATACTAATAACATAGTAATATTATTATCACCATGATAAGCTCAATAATTCCATCAAAAGAATAAGTCTGCAAATTTTTTCTAAAGTTAACTCAAAATGCTGTTGATTTGTTGAATGCATTTGCTGTACAAACTGGGGCACATAAACAACGCCCTACATTAGTGTTATGGCCACCTGAAACAGGGCTCCCGGCCCGTATGGGGTTCTTTTACGGTGGTTTTTCTTTTTCCATCCACTGATGTACAGCATTGAACCGGTTTTCAATCATCTATTGCTTGAACACATCACCTGCTTGTCTGCTTAACTTTGCTTTTTGAACTTATGTTTCGTGGGTAATTATGGGTTTAGTGGCCTTCCCGAAATCAAGCCCATTCATTACAATTCGTACGTGGCCAAAAAAAAAACAATCGAACATGAGGTACCATGGTCCATCAAACATGTGAACACAAAAATTGACAAGAAAAAGACTTAATTTCTGTAATGATCTTATTCATTTGATGGAATTAAAATGGACATCCTCTTGTATTTGGATAGAATACCAGTAATATGTAAACCCACCTTGGAATAATCTTCAGACAGCACATCAAATTTGACAACTATAAGTTGGATTCAAAAAGTAAATAATGTAATGATTTGCTTTGCCACTACATGATTTCAGATTATATAAGCTGGTTGAGATTGGTATGCAACTATGCAAATTATAACTTTTACTGGACGTAACTCTTACAAAATTTAATTTACCTTCTGCATCCAAACATCTTTCGAATTTTAAAGACAAATCTTTCACATCATAACACCTCACCCTTGGTTTGTATGTACCTTAAAATATAAACAAGTTGGAAAAACAAAATTCTGATCCAACTGGGAAGAGAGACACTAAAAGTGTTCAGACAAATCATACCAACCTGTTGCAAAAATATATTGTTGATCAGGTGACATCTTTACATTAGAACTGACCGTTGGCATTTCAAAGTCTTGGATTAATTCAATTCGCCTTCGCAAGTCGTCATCTTTTTTCAACAATGAACGCTTCCTTTTATCGCTGATAAACTGCAAGTATTGAAAATTTTTGACATAAATTATATAAACTTCACTTTGTTTCTGTGTAGCACAAAAACTAAAACATGTTGCTGAATAACTTCCAATAAAAGTTAGCTCAAAACCTAAAAATGCCAATTCATTTATTATGTTCATATAAAGTAATACAAAAATTGCTTATTCAACTACAATAATGCTTCTCACTTACCTCTGGCAAAGATTTTCCGCAACTTAAATTATATATTTTGATGTTGTTAGGGTTGGACACTTGCATAATGTTTTGCACATATACAGTTAAGCAAATAATATAAAATGTTGATTTAATGAACAACACTGTAAATAAGAACCAAATGAAAATTTACTACAAACTAAGGAATGCAATTTGTTGAAGTAGGCCATAGTACAGGGGTGGGCAACATACGGCCCGCGACGGGATTTTGAGCGGCCCGCAGACAGTTTCCGGTCTTACATGATAATGTGGCCTGCGGCACCATTCTGCCGCAATCCCTGTATTGCGTCACTGAATAAGTCCAAGTTTGCCAACCTGAGAAAGATGGCCATAAATCTACTTGTTCTGTTCGGGTCTACATACATTTATGAGCAAACATTTTCGACCATGAACATTAATAAGACAAAGCTGCGTTCCAATCTATTCAGGAATCCGGCCCGCCAAGTACTTCATTTTCTCATATCAGGCCCGCCGACCGAAGAAGTTGCCCGCCCCTGCCATAGTATTTGTATGTAGTGTCTTGTGAAAACAACACCACATACGTAGCTCAAGCTCTAATCGTCTATTAATTATTTGTGGCAACTGTGGTCAAAATACAACTCTTCAGTATGGGATTCCATCAAATTTCTCATAACATTTACAACAAATAATGATACACAATTACAGTTGTAGTTACACATTTTACAGTCCAAATTTAATATTTGCAGCATACAAATGCAGTTGGTGTCTTGAAATGCACTGGAGTGAAAACAATTTTAATCGCCAAAAACAGTGGGAACGTAAGGAACAAAACAAACGTGCTCTTTCCTTTATAGGAGAATGTAAGCATGTGCGATGCTCTTTTTTCATTGATGAGAGAGGGAGACAAGAGCAGTTGTGTGGTAGTTTGAATGCCACTTTAAAATAAACCACAGTGAAGAGTGTGGCACCAGCACGTGAGTTTCATCACAGTACACACCGAACATTTTTATCTTCACTCCCTTTATAATAAATAAACAAAGAGTTGAGGCTTCAGTACACACCATTACGCTTAAAATTTGAGTCTTTGAATGCACGATTTCACGTCGAAAACTGCCCTAATTTACACTTGTATATTGGAATTTCGCTTAGTTTCACCTCCGAGATCTCGGTGAAAACTGCCATATTCTGCAGTCAAGAATACAGGTTTAGCGCAATCAATAAAGAACATGCTCAAGAGCAACATATTAATTCATTAAGAGGAAAAATGACAAAACAAAAGTGCTTAACACATGCAAAATGCCAAAAATGGCAATAATACATCTGTGCTATATTTAAGATAGCAAGTTACCATGGCCACTATAAACCAATAACATGGTAGATATGTTCTTAAATTAAACAAAATATACGCAAGAATAAAAATTCCATATAAGAAGACATAGAAAGCACGCCAAGAACATCAAAGATAGCATATCTATTATTATTAGCAATCTGAATAGATTATAGCCTAACTTAAATACAGTCATCACTCGTCACTAATATGTTTAAGTGCACAACATAAGGATGGTTAAATAAAACCGTCCAAAAATACTCTTATGCCTAGGGTACTACTGTAGTCCCAGACTGCAGAGTATGAACGTTTTCAGCAAAATCTTGGGTGTGTCAAATTATTAAAAAGGACAAGTGCGGACTTATTCAAACCCAAAATAAATTGAAAATTGAGTGCACAGAAGTTTTGTCCAAGTCATTAAGTGCAATATAACGTACATTAAGTGCGGCACAAAAGCTCATGAAATGCAGTATTTAGTACGGGTATGCCTAACTATATATCTAGTCTGGGTATAGTCTAGCACTCTAAACCTACCATCCTATATGGCCTGCAATCACGGCATGAACCGGAATCTCGCGTATTTCATATTTTGATCTAAACACTTTCATCGAGGTCTTCATATTTTAGTCATAGTTTATAGTTTCCAACTATGAGTCTGTGGCATGTGACATGTGACGTGACATGGCCAACCTCCGAGCCATTAGGCTACCCTACAATTACCATGCATGTTTGCCAGCACGTGGACCTGGTTAATTCTACGCAGGTAGCCAAACAAAAATTTATGAAAAACCCTACAGTAAGCTTCAAAACGTGCTAAACTACACATTAAATAATAAACAGTACAAAAGCAGTTTTTTAATAACTTCCATTTTTAACGTATTAAATACGTCAAAGAAACATAGAAAATTCCGCTCTGCAATGCCACAAAAAGGACTAACTTCAGCGCAAAAGATTCTCGATTGGCAACACCAATCTCTTTTTTCCCCACCGCTTGGGGTTACACAACCAGCTGGGTGTACTCATGCGTATCGTCTTTAATAACAAATGTTTTAATCTAAACATTCGTAGGTACTGTAATACAACGTAGGAAGTAAAGAAGACGACTTTGAATACCATAAAGTTGCAAACAAAGCAACTAGCGCAGGAAACATAAAAAATTACTAAATACATAATAAATTATGTTTCCTGCGCTAGTTGCTTTGTTTGCAACTTAATGGTATTTGTAGATAAACTAAGACGATTCCGGAAAGTCGGATTAGCCACTCTACCATTAAAGTAGAAGTAATCATAACAGGATTGTAACAGGTAACCAAATCATTTGTATGAATTGTTTAAAAGCGAAGTTTAGCGTATAGTATCACTAAATCTCTATTTTCGAACAGTCGAACTGAGAGAAGTCTCTGCAGTGCACGGTTTCAACAGGCGATAATTCTTTGTCGCTCGAACCCGGGTTGCTGAATTTGTTTTTTTTGTGGCAGTGCAAGTTCTGATAGGCACACATTCGTGACATTTTAAATTTGTTGTATTATTGCTATTTTGCCCGAATTTGGAACTGTTCACCAGAACGTATATTTACGAGGCAGGCACGCTGACCGTTCTGCCAATGTTTTGAGCTACATAGCTAAAGGTTCGGAGCACAAACAGTTTTTTCATTGAAATAACCTGGTAAAAGATCCTATGTCTAGTTATTGTCTGCTGATAGACTACTCTAACTCTGTGTCTGTCAGTTGGCTACAAATTGCGACGAATATGCTCGCAAGTGAAGGCGTTTATTTCAACTTATGTACACGTTTTATCGCAAAATAATTAAGCGAGTCGCGTCTTGAAAACTGCCGTTTTACAAGTTTTATCAGAGTTCGTTTTCACCAAGTCCGTCCGACAGTCGTCCGTTCTGGTGATTCTGTCACCGATCTCTGTCTCTTTCCGGTCGCTAATAAAAGTGGCGAAAATGGCAGCATGCATTTAGCTTTGTCAAGTCAAGAGAGAAATTTAGCTTTGTCAAGTCAGTTCGGCTGAGAGTGTTGGTAAAGCAACAGCTTTTCTTAGTACTGCTATTTTTTTTCTGCTAGATTAGCATTAAATATGAGATGTCGCAGTGATTTAATGGTTTTACATCTAGTTTTAGTTAACTAAGAATTTGCGTTTTTATTTAATATAGTATCGTGCCTTATTCGAATGTTCTTATCTTTTCAATATTTCAGCCGGTTTGTCTTAAGAGAAGCTGAGACCTGGCTTAAACACCTGCGTTTTACGTAACATAAAAGATGGTGCAATGTTATTAGAAAAGACCACCTAAGCCGCTGCACCTTAAGTTAAAAATACCCTTTCGAATGAAAAAATTGTTAACAAATGTTCCGGCGTTGAAAACCAACATCAAGAAATGTCTTTAAAATTAAATTTGAAATTACCAGCAGTGTGCTTGCAGATTCAAATACCATAAATTAACAAAAAATCAAATCTTTCATAGCTAAAGCGCACCCGAACTGTACTTCCACTTGATGTCGTTAAAGAGCTAAGCAGGCTGGTATTAATTTCCTCATCCCACGAGTCTGTATTTACACAGATATTTCCAAAAATGGAAAAAACGATCCTATTTATCGTAGGATGTTTTCTCATTTATTAAAATAATATAGATTATGAAGCTATCGAGCGAGCTTTCGCATTTATCGTATGGTTTGCTTTAGGCTACCCAACAAATGGTAACAGATTCATCAAACACGAGTCGCAAGTCGATTTGTTTACCTTTTAAGACTTAATCAAATCATAAGTCAATGCAAGTCAGGTCATTCAACGAGTAAGTTAAGACTTCCGTCAAGCCAACTCAACTGAAATTTGAAGCTAAACCACACAAAAAGCATACGTATAGGTCTACCGTTTTTGTCACAAAAATCTTTAAAATGTTTAAAATCTATTTTGTTTTTGCTACCATCGTACGTTTTCGTAGACAAGTAAACTTAATTTTAAGTTACATTTTAATGTGTTTAGACAAACGGGAGAGAAACTTGTTTTACCTTACAATTTTCCTTGAGGAAACATCTGCCATCGAGCATCACAAGTTTTTATTGCGAGCATCTCTTCTATAACAGATTTGCGAGTAGGCCTACAAACTGAATTCCACCATTGTCCTTATACCCCATGCAGATATGCTTGCGCTAATACTTCAATGGCCTAATGGTGTTTGCACCAATAACACTTGTCTTCATTTTTTAAAAGCGTGTAGTCCTACACCAAGATCAAACAATATATAGGCTACAACGTTCATAAACGCTTTTGAAAAACTTAGCATTTATGAACTTTGGCTAGAGAAAAGTTTAATGGCCATTTTTTTAAGATAGGTTACGGAAATTGTTTATATTAAGTAGTTATTCAGTTTTCATCTTATGTCCTTTTTCGGACGTCGATCAGTCACTAGCACTTCGAAAAACAAACTAACGAACTCAAAAAAACATGTCACAAAAACTACTTACTGCTCAAGGCGGAGATATCAATTAATATTTGTGTCCATGGTGACAAGGAATTATATGATTCATAAACTTGTTAATTATTAACATCTCCGGAAAGATGGCAAAACATAAGCAACCCGCAATTAAATAAAAGTGGGTTCAAGGTGCACGGGATGAACAGGTAAACTCGTGAGAATTGAATAATTCTTATAATGCGCTTGCGCATATATAAGCTTTTACTGCTCACTTGATCGATAACATAACGATTCTTTGTCTGCTCTTCGTGCAGGTCGGATTAAAGTAATGGACCAACGTGATAAGATTTCCGACTTGATCCTACAGTTGGGTAGTTGTGTTCCACAGTCACTTTTCTTGATCATCACCTCAGAGTTTATTAATACGTTGAAACGCAGTGTCAATCAATCAATTATTGTATTTTTTGTCATTGTCGCAGTGTTTGGGACAAGAAATACTATTAGTTGTTGATAGCATTTGCTAATGCATGGGTAAATGGCAGTGTTTGTACCGCACATGAAGATGCACTAAAAACTGCAGGTATTTATTCGCTGATAACAACAATAGCACTGCCGCAGTAAACCCAATCCTGTCAATATATAGCAGAATCTTTTGTCGGGCGCATTATACAGTACACTGTTTCAGCAATTTACAGTGGAAACTGAACATTTGTTTAGGAAATTTTTTTTATTTTGTAAGAACTTTTTTAAGAAAGTGTAAAGGACTCTTTCTTGAAAACTAAGGAAGTCTAATATCGGGTGAACTAAAAATTGATAAACTTTTCACAGTTAAAGCTTTCTTTCTTGTTTCGTATTGTACAGTAGGTTTTATGATTGCAAGTAACTAAATGAACTGTAGTTTGGAAGAACTTCATGTTTTGATTAGCAGAGGAACTGAGTACAAGAAACTTTTACACCGTCAAAAAGTTGCGCCAAAATTAAAGAAACCAAAGACTGACTTATAGGAGAAGCTTCAATCCAAATCTTCTGATAAAAATAAACGTAAGCTACATTAAAACACAATTAGTTAAAATATGTATATAATGTTTTCGAACAGAAACAAACTGCAAGTGGACTTTGTAAGGCACAACAAAATGTAAAGTGGCCACATCCGCAAAAAAGGTAGTTTCATAACTCTTGTGGAAAGTGAAGGCATGTTCTCGCGATATAGTTCAATTGATTTGTATTAGAAACAACTCTTCTTATTTGATGTAAGCACCGGTACTTTGTTGCCGGATTAAGCTGTGCGTAATTACAATTTATCAGAGTTAAATCACCTCAAAGTAAACGAATATATGCAGGCGTCAAGAAGTCTCGTCCAAAAGTTAGTTCTCAGCGTACTTATCTCTACCCAGGTGCGTTGGCGCCGTGGTGTCTGGCCCAGTCGTGTTGCACACACCTCAAAGACCGCAATCTCTCGCTTTTTAACCGATTTTCTCTTCCCCTTTAAACGGGCAATTCGACGCCTTTGTTTTCGCTTCCAGGTGCGTCTTGGCGACGCCTAGTCGCCAGTGTGGGGTAAATAGTGTGAGAGAGATTTACGCGGAGAGGCTAAGCGCACGTGCGGTGGTCGTTGAAAACAAGGATACAAGTAATGACGAAAGTGAGACAGGGTGGAAAAACTTTAAAGAAACAAATAATCTTCTCCTCTTCCACGCAAAGCAAACGTGAAGAAAAAAGAATTTACGTGACGTTCTGGGTATATAAACACGAGCATTAATTGAAAATTTTATATCTACACGCCAGATTACGAAGTCAGCTAGAATATTGCACAGTAATCGCCCGAACTGCTTATCTATAAAATGGTGAAAGCAACAGCTGTCAAGACTAACTCTTCAGGCACTCTTCGTAAAGTAGCTAAATCTTCAATGGCAATTCGACGTGATGAAGACTCAGACGTCAAAGAATTGCTCAGCAAATTGCGATCGATCGTTCCCACAGAAAGCGATGATGTATCGGCTTTGGATATTGTTCAAAACGCCATCTACTACATACAAGACTTAAACGATCTGCTAGCTCAGGCCCGCGAAGAAGTTTCTTCAAACGTCGAATTTTCTGACGATGAAAAGGAAAACAAAGACTCCTTCAACGCTGTTGAAACTCCGCTGTTTACGGTGCCAGATGTGTTTGCCAGCGGCAACAAGACACACTTCAATTCGGCAGCTGGTCTTCATCCAACTCCTGTCTGCTGAAGAAACTTCACCAGTCCTAACGTCAGACAAAAAATGTCGTGATGGCTTCTATTCGCAAAAATCAACTTCTGCTGGTAGACGTGAGAGTGAATAATCCATTCAAAAAGGCGTTCTCCAGTACGTATAGGATGTGAGGAGACCAAGTTGAAGGAAGGCTCAAGAGTTGCCCCCACGAAATGCGGGGTGTTCGAACAATCGTGACATCGTAAAGATGACTTAATTCTAGAGACTTGTCTCATCAAATGTTTCATGTGACACTATATTTTTCGGTTCCTGCAGGAAGTGCTGTGATTAATTATAGTGCATTATGTTGATGTCGTTTTTCTCAAAAAATTTCACATCGTGCCTAAAAACTATATGTTGCAATAATCCTGTTTTTTATGCAATACAAAGTGTATTTTATTAAATCAGACAAAAGAAAGAACTTTGTTTGGTGTGTCTCGGTATAATAGGAAACATATGTTTATGCATAGGTCAGCGTACAGATGTAAGATGGCAAAATCGGCGTTAAACAGTTGTCTCCAATACTTCCACTGCAGTTTTGTCATCTTAAAAAAGTTTAACACTACAAAGTTGAGATAAGTTAAATGATCGACACGATAGGGTATATTTATCAGCTTTCCGCATATGGCAAATAAATTTGTTAAGGACGCGGTTTAAGTTTTAATCGAAGAAAAGTTAAATTTACGTTATCTAAGCTTAGCGGTAAAAAGACGGAAACTATAGTGTTCCCTTAGGCTTATATAGACATTCGTTCTGATATTCGTATAGACTACAACGTCAGCGGTTGTACAGTATACAAAACGATGATGTCGTTAAATACCTGTAGCAAATTCACATTCTAGACCACACCTGCACTTGGAAATGTTATTTTCTTTGACAATTTTGTGGGTAGGAAAGTGCTTAATACCAGTGATCTATATGCTGAAAATTTATGGCTATCATCAGAACGTGTTTCTCGTTAAACGAACCCAATTTTCGTTATATATAATTAACTTATACTTGTAAGTAGGGAGGTTACAGGCCATTTACTGAATTAAGTTTATTTATTTTCTGCTAGGTTAGTACAAATGTTTGAAATGCACGAAATTTTAAGACAGCGTCGGTGCCACATACGATACACGTCATTATCATATTACACGTCAATTTATGAGAGGGGTCAAAATATTTTTTGCCATATACAGATCGTACAAACTTTATTAATATAGTCAGTATATACGGCTATAAACCGTTTTGTTAACAAACCGATAAAAATCAATTTTTTACCATCGATAGTCGTTTAACAATTCGGGCAAAAAGTTACTTCAAAAGAGAATAAAAGAAACAACAAGAAAAGGAGTGACGAGGCGCGGCTACTCTCGTAAACAAAGGAGCAGACTTGCTGGCGTCGACTCGCACCTGGGTAATTTGTTAGCACATGTGCACACAGTTGATTGAGATTCCGACGCGTAGTTTGTGCAGATGGGAACTCATAACTGTTTAGTCACTTTGTTAAATCACACAAAGCTTTGAGGTAATATATCGCATCACGAAAAACTCCATGCCGTTTTGACCAATATGAAAGATACTTTTGTACTCTCGCACCTGTAAGCCGTTTCGCCTTTGTGAAATGTACTTCAGTTTAACCTTTGCAAACCCCGTAAAATTTACTTTTCTCATCGATCCTTTGTAACAGTAAGTAAAACGTTGCAACATAATTACCACGGTTTGAATTTTATACATCGTTCAGCGTATGTTTGTAAATGTTACCATATTTCTTACCTCAGTGTTTTTGTTTATATAAATAGTGTAGCAAAAATTATGTTTAGTACTTGACATGACAATCTTTTATTGCTTCCAAGTTAATTCATTTGCGCTGTTCTCGTTTTAAAAATATTTTGAGTTTAAATGAATGCAGGAAGTATTAAATAATAGCATATTACTCATCAACTGCGTGTAATTGACACTGCGTATGCTGTGATATCAGTATAAGAACACAATACAATGTCGTTTTGTCGGAATGCAAAACTTGATTACTTTTTCCAGATAATATTTACCAACTTGCAAATTTTTATTTAACCGGTTGATATTTTTTAGTTAACAAATGTAAACCTTCATATAGTTGAAAGCCGAACCCAAACAGACAAGAAGACAATGACTTTGAAAGCTATAAATCCGAGTTTTGAAAGTACAAATTTTTAATATTATTCTGACGATTATCAACGAGGTGTTATGATCACAAAGTACTAATTCTGATGCTATGTCAAACTTATTTTCGACGCCACCAAGTCGAGCTATGCAGAGGCTAAGAAAAGCCGGGATTGGCAACGAATTACTACGTCCCCAGACAGGTAGGCGCCCAAAAACACCTGTAGGTAAATAGTTGAAATTGAAAAGTCGACAATGGTTGATAGCGTCTCCGCTTTTCTGTCACACAAAAGAAAACTTTTACTCTCGAAAAAATAAAGTGACGAGGAAAGCTAACCGACACGTGGTCTTATTCATGTGTGATTGGTAAACATTTTTCTACAAATTAAAAAATAAAATCGCATCATTAAAATTGTTACTGAATAGTTTAATTTTTATTATCGAATCACCTATACTAATTTTGCAAATAAAAGTATAGAAGATGTTTACTTGGCGTAACATTTTCAAAACTGTATTTCAAAATCCATGAACCAGAAGTTGTCCAAAATCATATGTTGAACAATACCAAGAATAGCTTGCATAATAAACTTTTCTGTCCGACAGTGTGGCACCATCTCGGTCGACATTCGAAAATAATACGATATCATGACAACAATACATGATGGCGTGTATAAAAAAGGCCGTCAGATAAAAATAACAAATTTGAGCAGACTGGCGAGTGTGTGGGAAAGGTGTACGGTAAATAATCGGTTCATATCATGATAATTTATAACCCGCTTTCCATCACAGGAACCGCAATTACAACTATTTTACGACACGGTAAGCGGCAGATGGTGCGCGTGTGGGAACCTTTCGCTGTTACGTATAAAACGCGAAAGAGTTATCTTGTCCAGGCAAAATTGTCAACAGTGTAGGCGCGAAATATCCTTGCTGAACTATCTACATAAACATACTGCTATCACCAATGTGAAAAAAATATTTGCATTCTTAACAAAATTTGTGACTTCAAACAGGATGGTAAAACCTTTCTAAAACATATTACTCCGTTTTTCATTTTGTTTATATATTGTTTGACAAACATTATATAGTAACGATGAAAATTATTTTTATGTACCTATTTTAACAATGTAAACTATTTTAATTAACGATTTAAAAAAAACATAAAACTTTATATATTCGAAATATTTTGACACTTAATCAGTTTACCTTGTCCACAATAAATTTCGTGTAGTTGCAGTATACTAACTGCTTACGTAAATTATACTTCTTAAAATGTTAAATGTAAGCTGGCTTTGTTATATAAAATCAAATTAAAGATGGCGATGGGTTTAAATTTCATAGGCATTTGAACTGTAGCATTTTGAAAACCGGCTTTAATTGATCAAAAGAGATTAAAGCAAAGATTTATGTAGTATTTTATTTGCTGACGAAGTCTCAGATTAACCAGCAACTGATTACTTTTTATATTTTTTTGTGAATATCTTTCGGACGCAAAAGTTGGTATTGCAAGCAAATAAGGCAATACAGATCTATAGAGAGAAACTTCTTTGAAGGAAAACTTTGTCATAACGGTATAAATCGGCACATACACAAGAATTCGTCAAAGTAAAATCTCTTTCGAGGTATGAAAAAGCCGTGTGTGAAGTACAGCCGCTTGTCTATATTCTATAGACGCGTTTGGACCTGCAGAGTAAACGCCAGGTGGAAAACGAATGGGAAAAATCGAAGGTTTGTTGCGATAATCGATCACAACATTCAACATGCCGGGTTCCCAGCAATTTTCGCACGGTTAAAGAAGAGATTAGCCGTGTTATAACACACCTTTTATCATTATGCAATGTAGTTAATCTATTTATCTTTTGTTTTTTAGAATTGGCACCATAACGTCATAGCGGAGAATAAAAAGAGATTTAAATGATTAAGTTCGAACGTTCTAACCATTTTCGAAATTGAAAACATGTTTATCTTCATCATTTATTCATCAAGTAAAAACAAAATTGTTTTTCGTAACATCTTCAATAAATCTTAATATTTTTATTATGTTTTTTGATTATAAAACAGGCCGGGGCCTATATACAATTAACACACAGAGTGTCACTGTTTCATAGTTTGTCATAGCTTAACCGCAACACTCATTTATCTATACATAGGCCCGCATAGTGTTTCCATCATCGTGAAACAATAAACGAATGTTGTTTATGGCGTAATAATTGCGAGCTACGTCCCATTGGGCCACCTATTGATGAGCTAACAAGATTGAGCAAGAGAATAATTGCTTTCAAACCTATATACCTCAGCATAGTTTCAGCGTGGGAAAGTTATGCGAAAGCGACAAGGGGCAGCTGCAAGGCGGATGGGAAAATGACACTGCTGTAAGGACATCGCGTGCCCCACGCTTTCTGTTTATTTTGCTTTCTCTACAACCACAGTTATCAAATCTTGTTAGCGAATCGACGCTCGCCTTTTATTTGAAAACAAATATACACTGTGCACATGAATTATGGATCAACTGTATGATGAAATAACGGTCGCAACTTTTTTGTCGCAATCATATATTGATTATAAAACTGTAGATAAAATCAAAATTGCATAAGTTAAACGTATAAGATATGTATAACTGTGCATTTCCAAGTAACAATAACATTTCAACACGGAAGAATTTTTACTCTTGTTTACAGTATAGACATATTTGCTAGCATGAAAGTATGAGCAGCTTGAAACAATCAATAGTTGTAAGCAATAATGAACGATCAAAACAGGATACCCATTGCTTTGGCACTTGACTACGTAATCAATCGGCTTTGATCTGAATTCCCAAGACAGTTGCAAAGTATACAGTAAAACTTTGTGTGAACGGAACTATAGTTGAAAAAACTTTTTCTCCCACTCATTTTAGACTGGGATATTTTTCTTGATCACCTGCTTTGCTTGATATCGATATGTCCCTGGCGTGCCTATGGCCTATCTTAATCAGCCCTTGCTTTCAGAAACAAGCCATGAGCTGGAGCACAATTTCTCCTTCTCTATGACGTAATTAAACCACACAATTTTTCCAATTACACGGTTCTTAAGGGGAAAACGTTTTGAAATTGTTAAAATGAAAAACTGAACTATACGTCACACAAAATAGGAACAAGAATTATGGGAATAATGACAATTATGGATCATTACAAAATAGGCATTATGCAGAAACGCCAAGGACATTACTTTTCAGCGCAAAACTTTCTTGGCGGACGTGATTTTGTTCTATTGCTTAATAAACAAATTGAACTATATTTAGTCCTTGGTTCACAATAACAAATGATATGTTTTAAATAAATTGGACAATTTCGTTAATTACTTTGCGTCGACTTTTTTGCTTTACTCGGTCGTATAATATTTGCTTATAAAAGTTATATTTGCGGCCAACCTGAACCAAGAAGTTAGAAAGATACTTGTTATGTGGTGACGTCATTATAAACGAAAAGCAGATGTCTGGCGTGTGAGAAAGTTCGTATAATGTACACACGTATATACAGACGATTAAAAAAAAAAGATAAATTTCACTTAGCATTCAAAATTAACGCTTGTTTTTTCTTCTTTAAAGTAAATAAACTTTGTATGCTTTACAAATTTTGAAAACGGTTTAGGGCCGTTTGTTCCGCTTCCAAATCTGTTAAACCAAAGATTTATACTACAAGAGTTCTTTGTATTTAAGCTAAAAATCGATCGTCGAAAGAAGCATTACAGGCGATTGAACCATAGGAAATACACTATTTAAATCGCAAGTTTCACACACTCTTCAAAAACATATAGACTGAATAGAATTGTAAAAACGATAAGTTCTTGGTATATTATGTTCATTCGCTTCATTGCACTAAAACAGTTTGGAACCCAGCTTGAAGCGGATTGGCCTGTCCAACGCTAATATTTATTACTTAATAAACTCAAACGACCCGCTTCATCAAGGCACTTTTCAATTCATACTGACTGCCCAAAACAAACGTTTATAAAACATGTTAGTTATAAACAAAATTTATTAGGTGGTTTGGCAAGATTTTTCGCAAAACTTTTGTTGGTATACCTGGCTGAAAGGCAATTAAAGTCATAACAGTTGTCGTGTACAACTGTTATCAACAACATTTATAACGCGTCGCGTCAAAGTTAAATACGTCAACTAGCTATCATCGAAATGTTTTAACATATATACGATTTAGAGTTATGTTATAAGTAAAATAAGCACATCGAAGGCACGATATACAACTTTTTTTGGACTTTGAAATGTTTTGAATGAGGTGTTGTATAAACAATAGACCTACTTTGATTGTTGTTTTGATATGCAAAGTTTTTCAGATACATTTCTTTTTGAAATAACGCAAATGTTAACAAGTTGAATAAAAATTTTGATATCGCACGGTAAAAACTATCTCACGTAGCATGCATTCCTAAAAACCGGTCATCTTGGTTGGAGTTTTTCTCAGTCAATCTAACCCTTGAAGCAAAATTTGTCAACAATTTCACTCTCTATATGTATACATGAAATTTAATTATTTCTTATGATTTTGGAAAGACCTATATGTAATAAAGCCTTTCTGTGCTGTATAGAATAAACATTGGAAGCACGTGAGTGTATTTCATATACCGAGTGATCCGTTTAAGTAAGGCACTAAATGGTGAACGTCAGATATACTAAACGAAAATATACATTAAAGTTAAAATATAACACATTTTCTATAAAAATAACTTTATAGGGAATGATCAGCGGTAAAATTACAGTACAAAAGCACAAAAGGGTTGTTCGCCCATGGAGAACAAATGTTGGCACATCGTATACAATCCTATAAGGCCACTCAGAATGTATAAAAGAGGTTATCAAGTGTTTTTATCCACAAGGCACGTGGGTGTCGTCATTATTTACGTCCAACAAGCATGCGTTGTTTCGTAACGTTAGTCTGCGCCCTTTACCAACAACTTCAACTTTTCCATCCTGCTTACGCCACTTGATCCAAACGCTTGCATATATGATGAATGATACGGGAATAACTTCAAGGAGGTCTATGCTGGATCCTTGCCTATATGATTGCTCGGTACATCAAAATCAGTTCAGATCAATCAGATCAGTTTGGAAGCTTTGGATGAAGTCTTGTTTCGGATAAAGTATTCTTTGAAATAAAACAAACTTTCAAATTAAATTGGAACACCAAGAACGTATAATTTATAAACCATTAATTGAAACTGTGTTGAAATGCTCAAAACAAAAATAAACTTACTACATTCGTAACGTCGCGGAAAGATATTTGCGAGTTTTTGTTAACTGCTGGTTGACAAACAAGCCCGTTGTTGTCAAATTGGAGTGGAAAAGAACCGGAATAAGCACCGGGATGCTGATTATCGAGCATTTTATGGAGGTCGTTGATGTAATCTACTGCATGCAATACGATGTCTAAACTGGAAACGGGTTTTGCTTTGCATGATGGAATTACTTCTCGCAACTTTTTGTACAGCAACCTGAAGAAAATTAATACCATTATAAAACAAGCAAAGATAACGCTTTAAAGAATATATCGGAATTCTACAAGCAAATACATACCTTAGTTCTTGTCGTTTCTGCAGCTTACTAGCCTCTTTGAAGCAAATTTGATTTCTTTTGTCCACTTTGCCTATGCAGTCAAGTTTTTTGGCTTGCTTGGCGGCACGATCGTTAGATAAACTCATGTTCTCGTGTAAGGGACTAGCCTTTACCATTATTGCAATCTTATACAAGCTTCTCCAATTGACTCGAGAGTGGTGATTTCAAACATCGCGTTTATATAACAGGCAGGCATCTTCTTCGATGGCAACCGACCCTTTCTCTAACAACAAAATCTTTTTTCGAAATACTATTACGTCATATCGGAACAGAATGCCATGTTTAAATTAAGCAACAGAAGAGAGGGTGCGAAATGAGAGAATTGCGTCCAAAGCTGATATTTGACTTGGCCGACATGGCCCTGTTTGACCATAAGCGGCCTTATTGCCATCTCTTTGAATTGTTGTGGATTACGATAAATCCGACATTGTAATATACCCAGTCTCCTCTCTGATCCATCTTCAAACGTTTTGACACAAAATAAGCTTATTATAAATTCCTCCAACAAAAAATCAAACAAGAAATCCTGGTCGCAGCACAACACTTGTAAATTATATTTTGATGAACTATCACTACGCCATTATATAAGCTATGCTTTTGAATGGAATTATGTACAGTATGTAAGCCATGTCTATGTCGCAAACATTGCAAGTTTTTCCAAAACCATGAGCAGCGTTTTACAAAAACGTCTAGTTTATATACGTGGGTTTCGCAAATTTGTAATGTGCAAACAAGCGTTTCAAACTCAAAGGCAGGTTGGTAATTATTTGCAGGTCATTATTAGTCTTGTAATGTATTTCGTTTTCACTCCCTTTTCCCATGTGATTAGCTATCAACTCCACGATATCATGGCAAAGGTTTATTGTTGTTTTCAGCATTCAATTGCAATTTTCTCACGGAAAAATGTTAACGCCCCTTGCCTAAAGCATTATGATTTAAATAGTCTATGACTCTATGTTGTCTCACAAGAATAAATACTGTAACTTGTGTGATTTTAGTAATAGAAATATAAAAAATAGCACTTCTAAAGTGCTTACTAGTGAAGTTTAACTAACTAACTCCATAGGCTATAAACGATAGATGACGTAGATAAAAATGGTCAGCATTAAATTTTGTGTATACGGTAGCCCACTATGAGACTATAGTACGGTAGTTGACCTAACAATGGTAACAAACATTTCATTTAAAGCTTCTTGAACAAATGGTAGCATTAAGCAAATTCAACATTTTTAGGTTTGAAGATTTCGAAGATGCTTTCCACGGTTTTGGATTCTAAAATTATTGCTCAACATTTAGTAAATTTGGAGAAAAAAAAGTTTAGCGCCCAACGTGGGGCTCGAACCCACGACCGTTGGATTAAGAGTCCAACGCTCTACCGACTGAGCTAGCCGGGCGACGGACATCACGCATCCAAAACTTTTACTTAAACAAAGACAATTCGTTGCATCGGTTATAACGATCGTTTAGTTATTTAGTAGACTAGGATTTAAAGATCAATAGCTGGTGCAAGCTGATGCGGACTAAGTAAGGCTTAAACATGAAGAAAATTAATACTTAAAGGTAATTCAACCTTGCAACTCAAATCTATTGACACATAGTTTCACTTAAAATACTGATTAAAGTTTAACTTTTTACAGATAGCTTTCACATTGCCAAAAATACAGAAAAATAACATTTAATTTGATGATTTTAAATCTATAAAAGTTTATGTAGTTACTAGTTAAGCCTACTGGTTTGTGAAGGATTGGTTCGTTATTTACGCTCGGAATCTCAGAATCACAGGCAAAAAAATTCAGTTACTTAAAAAACGAAGTGACACCGTATGTAAGTTGTACGTACACTACGTAACTTATTGTTAAAAGTAGGCTGTTAGGTGTTAGAGAATGGGTATGCAAAAAGTTGACTTTACCTATTTTAAGTTTTATAGGAGTTTTTCCTGGTGAAATAGTGGTAGCATTAAAAAATCGTCATAATTATAAGTCGCCGCGTGTAAGCAAACCTTGAACAGATTACGTGTCCGCAAAATCATTGAAAGTTGAAAGTCCACACCTGTTTTCGCGTTAATTCGATTAAAATTCATGTGTTATGATTACAAATAACACTCAGAACATAATCCAATGTTAGCCTGACTGTACGTTGACAACAGGTGCACAATTAACCAAGTTGTACGCACCTGGTGGAATAACAATGACATTTTTACGACATCATATACTGTAGGTGATAGGAGAACACTAATCAAAAAACCACGGCGATTGAAACATGATCGCGTGTGTAAAAATAGTCGAGTCGCATTTTTGTAATTGTTCACGTCAGACAAATATCCCATTGACCGAGTATCGGTTTGTAATTATCGGTTCGTTCCCTGTCCTGCACTTTGAACGCACTTGCGAAGAAATCACGTTTCGGGTTTAATTTTGGGCAAAGTTTTTACTTGTAGAGGAGTTCAATTTTGGAACATAGTCTATACTCTATATAATCAAATGCCAAGAAATCAAAGAGTGTTGTAATTTTATATGCCAAAGTGGCAGTTTTGCGAAAACGATTTTTAGTTAATATCCTTTCAAATTCATTTTGCCATATCTCTTTCTGAGTGTGATCCTTTCGAAACCTACAATTGAACACCCGTGGAGTACAAATGGTCGCACCAAGTAAGCTTAAACCAACTTTGAACATCTGGTCGTGGACCAAATATCAACAACGTTGTTGAAATTCATAGAAAAAACCAAAAGGCAATGAAAGAGCTTTTTAAGAAGCAAAGGACGCAAGACAATATTGTTATGAAATAGCCTTTTGCTGTTCCTGCGTCAGGTTATTCTAGAAATTTAATCTAAACGAGTTTCTTATCAAAGCTCTATTAAAACTGGGTTAATAATCCTATTAATACGGAATAAACGTGGAACTTGTCTTATAACAAGCTACCTCGGATTGGAATCGTATAATCTACTGAACATCATACGTTTTTGCTAGAGAATTAAAATCATCTAAAATAAACGTAGGGTGTATGGCACGATCCTTGAAAGGAAAAGCCGGTCTAAAGCCTAACGCCCAGACCAAAGTATAAGAGCTTACACACTTGACTCACAGAGACCGAGCGGCGCCTTTGCACCTGGGTTGATGAGTTGAAGGAAAACCATAAATACATGTGGTTGGTGAAATCCATGCTTTCTGGGAAGGGAATTTTTTATCCATTCTTACTCGCTTTTAAATGTGGGAGTTAGCTGTTTTGTAACCATCATCTATCCATCATCAGCGCTTAATTATGTATAGTTTTGAGTATTGCAACTCAAGTGCATATAACATAAAGACACGTTAATAGAAAACTTTCAAGAAATAGGCTAGACTGTATGCTGTTAAGTTACAGTTACTACTGTGGAAAATTTTACATGGAACCGACGTTTCAAACTTTGAAATGCATACTAAATGTTGTTGGATTTGGAGTTGCAGTTCCTATTTTATCTCGCTGTAATGGTTAACATTTTATTTTTCCTCTCTCCCGCAGAAAAATGACAAAAAATAAACAATATTACACGAAATCTATTTTTAACCTTGAAGAAGTTTTGTTGCGTCAGTCCATCTTTTCCAATAATTAACTATAGCATCTTTGACTTATATTGTATTGTGTGTATGTATGTGTACGGATATGTGTATATTGTATTGTATCATACTGTTTTGTATTGTACGTATTTATATTGATATCTTCGACTACTGAAATGTGCATATTCAGTACTACAGTAATTACTTATTGCAGATTTAAAACCACAGTTACCGCCTTATAGGAAGTAATTTACTCATTAAACATACGTTAGCCTTTCGCTCTGATTTTCTAGACGAGAGAGCACTTTACACCATAAACAATTCCCACGAATACGCAAGTGCGCTAAATGTCATTAGGTGCAAATATCCGGTTTAAAATAGCGCAAAATGGCACTCATCCGATTACCATATTCTAAGGATGAAAGTAACAAGAAGGAGACCGTGAAAGTTGAAGCACACTATAGTGAATTTCGTTGGATTTGATTTACTTGCGCTTGACTACTTCTCAGCTTACTCGGGCGCTGCATATCCGTAAGACCTTCTTATTCCAATAATTACTTTAAGTTGCCGTTCTGTATAAAAACGTTTTTATGAAACAGCTGCATTTTCAATAAACACTTCTGGAAAGACGAAGGTAACTAAGATTTTTAAAAGGATCGGTAGAAATTAAACGCAAGCTTTTCTTCGAAAATAACGTTCATATAAGAAAACTCTGGCGCCATCAGTAACGAACACCACAACTAAATTAACAAAAGCGTATCATAAAAAAATTATATTGGCCAACAACCGTGCATAAATTCCTATAATAGCTGTTCAGATAATCATTTAATTCAAAACCATATATACTGTATATAAATTGCTTCAAAGTGGATATATATGGAAAGAGTTTTAGCACATAAGCCGCGATTATCCATTTTGTTTAATACTTCAACAAATAAATGTTCGTTAGAAGAATACGTAATTTTGAAAAGTTTTTCTCGACCACCTGCGTTCAAGATAAAAAAGAAATAGTTTTGCCAACTCTTTTCACTTTAAGTGAGCGTCATCGGGCAGGTTTGCGGGGTGGCAGAGACAGCAAGACCAAACAACGTAAACGCCAGTTTGAGCAGACTGGCTGGCGCCAGGCAGCACCTGTAAGTACACAGCCCTTTAAAGAGGCCGTTAAATTCTGCCATTAATTTCCAAAGTAAACACGCACGAACAAATTTGATCGGCTTCAAACAGGTGTTTTAAGCTTGCTTTTGGATAAGCAAAACACGCGTATGCTTACAACGAATGGAGACTTTTGGACAATCTACGTCATACAAATATTTGTCGTGTTCAATTTGCCGCCTTGGCCAAGTACAATGACCGCTTTGGTTGCTGTTGTCATCAGGTGAATAATTAATCACCTAATTGTAACCAGAGACAAAGAAATAACATTATAAATCTACGTTTAATTCAGTATAACAATAAACGGTTACGCATACAATCATAAATGGTATATATACAGTATATATAATCAACCGACAACGTTGCTTCGTTTTTGACATGTCTATCAACTGCTTGAAATTGAGAAATCAGCACGCATATAATAACGAGAGTGAAATACAGGAATTGCGAGTAGCTCCGAAAGTCAAGTTTTCGGTAAGTTATAACAATTTACAACCGAGGCGCATTACTCTTTAAACTGTTTCTAAAAGCTTCTAAACCTTTTAGTGGCATCACCTGGTCAGACATAATAGTATGATATAACATAATTAAACTATTAATAGTCCTTTGTTCGTTATACGGTCATCTGCTACGAAATTGTCCCACACCTGGTGAAATATACAATGGCGCCAGTTGAGTGGCGAATCCAGGCCATATCATTTGTTTGATTTTAGCTATAATTACCAATTCCGGAAACAATCGCATTTTTGATTTGTCCAAGTATGGCGTAAAAGTCAGCAAAATGGATCAGGCATTTTGGCCTCCCGGTACCAGCTGTTTTAGCACATCCAGAAACTTACAAAGACGTTTAAATCAACTTCGTTTGTGTGCACAGCAGAGATAGCTTCAAGACAATGCTGTTATTAATGGCTTGCTTTCTCTTAAAGAGGCAGTCGTCCAACAAAAGTGTAATTATAAGGTCCGTATGCCTGTTTACACTACTAGGAAAGCGTATTGTTTTCTAAAATAGAAAATTTCAACGAATAGCTGTTGTATAGTCTTCAACCGTTCAACGCTGTCAGTTGATTTTGCCAGATCCATTTGTTAAAACTCGGACAGCTGAGCGTTCAATGCTGTTTAATCAGCTGATTCCAGTTTAAAATCTCGC